>NC_090937.1:384536152-384841866 GCF_040938575.1 Ambystoma mexicanum | reverse complement strand
GGGGTGAGATAGCCGAGGGCAGGATGTGGTATTCTTCCTCTTTTTGTTCATCTACACCATCCTATTTTTTCGGATACTCCAAGATCCCAACCCCTCGCCCCTTTTTTACACAAACACTGAGCTGAGGAAGAGGGTGACTGAGAGTAACAAGACTAACTCTCATACATAGTACTGGACATGTCCCGTTAGTCGGGTCAGGCAGAGTAGGGACTTGACTTCAAGTGCATGCACCTGATACCAATTAGCTCTCCTCACACGGATAAAAGGCAACACCTAAAGACACATTCTGAGCAAGGTGAAACACGAGTATGAGCAGAACTTCCGGGACAAAGGCAAACCCACTGGAGCAAAGCGAAGGACCAAGGGACGAGAGCTGTGCGTAGAAAACCACAGGAGTTTCCTACTAGAGGTTATTGCCTCCGACAGGCCACGAAAGACATGTGGAGAAGGCCAGATCTGACAAATGAAGACTGCATTTTGTTTCAAGGAGGCCATCGACCCTCCCGGGTGAACGGCAGAGTTGGGGAGGCGAGGCCACACCTGTGGTACTAACCTTGACTTGTGAATTACAAATCGAAAAACCCAGGAAAAGACACACACAGCCAGTGAGTTGGCAAGTGACCTGAGAGACCGGTGTTTGTTAAAGTTTGAAATAGAAACATTATATTGCAATTGAAGATTGCATGCATGTGGATGAGACGAAGTAAGGCAGACCTGTGAGTGAACTTTGATGTAAAGGACAGCTGTGAAATCAGCAACACTAAGTAACGGAGTGGTCCGGTGAAAAGAAGTAGCCCACTCAAAAGTCTCTGTGAAAGGTACTTTGTTTAAAGTGAAAGAATGAATGAACAGCAAAAGTGAAATAAAGAAGATCAATTCCCAGAGAAGGGAAGAGTGAAAGTAAAACAGTGAACTTTGAGTCAAAGTGGTCCTGCAGTGGTCTAAAATGTAAACCACACACATTCGAAAGTCTTCGACATCTGAAAGTGGGTCGAGCCTGACAGAGGGAGACCCGAAATAAAATAAGCTTGGGGAAGGGAGCCCCCCTTGCAAGTTTGTGTTGAACTTTATCATTAGAGGTCTGAGCCCGACAGAGGGGGACATACGAGAACTGTGTGGTAAAGGTCTTAGCTTGGCAGAGGGGGAACTTTTGTGAACATTTTGGTTGAAACAGTATTTTGGAAGTCAAAGAAAGAGACTTTAATCTGAACGGCCAGGCGACCTCGATCCACGGATTTGAACTGTTTATCGTGTTAGAAACCGAGCCAGAGTGTGTCATCCTGCCTGCAAGGATCGCCTAACTCCCAGAGACCTAACGTGGGAGGAGAGCTGGTTCAGCCACATTATCATTTGAACACTGATTTTTCGTTTTTCATATATTTCTCCTTTTTACACTTTTTTGTACAAGAGATAGGGCAGGCATTAGATTTTGTTAGCATAGGCCATTTTGATTTGACAGACTCCACTAGGACTGCATTATTTATTATTTTATTGTCATGACTACTCCCATCTTAGTTATAAGGCAGAATAGGAGTTTCTCCAACCCCAACAATTTCAATAAAGGTTTTACAAATTGTGTCCATTGTGTCAGCATCATACTTGTGATACCATGCCTTTCCTACAGTGCCCTGTGCTGGTGATTTGTGGATAGACGAAGAGCGCTATCAGACTGGGTGCTGGAACAGAGATCCCTTGAGTCGATTGTGCCACACTGAGGGGGAGCAATTATAGCGGGGAACGGCCAATCATACCTGTGAGACGTGGGGTCTGTGCCTACTGAACTTTCCTGTCTGGATTGGCAGGCAACGTGGCTGTTGCTCCGCCCATTGCTATAGATGGTGGTGTGGTGTTTGGGAGGGCAAGGTGTGCCAGACATGGTAATACTGAAATAAGTGCCCTGATTCAGAACATAGAAACAGTGACTTAGGGTACTGGTTCTGGTCCTGGTAGTGTTGGAAAGGGGTCTGCTAGAACGCTCCTTGATGGGGGCTCAATGGAGAAAGACTTTGGTTAAAGGCATAGGCATGCAGCAGAGGGCGGATCAATTTGTTGGTGCCAAGGGCAAGCATGGCAAACACTTAAACTTGGAAGTTGGGGCGGATGCTCGGCAGAAATTCCCTGCCACGCATGTTACGTGGGAGGGTCTACTTTCTGCTATTCAGGAATCCAGGTGATTCTTGGAAAGTAAGGGCCAAGCGATGGGGGCGGATGTTTCATTGGTCAAGGTGGACCTCTGGATGGTAAGCAACTGTGTCACTGAGGTGGAGCAGAGATTGGGCGCATTGGAAGATACTGTGAAGCTTTTACACTCCAAGATCAGGGGCCTTGCTACGGCCACAAGAGAGACGGAGGACAGGGCGAGGATCCGGCGGGGCACTCTCATAGATGTAATGTGAGGATTGCAAGACTGCCGGAAGGTGAAGAGAGCCACAGCACATAGGTATTCCTGGAACGATTGTTCATGAACACCTGTGTGATAAAAGTGCTGTGCAATCTGTTTACAGTGGGGCGAGCCTACAGGGTTGCTGGTAGGAGGCCGCCTCCTGGCACTTCCTATATGTCGATTGTGGTGACATTTTTGAATTTCAGAGACAGGGATGCTATCTTACAGGGTGCATGGTGTAAAGATGCCTACCAGGTTGGGGGGATCAAATAAGGGTTTTTTTGGACTTCACGCAGTAGGTTTTGAGGCAAAGCAAGTCATTTTATGTGGTGCGGGGAAGGCTGTGTTACTTGGGTTGTATATATATGAAGTTCCTCCCAGCAAAGTTAAAAGTGCTATTGGATGGAAAAGTGCATTTCTACGAATCAGCTAAGGATGTGTGGGATTGGCTAGATAATGGTCCATTGAAGAGTGTCAACAAGGAAGGAGCAGAGACTGATGCTCGCAGTGCATCGCTAGTGGCTGGAGTAAAGTTTGGGTAACCGAATATGGCACTCTAGCTCTGGAGGAATAGGGGTTGGATGGTGGTGGAAGTGCAGATCCGTGACCATGCCAACCATGTCTGCAGTTGGGATGAGTGGATATTTCATAAGGCGTTGCGGAGGAGGCGCCTGTAATACTATACGACTGTGGTTTTTTAAATGCACTCTAACAACGTATATTGGCGATGGAGTGTTGGCTATGTGAGACCTTGATGATGTTGATTATGGATAATAGTTGCTTAGAACTGGGAGCTGAAGAGTGTATGGTGTTAAGTGATACAGCAAGCAGAATCGGCCCAAGGCTATGTTCCCGATAGGGTCTGTTCCATTGCTGTTGTGTCAGACTCTACTATGAAGGAAGGAAGGATAGCTCAGGGGCAATGTGTTTGTCTTGTTAGCAAGACAATGCAGCACAACACAGGTCTGAATCCCGACGATCCCGTGCTTCGGACCACTCGCTGGTATTAAGCACGTTATAAAAGAATAATTATAGAGTGGGACATGGTGGAATAGTGGGTAGGCTTGTCTTTGATTTCAAGTTCTAAGTTCAATTGTTTTAGGGAGGAGGTTACGACACGTTCTTACAGTTTGTGTTCGGGCATGGAGGAGCTTTGAGGGGTTTGAGATACAGTGAATAGGTTCGGTATGTAATGATGGTGATACGACTTTACTGTGGGCAAAATCTGGCAATGGAATGTGACTTAAGAATCGTACCTTGGAATGTTTGAGGAATGACTTGGGTGGTCAAAGAAGCAGAATAAATTCCTCCTTGGTCAGGCATGGCGTCACAATTGGTATTCTCCAGGAAACACACTTAAAGAGGGATGAGGTACAGAGATGCAGAGCCTGGCCCGTTGGAAAGGGCGAGTCATAGGATCAGGGTTCTTGGCATACGCCAGGAGGATTCAAATCCGGGTAAGGGATACAACTTTATTTGAGATGAACTGTGAAGAGAGCCACAGCACATAGGTATTCCTGGAACGATTGTTCATGAACACCTGTGTGATAAAAGTGCTGTGCAATCTGTTTACAGTGGGGCGAGCCTACAGGGTTGCTGGTAGGAGGCCGCCTCCTGGCACTTCCTATATGTCGATTGTGGTGACATTTTTGAATTTCAGAGACAGGGATGCTATCTTACAGGGTGCATGGTGTAAAGATGCCTACCAGGTTGGGGGGATCAAATAAGGGTTTTTTTGGACTTCACGCAGTAGGTTTTGAGGCAAAGCAAGTCATTTTATGTGGTGCGGGGAAGGCTGTGTTACTTGGGTTGTATATATATGAAGTTCCTCCCAGCAAAGTTAAAAGTGCTATTGGATGGAAAAGTGCATTTCTACGAATCAGCTAAGGATGTGTGGGATTGGCTAGATAATGGTCCATTGAAGAGTGTCAACAAGGAAGGAGCAGAGACTGATGCTCGCAGTGCATCGCTAGTGGCTGGAGTAAAGTTTGGGTAACCGAATATGGCACTCTAGCTCTGGAGGAATAGGGGTTGGATGGTGGTGGAAGTGCAGATCCGTGACCATGCCAACCATGTCTGCAGTTGGGATGAGTGGATATTTCATAAGGCGTTGCGGAGGAGGCGCCTGTAATACTATACGACTGTGGTTTTTTAAATGCACTCTAACAACGTATATTGGCGATGGAGTGTTGGCTATGTGAGACCTTGATGATGTTGATTATGGATAATAGTTGCTTAGAACTGGGAGCTGAAGAGTGTATGGTGTTAAGTGATACAGCAAGCAGAATCGGCCCAAGGCTATGTTCCCGATAGGGTCTGTTCCATTGCTGTTGTGTCAGACTCTACTATGAAGGAAGGAAGGATAGCTCAGGGGCAATGTGTTTGTCTTGTTAGCAAGACAATGCAGCACAACACAGGTCTGAATCCCGACGATCCCGTGCTTCGGACCACTCGCTGGTATTAAGCACGTTATAAAAGAATAATTATAGAGTGGGACATGGTGGAATAGTGGGTAGGCTTGTCTTTGATTTCAAGTTCTAAGTTCAATTGTTTTAGGGAGGAGGTTACGACACGTTCTTACAGTTTGTGTTCGGGCATGGAGGAGCTTTGAGGGGTTTGAGATACAGTGAATAGGTTTGGTATGTAATGATGGTGATACGACTTTACTGTGGGCAAAATCTGGCAATGGAATGTGACTTAAGAATCGTACCTTGGAATGTTTGAGGAATGACTTGGGTGGTCAAAGAAGCAGAATAAATTCCTCCTTGGTCAGGCATGGCGTCACAATTGGTATTCTCCAGGAAACACACTTAAAGAGGGATGAGGTACAGAGATGCAGAGCCTGGCCCGTTGGAAAGGGCGAGTCATAGGATCAGGGTTCTTGGCATACGCCAGGAGGATTCAAATCCGGGTAAGGGATACAACTTTATTTGAGATGAACTGTGTGATGGAAGATGACAAGGGACGTTACATAGGTGTGACAGGCAAGCTTCTGGGCAAGGATGCGTTGATACTGGGGACGTATATGCACCTAATGTGGATCAGGCAGGTTACGTCGAGAATATGGTGGAAATTATAGCACAAAGAGATGGATAATTTGGGCCAGGGATTTTAACTGCATATTGGACGGACATTTGGACATTTTGATACGTCCAATATGGGTGTGCATAGATTGGGTCAACAGCAAAGACTCTACTGAGAGTGACGCACGATTTGGGGGTAGTTGAAGGATGGAGGCTGAAACATGGAACTGCAGTGGGTTATTCCTCCTACTCAGGGTTTCATGGTTCTCATTCAAGGATAGATTGTATCTTCATAGGGGAGGAACATATGGAACGTCTGGGCACTGTGGAATATTAGGATAGGATGTTATAGGATCATGCACCTCTTTGCATGGTCCTTCATACAATCTTGAGGTGCACCCCGGTTCTGACGTGAAGGTTCATAAATGTTAAGGATTTAGTTTAGGAAGATAAATTGGGGTCTGGACTGTCATGTTAGTTTGAATTTAATTGTGGGTCTAGAGTCTCCAGAGCTATGGAATGGGTATTAATAAAGGTCTATATTAGGGACATATGTGTGTCTCTCACGAGGTGCGTATGGATCTTAATAATACAGTGCTGCAGTTTGAGAAATGCTTCACTGACTTGGACAGGGGTATTGGGGCAGGGGACAGCTCACCGACACAAGCTCAGAATATTCAAAATGACGTATTGACTGTGCAGGCGAGATTGGGGAGGTTTCATTAATCTGCACCTTTGGTGAAACTACACATTGAGGGGGATAGACCTGGCCGGCTTTTAGCTGGTTGGTGAACAGAGAGAAGAGCGGTCAGGTGATTGGTCAGGTGATTACGAGCATTAAAGATAAGGGTGGTAATGTTGTTACGGATCAGGAAGAAATTTGTGAGGTGTTTTATGATTTTTTTGCTGAGCTGTATGAGGCACAACCTAGGGTACACCCGAGCCAGATCTCAGCATGGTTGAGGAGGCGCAGTTTCAGTCGCTCATCGAAGGGGAATGTGCAGTGCTTAGCACACTGATAGATGCCTTAGAGGTGGAATGGGCTGTAGACAACTTGGGGAGCAATAAAATGCTAGGCGTTGAAGGATGGACGTCTATTTCTATCGAACCTATAAACACCTGTTGACTCCTAAATTGTTGGAGGTGTTGCAGGAGGTACCAACTAGAGGTACATTCCTGAGTTCCATGTTTGAGGCATTGGTGGTACTGCTACCCAAACTAGGAAAGGGTGTGAGGGAGTGTGGCTCATACAGACCAATGTCCCTAATTAATGTTGATCTGAACATTTTCAGCTAGATATTAGCAGATAGGTTGAGTAAAGTAATGACCACACTGCCCACTAAGATCAAGCAGTCTTCATACCTTAAGGAAACTGTTTTTGATAGTGGATAAATGTAAACATGTATGGGAAAAACTGGAGATTGCTAGCATGGACTTGTGTTGGAAAAGATGGGGTGGGGGACCCGTTTGTAGGGTGGGTTAAGTTGCTGTATAATCGCCCTACTTACAGAGTAAGGGTTAATAGGGCAATGTCACGGGCATGGGGAGTGTGTAGGGGTACTAGGCAGGGCTGTCCTCAGTCACTGTTGGTATTCATGTTAGCGAACGAGCCACTGGCCAGGATGATTAGGGGTAGGTATAATGATCTGGGGGTCAAGGTGGGACAAATCTCTCACTGCATTGCATTATATGCAGACAATATTTTGTGGTATACTACATACCCCACGTGTATGCTAGGCTTGTTGTTGGAAATGGTGGAAGAATTTGGGCAGTTATGCTGAATAGGTCTAAAGCTGTGGTGTACATTAGACCAGACTCACTGGGGGCTGATCTACTGGGTTTACATATGGACATTGCTACTGAGGGTTTCCAATACCTGGGCATACAAGTGAGTCAGGATCTGCAATGGGTGTATCAATGGAATATGGGTGTTGAGGAAATATTGATAACATTTAATAAGTCTGGAGATTTCTGGGTGAAGTTCCGGTTGTTAGTAATTGGACAAGTGGGATTGGCAAAGATGATCACATTGCCGATGTTATTGTATATTTTTCAATATATGCACATGATTATACCCACTGATTTCTTCCGGAAGCTCAACATGGTATTAGAGAAACTCTTTTGGAGGAACAGGGCCCCAAGAGTTGCAATGTGAACATTACAACTGCCAGCTGGCCAAGGTGGTGTGGGTGTTCCTGATTTTAGGGACTTTTATTGGGCGATGATAGTACAGCATCTAGTAGCTTGTAGCTGATAGAGGGATTGTGCCATCACTTACAGTTGTTCAAAATCATTGGAGCCACAGAGAGGGAATTGAAAACTGTGCCAGCTCCTATGTCTGTCTTGTTAACTGATTCAAGACAAACGAGAAGGGCACAATCACACAAGTTGGCGTATTTATCTAAGATGCAGTGAGTAGAAGCTCTATGTGACATACCTCTATCAAGTGCATACGGGCAGGTGTTCCTGGCGGCAGGTTCAGGGGAAAGGTTGAAGATTTGTATCTGGAGACAGGGTTGCCACATACCAGGAATTTAAATTGTTAAATCCAATGGTGCAGATGAATTTCTTGGAAAATGCCAGGTTGATGGCGACATTGAGGAGGCTCTGCCCGGGGTTTCCAAAGAAACCGCATCTTCATCAGGTGAATCAGGCATTGATGAGCTTGGTAACAGGTGGAAGAAAGGTCTCTGAGCTCTACAGGACAATTCCAAGGAAAGAAGATGGGAAACAGTAAAACATTAGGCATGCAGGGGAGGTAGATGCAGATACTCAGCTTATCGATGAAGAATGGGCAAGAGCACTAAGGCACACAATGGAGGTTTCCAAGAATGTAAGATTTTGTTGGATACAGTATAAATGTGTAATGAGGTCATATATCATGCCCATCGTAGTGGCGATGATGGCGGGGGACACCGAACCTGAATGTTGGAGATGCGGGTAAGAAGGTGGTTCCTATATACATATGTGGTGGGGTTTCTGCAAAGTTATTCCTTTTTGGGAAAATGTGGTGGACAAAATTGGTGGACTCACATTTATGGATGCTCAGTTATCAATTAGACCCTGTCTATTGTGTCTAACGCATGTTATGAAGAAAAGAGGTATCGCAGCGGCCACGCTTGTGGCTTTGGGGCTACTATTAACTAATAACTGTATCGTGATGGCTTGGAAATCTACTATTGGACTGGGATACGTGGCATGGTTGGCAGATGTTAAAAAATGGATCAGGGCTGACCTGGATATCAGGGATGACAGGCTGCGGATGGGGGAGGACGCAGTCAATTACACTGTATGGCATGAAGTTCATGATCTATTGAACAAACACTCAGACTTGTACCCACCTTCAATTCTGTTGAACTCTCAGGGAGTATTGGTGAGGGGGCATAGAACTCTACTACCTGTGGTTATGGGTAATGGGCAGTACAGGCTTATTTGTGGATGCATGATATTTAATGACGTGATAACTACTGGGTCCAATGGGATATTACTCGTACTGGTTGTTGGGTGGTCTGTTCTTGTGGGTGGAGGGCAAATATTTCTTTCTTATGAGTAGGATGGGGAGACTGCTCATATAATCGTTGTTATTGGAGGATTCATTGCATCTCTATGTTAGTGTTTTTATGTTATTACAGAAATGCTAATAAACGTGTTAAAAAGATATATATGTAAGGATACCTCTGTGCTGTGTAATTGTAAGAAATGCTAGGGACAAATTCATCCTGGGTGCTAACACTTCCCAAGGCAACCACAACTAGTACAAGGTAAATCTCAGAACAACAAATAGCAATTTGTTCTTCCACAGAAAGACCCAATATACCAGGGAAAAGACATGAGGAGCAAGAACAAATGATACCTTTCATGGCCTTATCTCAAAACAATGCATACCTCTGCAGTGCCCGTATTACCATTAGGACGAGAACACTCACCTCCAAGTGGAGGTTGCTTCCCATATTCTATTCCCCTAGTATGGGGGACTGAGCCAGTTACATTAAAGAGTACAAAGAGATCACCCACATAAGTAGAGATGTCTGTTATCAATTGTTCCGAAGTTTGCTCTGCCATCTCAGAATATCTAATTGCGAAAAACAGACCAGACGCAGATTGACTTTGTGACTTATTATCAACCCCATCACATTATGTGCATTGTGAGTATGGTGTGTTGGAGTTAAAGGGACTCAAGATTGTTTTGCTAGAATAAACTGAAGCTGAAAAACTGTGAGTGGCACTGTTTCCTGCAAGTGTGAGGAAGATGGCTCAGTGCTGGAAAAGTTTAAATGAGGGAGGTGCTGAAGAAAAAGGTTATATGTTATTATTAGTATTATTCTTTAATTGCATATGATTCTAAAGAATCTTTACAAAAAAGAAAAATGTTCAAAGTATCACATTTTCTTCTTAAAAGAAGATTAACATAGCATTTTGTACATTTAATAAACAACACTTAATTAATACTTACTTAGTAAAAAAGGTTATATTTTACACATGAATTCCACCTCTTACTCGCTACCATGAGAAAGGGTGCTTCGGCAAGATCAGTGTTGGGATGCATGTTTCATGTGCCAGTGTGGGGAAGAGGGTCACGCTGAGCACATCATATTAGAACAAAGGTTTGGCCAGGTTAGACATGATGTTGCAATTTAACTTGTGTTCAGTGTACATAAATGGATTGGGATAACTGTTCCTATACATTTAACATTGTGTTTAGTTTGAATACATTTTAGATTTCCATCACTAGCAACATAATAGAACTTTTCGGGACACAATGTAACTGTGCAATGTACGTGTAGTGCTTAAAGTGGGAAGCGAGGAGCTTGATGCATGAGAGAAAGAGAAGTCTGCGGGAGGAAAGTCACTGTGAGGGATGTGGTAGTGCTGAACAATGTACATGTGGGATTTGATAATGGTTCAGATGGGACACATGTTCTGGGATATTAGGGTAATATGGGGTTTATTGCGACTACATGGAAATATCACAGATCACTCTTCCCCCATAGCTGGGTTTCGTGTAGGCAGCAAAGAGTTTGGTTTGCGCAGGTGAACTTTGCATGGTCTGAAGGGTTGAATGACCAGGTCAAAGAAGGAGGAATGAAGCAAAACACATGTGGGGAGCTGTCAATAGCAATAAATGGTTACTTGATACAAAGAGTAAATGAAGTGCCATTGGGTCTTGGGTTTAAGAATAGATGGGTTTGTGGATATAGGGAACACATCTTCCTGGGAGAATAGAGTCTTGTTGTTAAGTCCAGCCAAATGGTTTGTAGAATTGGGTTTATTTAATAAAACACATGCAAGGGGTCCTGGATGGCAGAGATTGCCAGTGTTTTATGGGTTTCATTTCGGCTCGTAAGAAGACAGGCAGAATGTCTGCAGATGGGTGAATGATCTGAGATTGTAGTCACAAATAAGGTGATGTGTGCGAATGCAGAAGAATAACCTGGCACGCCAGTGCGACTGGGAAAATGAGATGTTTATTGCTTGATTAAAAACATTTTTTGTTTCCCTCTTGTTTTAAGTGTTCTTGTAAAAGCCTTACACATCATGTACTGGGTTAAAGGTTTCCTACCAAATGGGACCGCTATAAATTGAATAGTTTTTAGATAATAAGGAGATTATGTTTAGAATGTAATGACTGATTATGGAAAGAGAGCACGTAGGGAAGGGGATTGTGTTTTGTCAATGTGTCCAATGGGTTTGAGAATGAAGGGGGATTCGATTTCCTTGTACAGGGTTAGCCAATGGAATTTTGAGGGTGACTCTGTGACAAAATATGTGTGATTATGTAAATGTGTATAAAAGCTGCAACTTTGTTGAGCACTGGTAGGAAATGTTAGTTTTCAGCTTCAAGAGGCTGACTAAATCGTCCCAGACGTTCGCAGGCTATAAACTTGCTTTTCTGACAAACTGCATTTATCCACTGTTGGATTTGTTTTTTTCACATTGGATTTTGAAGTCACATTCCTACATTCGGTGACCATGCAACGTGATCTTCAGGCCCTCTGCTGGGCTTTTCGTGGCCACATATGCTAGGCTACGACTCCTATTTGCAAGTTATCAGCTTACATGCACATCATAGAATGGCCTGCAGGTGCTGTATTGATTGAAGACCTGCCAGTTTGCTCAGCCAAGGGGTCGTGGCCCAGATGTATAGGCTATTTTAATGAGGCGCCACTTCGGAGCGCTTCGAATGACATCTATTTGTGTGAATGCACTTTATGAGAAAACCAAGGGGGATACAGGGAAAAGGTTATTTTTTAATTTCTGGGAGGTGCATGGACTCAGAGAGGTTGTTGAGTTTCGTTTGGAGTCAGGAGGTTAATTGAAACTGAATGAAAGTGAGATATTTGACTTATGGTGAATAGTTTTTTTATTCCCTTTTCCATGTATTTACTTTGTTGATTATTTTTGGTATTCAAAGTCGGGAAAAGACATCATTGTAGTAAAAAGTGCTGTACTTGTGATAAAGAAGAGAGAGATAGTGGTGTTATAGTGGCAAACATTGCACTCATTTGTGCTTGAGTGAAGGAGATATATTAATGAGGGACCATGATGATTGTGTTTCATTGATATTATGCTGTTTTATCTGTAAACATGTTTATGTGCCTTTGTTTTGAAACAGGCAATTGTGGTGTGAGTGAGAACGAGATTAGCAATTATTGAGAAGTTTAAAAGAATTTGGGGAGAAGCATTAACTTTTGTTCTGGAATTTTAGTAATTTTTTGAGGGCCGCAGGATCTTTTTTTGTTAAAATGTTGGTTTTGGGGGTTTTGTTAGATAAGGGTTGTTTTGGAGTATGGAGACTCCAAAGGATCATATATGCCAACTGCTTCCAAGGTACAAGGAAAAGATTCTGAAATATCACAAATAGTGGATGAAAGAGACTCAGGATAGGATGATCATTTCTTAGCCCAAAAGGGGTGTTGGAACATATGCATATCTTTTTATCAACAAGGTACAAGGAAAAGGAATGGGAGAAAAGGCAAAACATCTTAGAGCTGTGGAGGTTGTTTGAGGAGGCAGAGAAAGCCCCTGGAGTTAAGGTTGGGGAAATAGGGCAGTGCAGGGAGACTATGGAGACCCATACCACCCACCACCTTATGAGTGTTTTCCTTTATCACCCGCTGTGGGAAATACTAATCCCCAGGATGAGCCTCCATCATCTCAATCCTCCACCCCAGCAGTTGTGAGGAGGAAACAGACAATACTCCCAATGGTTAGGATATCAGAACTGTTAAGAATGGAAGCAGCAGATAGAATAATGCCTCCAACGGCCAGGATAGAGGAATGGTTGAGAATGGAGGTAGAAAATCAAGCACGTAGATGTCTACAGGAAACACTGCAGAAGGCAGAGGAAGAATTGGCACAAGTAAGGCAGCGAAGAAGAGTGGAGCAGGAAGAAGAAAACAGGCTAGTAGCAGAGACAGGTTGGATCAGTGAAAGTCAGGACAGTTTACCTTTAAAGTAGATAGTGCGGCCATCAGAGATATCAAGTTGGACCTTGCAGAGGGAAGTGTTGCTTTAAAAGCAGGCCTTGAACCATCAGCAAGAGAACCGGTGCTGCATAGTAGCATAGGCTACGATTCGGTACGCTCAGACTGGGTAAGGGATGCAATAGAGGTAGAAGAAGAGGAAGAATTGGAATCGGATGGAGAAGAGGGAGTAACGCCAGAAACAGCCATTAGGAAAATCATCAAACCATGGGGTTGTAGGACACGCTCCAATGGTCGTGTAGCAGTAATAAAGTGTAAGGGGAAAATGGGAAAATTCTGACTAGGTTAAAAGGGATGCAGTCACTGTTCCTTCAGATGGGGTTAGAAAGAGAACATTATGTCCCATGTTCACATATGGATCGGAATAATCTAATGAAATAGCTACCCTCACTCACTGCAGGGGCAAGGAAGTGGATTTACGCATTTGAAAAACAAACAGCAGGCAATATGTTGGCCATCAGAGATATGACAAATGTATTTAGTGCTCTTATTGGGGAATGAGTGGATGCATTTTTGGGAAAAAGCAGGGAATCAAGATAACTGCAAGGAAAATGTTTGGGAAGCCTTGAGAGTCATGTATCCAGATACGCCAGATATTAATTCAATTATGGCTAACACCATGAAGGCGGATGATGATCCTGCCACATACATACAGCAGATTCAGGAGATGTGGATAGCAAAGACAGAGGAGGCACGGATTAAAATGTGGCTATATATTATTATATGCTAAAGACGGGACTCCCCTATGAGGTACAACATGATTTGGAGAAAGTCGTGGGGATAGAAGTGATGGGTTGGCCAGAAATTCAAGCACACATAGTGCATCATTGTAAAAGGAGGCAGGAGAAGGGAAAGGAAGCAGCAGAGTAGGCACAGAGAGCCGAACTGAAGCTTTTTCAAAAGAAACTGGTGAAAATAAGTGTAGAAGGGACAATAATCACAAGCCCCACCGAAGGACTACAGGGACAACAGGGCAATTTGAATCAAGTTTTGCACCAGGATGGATAGATGGGTATACTCCCGATCATACGGAAATGGAAGATTTTCTGAGGGTAAGAGGAGGCTTTATGAGAGGGGGAGGCGGTGCATTTGGTGGATTTGGGGAATGAGGCCTCTGTTTGGCGGGAAGATGGGAGGTCAGTTTGCAGGACCATATGGAGTCCAGTGGCAGTCCTGTATGAGTCCAGTGTTGGTCCTGTGGGAGGATGGGACATTTGTCATGAGATTGCAGAATTGGGCCATCATAAAGCCATGTACAGCCATTGTACAGCCATGGGATAGGAATCCATTGCCTCGGAGTACAGCCACACATTATACTGGAGCATGTGTTTTGGGATGAAGTCATTTCCCGCTGTGGGGTACAAGCCCATATCCTGACTAGGACAGCAAACAGAGAGTTCTGACAAGTCCGGTCCTGTCTTTTACCACCAATCCAGAAGAGGAACTCCAGGTAGGTGTGATGATAGGTGACCAAACTTTTTCATTCATGGTCAACACAAGGGCAACTAAATCTTGCATTAAGGAAGGTAAGTTTCCCCTCTCAGTAAAAATGATGCACATGCAGGGATTCTCTTGGGCTATCCTGTCAGTTCCCTACATGGAGGATTTACCTATTAGGGTAGGTACACAGGATGTATCAGCTTCTTTGTTGTATTGTACAGATACCCCAGTTAATCTCTTGGATGAGGATTTTTCAAGCAAGTTCAATATGATAATCTCATTCACAGAAGAAGGTATAGTATGCTCCCCGCCAGGTTTGTATCTACCCAGGACAATGGCGCTTTTGCGAGCATGCTATAGTGACAGCACAGCTAGGTGTGGGCCTGTATATTCAGATGTGTTCCTCTATGGGGTAATGGTGGTGCTGGGATGGGTGTCTCGGATTAGAAACAGAGCATGGTGGGTGTCAGCTGAATTTTTATTTCATACCACAGTTCCACAAGAGGTTGCACCAGGCACCATAGTTAGCATACTTTTAGAAGCAATGGTCATCAGAAAGGACAAAGTGGCTCTCTCATGCACTGGTGAGGAAGGAGAGGAGTGGCGTACAGTTCTTTGCATAGATCCAACGCTATCGCTAAGTGGGGGCATCTGATGAACACTTGTTTGAGAATGCTGAGAAACAGGAGAGATGGTTTTTGCGATTGGTGTACCTTGCTAGATAATGATAGAGCATAGGGAGATACCTCAGGCCTCAACACGGGTTGATCGGAGTGTTAAAATTGGAGTGGTAATGCTATTACTGCCGCATTACCGCTCTGCCCAATCCTTTCAGCTGGAGGTAAACCTTGACACTTTCCACCCATTTGCAGGGCTGTTACTGTGGCACTATTAGCGCCAGCGTTAACAGCACCCAAAATGCCCCATAGAGTTCTATGAACTCTTACAAAAAGATGGGGACTTACAGCCTTACCGCAACATGGGATCTGGTGCTAATAGCACCATACTGAGCTGCAGTAATGATATTTGAGTTGGGCGGTAAATGGTGGGCCAGATGGTGGGTTGAATTTGGGTTAGTTAATAAAACACATGGATGGGGTGCTGGAGGGCAGAGTTTGCAAGTGTTTTATGGGTTTCGTTTGGGCTTGTAGGAAGACAAGCAGGATGTGGGCTGGTGGCTGAATGATCTGAGATGGTAGTCACAAATAAGGGACGTGAAGGAATACCAAAGGAGTAACAATGGACGCCAGCACATCTGGGACAATAAGATGCTTATTGCTTGATTAAAATCATGTTTATTTGTTTCTCTCCCTCTTCTAATCATGTCCAGAGTAGACTATGCCAATAGCCTATACCTGGGCATGCCCGAACGACTTCTAAAAAAACTGCAACACATACAAATTGCAGCAGCCAGACTCCTCCTCAAGCTACCCAGAAGAGAACACATCACACCCACGCTAAAAATACTACACTGGCTACCACTGAAACAACGAATAAAGTTCAAGGTCATGTGCATCACGCACAGAGCAATACACAAACAAGGCGCAGACTTCCTAAGCGACAAACTACGCCTACACCAACCGACAAGAACACTAAGATCAAGCACAGACCTACGCCTGGAACCAAAACCCTACAACAGGAAAAAATTCGGAGGATCGTTTTTCTCTCACCAGGCACCCAAAACCTGGAATGACCTACCTAAGAATATACAGAATACAACAAACCACCTAGCATTCAGGAAACTCCTCAAATCATGGCTCTTCAAAGCGTAACTACAACAAAGACGCGCTAGAATGCCCAGACATTAAAACAATGACGAAAATAACTCCAACCTCGACCACTCTCAAATTGGACAAACACTCAAACCAAAGAACCAACCACTCGACAGAGCATAAAACGACATGGAAAATAGCCACAAAGGAAGGCTGCAGAGACTGACCACATACCTAGACCCAGACAAAAGCCTCAAGTGACTCTCCCACTCGTACATACCGGACGAACATACCCAGACCGGCAGACGCATCTAGATAGACACTGGCCCGCGTCACATCTGGATAGGATCAATTGAAGGATAACATACCCGTGCCTAGAAAAACATGAATGCTAACATGTGCCACACCTAGAGTTGTGAACACCAGCCTGCGTGGCGCTCAGATGGAGTTGTGAATGTTGGCATGCCCACACCTGGATGGGGTCCTGTACATTGGCCTGCGCCGCATCTAGATGGGAGTGTGGGGGCCAGCGGGTGCCACACTCGGACGGAACTGTGAATGTTGGCATGGTAAAGGTCAGGTAACCCACTAACCAATATAAGCTCAAACTCTGCATACTTATCAAAGCTCAGACAACCATCTCTCGCACAACAAGCCGCACGCACTTCACAACACTGCAACAACACATAAGCCGGAACAACAGCACACGCGGACCCACTCTGATCCGATACCCGCACCAAAGCTCAGCACCCGGTGTATACTGAGTTGAAGCTGCCACAGAACACCACTCCTCTCACTATCCTACTCCCTTCTTCACCTTACTAACCCATCCCACCTTTATTGGTTACAGATCCGCCTGAGCGCCTGGGGACCAATTCCATTGGTGACAGTGCGCGGTACAAATACCTTTAACATTTAACATTTAACATTCTTGTTTGAAGGGTTCTTGTAAAAGCCTTTCACATCATGTACTTGGTTAAAGTTTTCCTACCAAATGTGATAAGTCCTAAATGTAATTGTTTCTAGTTAATAAGGAGATTATGTTTAAAATTTCATGAAAGATAATGGAAAGAGAGCACATGGGGAAGGGAATTGTGTTATTTCAGCGTGTCCCATGCGGTTAGCGAAAGTAGGGGGATTAGATTTCCTTATACAGGGTTAGCCAGTGGGATTTTGAGGGATGACTTTGTGACAAAATATGTGTCATTATGTACATTGTTTCAAAGTGTAAAAAAGATGCAATGTTGTTGAGCACTTAAAGGAACCCTTCGTTTTCAGGTTCAAGAGGCTAACTAAATCCATCTACCTGTTAGTTTTTTGCCTTGAATTTTGGAGTCACATTCTTGCATAAGTGTAACCCCCTCTGCAACAGAGAAATATCATTCAACAAATGGGAAAAAGCATTATGAACTATGACAATTCCAAGGGTCTTTACTTACATGATTTCCAGAGACTGGCTTTTACTAAGGCCAGGGAAAACAGGACATGCAGAAAACACCAATTTAAAATGGGATTCTTTGTTTAAAAATGCAAAAAGGCCTGAATGGATGAGAAAGATTATTTAACTACTTAAATAATAGAGCGTGTATTCCAAGAAATAAACTGAGACAAGAAGATTGATATAAATCATGCTGTGATGTTATAAGAGGTTTCCATTCTTTCAGAGGCCATACTAGGCACAGAATGTGCTTATGATTTCTAATGAAATAGGTTACTGGCTTTCAAATGGAACACAACTAAAAAATGATAAGTGGACCACATCCTGCAATGCATTTTATTTAAATCATGTGAAATAATGTTGAATGTAAAAAAGTATACAAATATAAATGAAGAACAGAAAGAACTGTTTGTTCTATTGATTTAAATAACACTGTAATCCATTTTAAATGTATTCACCTCAGAGTAAGCCAGCATCCACCCACAGAGTGGCTAAAAGGATATTTTAACAAAATAAGGCTTGACACTCAAGTTCAGGCTTCTATGCTCATGAACAAATACAGGAATGCATTAACTGCGAAGTTCAAAAGAAGAGTCATACATCAAAAATGACAGTGTGACCTTTAAGTGGTGATAATCCGAGCTATCTGCTCAAATAAGTACAAAAGAAGAGATGTCACATCAATCACTCCAAACCCTTCATTATAATATGTATACTTGAGCCATGAGATTATAGTCACGAGATGTATTCACAGTAAATATTATGCATGTTGTGGCTTTTATTAATCACTTATGCTGGAACACCAAGGACACCGGGTGGAAATAAATGGCATTTCAGTTGGGTGCATTTCCCATAATATTAAGTTAAAAAAAAACTCATGTCTTGCTATTAACATAAAGGGTGAAACTGAAAATAATGTATATTTTTTTATTGTTATTGAAAAATGGTAGGAACCTGAACCCAATTGTCTTTTTTTAGATTAAAAACTCCTCTTTAAATTGACTCCAAATTCGCAATTTCCCACAATTATTGGAATGAATACAATTATGAAAATGAATAACTTCTTAAAGAATTATTCCACCAAATTGTGCCAGATGTGGAATCATGAATATTGAAGCATAGATCTCAATAATTGTGTTTTGTTAAGTTACCACATTCCTGTAAAAAAATGATACGGTAAAAACGAATTTGATGCCAACAGCCTGAAGAGAAGGATGTCCCCAGAATGTTTCTAATCACAAGTTCTGAATTCATAAGCATTCAATGAAGATTGAGAGGTGTTAAAACGGAGAGTCTGATTAGGAAGCCAGCCAATACTAGAATGTAAACCAATGGAAAATGTGCAGCATTAGAAGGACAGGGCTTGGATATTTTAATTATTAAAAAGGCTGCACACAGAGAAAAGAAAATAATGAACATATCGGAGTTGGATATGACTATGGATTGAGAAGAGATATCAACTGGAGAACTTGGATTCAAAAGAGGCTGCAGAAAGGATGAGCTCTATTCTAGGGAATGGAGCAATCTTTTTGGGAACTGGTCCAGAGAAGTTTGGGGAAGTTGCTGATTGAGAGATGATGAACTGAGAGGGTCCTGGCTGATTTAAAAAATGGAAAACAAGATCTAAAGTAAGTTAATTAATCCCCAATGTAAATCCTGATTGCCTCTTAGTCCTGCATATGATAATTTCCAGGATTGGGTGGCCTCAGAATAAAAAGGGGAGTCTAGTTTTAAAAGGGACAGGGAATAAGCATAAGGTAACATGCACTGTGTTCTTGATTGCAATTAAATGCAAAGTGAGAAATCAGTGTAAAACGACAGCGCTTTTGTGCAATTTAAGTACAGTTGTATTCATGTAAAATTAAGCCAAATTAAAATAGAATTGGTGTGCACCTACTGGCCCCAATGATTGGTTCAGGCTATGAAGCAGTAATGAAGTTTTGTAACCTGATAGAAAATTATTAATAACCTGCTGCCAGTAGGAGACATTGCCATATATGAATATCAAAGGAATCAGGAGGTGAGATCACCATACAGCTAAAGAGTTTTGGAAAAATGTATTTAATCTCAAAACAATTTTTTCACACACACTGTTTTAGGTATTTACATTAGTTTTGATAAGCACGAAAGTGACACAGACAGGTTTGCTATTCTAACAATGGGGGGTCCCTTCCGTAACGCCTGGTAAAACCAGGCGTTACGGAAGGGACCCACTAAGGGACCTCGGAATAGGGCGCAAAGGGATTGCAGGCACCGATGTCCTTAACCCTGCCCGGTATCCCTTTGCGCCCACCTCGTAATGAGGCCAATTGTGTACATTTTGAATGACGAAAATCACTTCCTCAATACAAAACTTTGCAGATATTAATGCGAGTTATTTTATGAAGATTGGAAATTACACACACACGTTAGGAAGCCCCTGCACCACATGTATGTGAGAAGTTGTGAAATGTGTAGCAATTTTCTAATTCTGTAAATGCTGGATGTCATTGGGCAAAGCAAAAATTAATTTTGATGCATTTTCAAATCTGACTTTGTACATAGTATTGAGATGCTTTTATGAAGTCAAGGATTTTGAGAGATATGTACTGACAAGCCGCAAAAGTAGAATGTCTAGTATTATTCAGAACTTAATATCTACATAGAATTGATTAGGGAAATTAGTGTTTTTGTGTAAAAAAACAGTGAGATTAATTCAGGCATGTTAATTTAGTTTTTGTAGACAAGCTGTCTGTGATTGAGTATTAGTGTGGTGACTCAATTGGCATAAAGCTGGAGACCACTTTATCGGAATCTGATTTTAATGGGAATTTGAATAAATTCAAGTTTTCACAACATTGCCTTTTTCTTGCCCCGAATTGTTGGTAAACCTGCATAGGTAGGGGGCATGAGATTAGCCATGTCCACCAAACGCAAACACAATAAATTAATCAAACTATATCTCACGGGTGGTAGTAGTAAAAGGAAACAGGGATGGAATTACCACTATTTTACCACCCTGACAAATTATGAATATTGTGGGAAATTGGAAGAAATACATATTTCCTCCAGAAAAATCGAGGAATGATTGCCAGTGACATTTTCTCCAGAGGTAATGTGTTCATTGCCATTGCATTCCTATGGTATTCCATCATGGGGAATAACAACCACTTTGGATTTATAGAATTTACCTCCAGTTAATTTCACCATTGGCACCCATGAGTAAATAATTGAAGCTGCTATGGGTGTTTTAAAAAAAATATTCAAATTTAAATGCACTTAGAGTCAAACATCCAGTCATGAGGGGAAACTCAAAAAAGATAGCAACCATGGAAACAAGGAAACAGGCGTATATAAAGTAGACCCTTTTCTCTTTCCAAAGCAGCCATTCTTCGAGATGAAGAGTGAGCCCCTCTGAGGCAACACTGCATCCCTGTCTCTGCTCCCCAACTAGGTATAACCATCCCTTGGAATTGAAATACAGTGCTATCCGACTTCACACAAGTCCTTCTGCATGACATCACACAGACCTGGAAATCTCATAAATCCTTTACATTTGGCTCAGACATCTGCAATTGAAGAATCATGCCCACTGATGACCAACCTTATCAACCTCTCCCTCAGTCCTGTTCTAGTGTCTCCTGCATTCATACGCACAGTCATTGGACCTAGTATCAGGAAGCCCAGGGCAACCTATATCCATCCTCCCCTGTTTTGTCAAAACATTGAAAAAAAGCAACTCTCTCCCTTCTTCTCCCTACTCCACAGCCTGAGGAGTGATTACTAGTGCTGGTTTCACTCCTCAGAGGCACCAACGCCGCTCTTATGGACATCTCTGAAGAACCAGTGAGGTGCAGTTCTATCTTAAGGAGGATATGGTAATTTCAGGGTCTTTCTCAAGTAGATGATATCATTCCATAGAAACAGAACACACTGTGTGTGTGTGTGGTGGTAAGTGCTTAATTTGTCCAAAAAAACTATGAAGTGCCAGGACCCAAATGTTTTCTAGCACTACTGTGACACAAGGTGGCAGGCAACTGCAATCACTTTTGGAACCACTAATGGCTGCTTCCCACCAAGTCAACATACTTGGTCTTAAAGCAGAACGTGTAGGAGCTCTTCGAGGTTTGTGGATGCAATAAGCCACATGTGTGATTTACAAATACCAATCAACATAACATAGAAGCATAACACACTAGTGTTGTCTTAAAATGAGACAAAGGTTTAAGTACTTCTTTAAACACAATCTTTGTTACCATTTTGCTCTGATTCTATAGGTGTCAAATGAAAATGATTGACTGTCTAGCCACAGAAAATACAGCAAACATTCTTTCTTCTATTAGTCAATTGATGGACAAATGCAGTAAAAATCATTACTGAACTGATGAACTTTACTGTCAAACACAGCAGCAATTTCTGCTTTTGTAGGTTGGCACTGATAATAGATGGCCCACCCCTCGGCACTGGCCTTTCCCCCATGTTTGTGCTGCAGATTGTTCTGCTGTTGTCAACCCACCATGCTGTGGCACTGCTGCCCGTTATTCCAGTAGAGGAGCTGCACCAGTAGCATGCAGGCTGCATGGAGCAGTATGTGGGCATGGCCAGCACAAGCACCGAGTATTATCAACTTCCAACTCATTGAAATTCGTGAAAATGGGTAACTAGCACAGCTGCGCCTGGGCGGGATATCAAAGAGGTGTGGCTAGTGCACGTTGTGGTTGCTTATTGTGTGACTACTACTGACTGACTACTAAAATAATACAGTTGCCAAAACACCACATCTTAATCCTCCTTCCTGGCCCAACCCTACCACCAGGTTTCCTTGTACTATTCCCTAGGGCTCAACCATGTCATGTATACTGTACAACATATATGCGCACCCCTGTATCCCGTAGCTTCAACCACTGCTGAATTGATTCCCACAAAGTTGCTGGACATTCAGACACACCTCCAACTACAAGAATGGGATGGATGTAGTCAAGAAGTGTCAGAATGCTTTCTAAAACATCCAGGTTTGAATGGACGTTAACCACCTTTCCCTTAACAGATCTGAGATGGAGTCCTGCCGAGTGATCCAGTGGCCCATGCCCATTACCATTCACTTGGCAGCCCAGAAGGGTTCAGTCTTCCTCTGCTCCCATCAAACCTAATCAAGTGAACAGAAGGCTTGAGAGTCCAGGAAAATCAACAGAAGACATTCGAAGATGGAAGAACAGAGGTCCAATGCAGATTTCGGGATCAGTACTTTCTCCAGATGGACGGAAAGTAGGAGTGGTTCAGTCTGCAGAGCATGGGTAGTAATTGGCTGTTACAAACCAACTATTGACATTGTAGAGAATGGATGCTGAATAGGAACTGTTTTAATGCAAATTTTCAGTGCTCCTGCTGGGCCTTGATCCATCGGAAATTGTCAATTTATCAGATAGTCCAGCCAGTCCGAGACCACGGCTTTATATGTGATGTGACACCGCTTGAAAATTGATCTAGAGAGAACTGGGAAGCAAGGAAGATAAATTAGTGTGGCAGTAATTTGCATACACCTGCTTACACCAGAAACAAGCAGTGTCATGAAAAATAGTCCTGAGAGTGCCACAGTGGGAGTAGAAAGACCCATGAAGGTTCCCTTCTGCCGGCCAGGCAACAAAGAACTGATGCCGGGGGGTGGTTCGAAAGTCTGCAGGAGGAATAAAAGAATTAATTTAGCAAGGTAAAGAGAGACGAAAAAGAGGCGTGAGGAATGTGATTCAAAGTGCACATGGGAATCAAGAATAAAACGAAGAGGTTTAAAAACAGAGGCCCCCAGGATTAGGATCGGTGGAACATCTGTGTGTGCCATGATATTTGGATTCGATTGCTCCTAAGAGGGTTGCCCACTTTGTTGGCAAATATCACTGAAGGCCAGAGGATGACTATTCCAGCAACAAGACTTGCTCTAATACTAATGACGAAGAAACATTATCTCATGTTCCTGCGATGGGCCTCCTACCTTCCCAGAAACATGATTCTCTACTTCGTATTGGCTTAGACAGGGTACTTATCTGTAAGCCAGGCATGGGGTCGGGGAATCATTGCAAATGTTACATTCATTCCGAAAAAGGTGGCAGGCGCTCCTCTCCAGAAAGAACATGGCATGATAACCTGTTCTGCTGCAAACTCTCATGTCAGAACAGGTTATCATGCCATGTTCTTTCTGTAGAGGAGCGCCTGCTACCTTTTTTGAAATGTTACATTAATACAAATGTTTAAACCCAGGTGAGATTTGTTGGGTGACAGGTTACTTAATTGCAGCATTACATGACAAAAGTCCAGGTAATAGAATTTGGGGTATAGAATGCCTTTCCATGGTGTATGTTAGGCAGAACAAAGCGTGGTTTGATATTTTTTTGGTGTATGTTCCGAATTTCACTGTATGTTATATTAAATTGTTTTTTTTATATCGCGCTTCAAACCCAGAGGTTTCCTAGTCCGGAGGGATTGAACCTGTGTTACTCCACGCCCTCTTGCTTCCAAGGCGAGCGAGTTGCCTCTGAGCTATCCTCCCGGTGAAAGAGAGTATTGCTATTTTTGCGACAGCATATTTTGAGAAAACGAAGGAACGAATGAAAGAAGGAGCGAACGAAAGCACGAGCAGAGAACATTGCCAGCTTCCCAGTGTCGCAGAACAGAATACAGCAGAAGTTGGTCAACGAAAGAATGCATGAATAAAACATGAGAACGAAGGATAATAACAGTGCAGTTCATAGTAGTGAGTGCGAGCAAGCAGTGCCATATATAGGGAGAGAATGGGAAGGAGGAGAAACGTTGAACGAAAAAAGATCTTTCTTCTGTTTTGATGCATTATCTGTAATGTGTAGATCGCTTGGAGCGGATGCGAAAGAAAAGCGATCCGGTTCCCTCCTGCTGCGGGCGCCTCTTTGTTTATTTCTGGTTAATGAACATCCTGTTATCATTGGCCTTGTGTTGCCTTGTGTTGCTAGGGTGCCTGTCAACAGACCGGGCCTTGCATCAAGCAGCAGATGTTCTAGCAAAAGAATGCCTCGTCACTAGCACTGTGCAGAGTTCATGAGTCTCTTGTATGCAGTGAGTAGGGAATGTTTAGTCTTTGATCCTACTGCTTTGTGTGCGGCCCTTCACTCACCCTCAGTGCACTACACAGAATGCCTGTCCATAACACAGCACGTCCGCCCATTGCACAGCATGCCTGTCCAGAACACAGCACGCCTACCCATAACACAGCAGGCCTGTCCATAACACAGCAGGCCTGCCCATAGTGTAGCAGGCCTGCCCATAACACAGCATGTCTACCCATTGCACAGAATGCTTGGCGACACCACAGCATGACTGCCAACACCACAGCATGCCTGCCCACAACACAGCATGCCTGTCCAAACTACGCCTGCTCATGAAACACCATGCATTCTCATAAAACAGCATGCCTGCCCATAGCACAGCATGCCTGCCTACACCACAGCATGTCGGCCCAAACCACAGAATGCCTGTCCAAACCACGCCTGCTCATAACACAGCATGCATGCTCATAAAACAGCATGCCTGCCCACAACACAGCATGTGTGCCCATAACCCAGAATATCTGCTCATAAAACATAATGCCTGCCCATAGCACTACATGCTTTTCCATAACACAGCATTCAGGTCTGTAACACAGCATGCCTGCCCATAACACAGCCAACCTGCCCATTAAACAGTAGACCTGTCCATAGCACAGTGGACCTGGAGGTCTGTTAAGACGAGGTAACAGTGTCTGAGATGGATGGGATGCAGATCTTACTCATACATCAATAATCAGACTGACTCAGGAAGTTTGGCAAAAACAAGACTGTTTTAATTACATTTGTTAAAACAGGGAGTACAATAGACATCAATGGACGCCGCACAGTATTCTCTCTCAAGAGTTCTCAAACATTTCATGAAAAAGCACAGCTTTATACTAAAAATTCATCATGTCATGATGTGATGTCATGCTACTTGGCAAAATAAGAAAACCTACAGGGGTTTGTGATAGGCTTAAAGAGAACATCTTAGTATACTTTCTATAAGGGCAGGGATCTTGATTGGGTCTCTAAAGTCAGGTGAACAACTAAGCCCACCCCAAGAGCAAGTCATCTTCCGTGTCTATTGGCTTCTCAAACTAAAGGGCTCCTTGCTACGTGGCCCTCGATAATTGGTTGCCACGCTTGTACCCTTGTGGAATATTCCACTCGCTAGCAGCACGCAAGCTGGTACCCCAGGTGCTAGGGGGTTGGCCTGGCCATGCTTCCCTACCCCATTAGCCCACATCCATCATCACTTCTCAGGGACGTCATTTCACCAAAATGCCAGGGGTAGCGCAAGTGATATACGACCCTTGACCTCTCATGACATCAAAGGAAGTGATGTCATTTGGCCTCACGCCAAAGTGATATCACGGGAAGTGATTGAACATGACCTTTCACCCCTTTGCAAAACAGGAAGTGGTATCACATAGCATTGTTCCTAAGTACAGTACGAAAAATATGGTTTAGATATCACTATAATGTGATATACATTTCACACAAGAATGGATCGCCATATGTATCGTTAAGATCAGTGTGTATAGGCCCATATTATCAAACTACAGTGAATGCAAGCAGACTCCCATGGCCAAATGATAATGATGTTTTATTATATAGCATTTACGCTTAAGCGCTTTATATAGAATACATACAATATCACCCAACCTGTGTCGGTACTCATTTATCGACCTCAGAAGGATGAAAGGCTGAGTTGCGGTATTTAAGAACAGACTACATCAGTGACTCACCCCCTGAAGTGTGCCTGAAATAAACCTTTAATGAGTCTAGCAATTATTGTATAGAATTCCAGAAAGACACATTATTTGGTATTCCTATTCTTTCTTATTTAGGGTCACTGCTGAAAGTGTTAGACTTGTGGAACCACTGTTCTTTTTTGTCTTTTTTTTATTTTTTTATAAGAGGCCTGAACAAGAACACCAGCCACTCCAGAAGCAAAAAAGAACCACATGGTGCTGGCCACAGCCCAGGAGCTTGCAATTTTTTTTCAGATTTTTCTTTTAGGTGTAGCAAGGGAGACCACAGTGATAGCAAGGGAGACCTCAGCGGTCGCAGTTGCGACCCCTGGTGACCCCTAAATTACATCCCTGTCACTCCTGCTGTCTGTCAGTCAATTAGTCTTTGAACTCAGCCTTGCAAAGGCTCACTGTGCCGGCGAAAATAAAAGGGGCTGAAGGCATGGCCTTATCTTCTGGTCTCAGTGTAGCTTGCCCCAAAGTCTATTTTCATCTGACCATGTGACTCGAACCCACGTTTTGAGCTCCTTCATTGTATTTAATACTATTAAATGAAGAAAACCTGGCACTTCTAGTGTTTTTCCATTACACCTCAAACTAGAGCTCATCTTGCTTCTCACATTTATTGTATCTTCTCAAGTAGATAACCAGGCTCTTGGCGGCCCTGACTCTTGACAATGGGCCAGGCAAGCCTTCTTAAATCTTCCTTTGCCGTCAACTGTTTTATTCTGCTGCGCCACACTTTCAGCCCTTTCATTCACGCGGTCCAATTTTGCTAAAATGCGTCGTAGAACATTCAGATTCTATAAAAAACACAAAGATCCATAAAAGTACACCAAAAATGTACATTAATGAAATTGTTTGAAAAATAGAAGATCTCTAAACATTTTTTACTTCAACACAAAGCAGAAAGTGAAAACGTAAAATGCACAAAACTACGGCAGATTTATAAATAAAGCCGTTCAGAAACCAAAATGGCGGATAGTATTCGTACGTAGCGTGAAAGAATGCCATCGGACATACAGACACATAATCACGTGACCGGAGCTCTGAACTACAACAAGGAACATCTATACGGATCGGCGAACAGCGGAGGCAACAGCGAATTCAGAAAAGGAATGCAAAAGGTAAAATCAATGTTCGTTTTCCAGCACCAATGTTTTTTTAACCAATTCATATGAGTTAACTCAGAATTTATGCTAAAAAAGAATCGGTCTCAATACACTGCGCTCTCTGTATCTAGGCAACTGAGACAAGATTCCGGCTTAGACCAAGGCTGCTTCGGATAAACTGAGCAAACATTTCATGTTGCGAATACAAAGAGATACAAGGTACCTTTTAACTTCAACAAAATTAAAAAATTGTTGCTAACAACAACGCTCTAAAATTAAACACGTAGTTTTGTTGTACTATCACGCTATTGTGCAAAACAGTATACAGAGTTTTTTCCCGCCCTTCTCTTGTAAAAAGAAATGCTCAGACAGTTATAAAATTAACATGCTACCAGTTAGAAATGTGAGAGCATTTTCATGAATAACAACTGCTAAAAAACCTCAATGTGGGTTTCTTTTCCAGAAGCAACTTACCCATTCAAACAATTCTGTGACTATCAACAGAATAGAACTGAAACAAGAAATGTTGTGACTTCTAAATTAAATTAAATAAGAAATACGAATTCTCAAAGTGGAAATGTGACCATTAACAGAATCCAGGAAGAACAAAAGAACTCTTAAAGTGGAACTGTGATTAATAAGAGAACCTAAATAAGGAAAATTTTCACATCAATTCAAATCAGATTTCAGTGACTATTAACAGAATCCAAGGCAAAAAAAGGAACCTCCTGAAGAACCGTCAGACACACAGACGGGGAAACATGTGTCGAGGAACCAAACTAAGAAGAATATGGAATTAGATACCATTGGACAAAATTATTGCAAGACAAACATTGCAACAAATAGATAACGTAAATGCTAAATAAAGGCGGCATTTCAAAAATACAGAATTTGTTTTTTGTTTTCATTACTTTCGCACCCTGGTCAGCCTGAGGGTATCTGTATTTTGAATTAGAGCTGCCATTTCAATGTACTATCATCTCTAATACCACTGGGCGCCAGTAGCTGCTTAAAGGCTGACAAATAGTTTTTAGACTTTAGCAGTACAATGCGGCAAAGTTAGACCACAGCAACAAAAATAAAATAAAATCATCTTCCCATTAACAAAAATGTTGAAGTATTTTGCAAACCGGGACAAAGAAGCAGAATTACTGTTTTCTAGCCAGACGGACAAAACAGCAAAAAGCAATGGGAACAACACCAAGTCACTTAGACAATTGTTTATTGAACAAGAAAGACTTTTGAAAAAGAGATGTCAAGATGGTGGGATATTAAGACTTCAGAAAAATATTTACAAGTAGGAAGAATTCCAACAGGACTTAGAATATGTGTCTTCCCTTCTTTTGAAGAAGATGACATAGACATCTGAAAAGATTGGGAGGAATTACTTACGAATACATCCAGAGAAATGATTCTCAAACTAATTATAAATGCAAAAAAAGGGCATGACAAATTACTTAAGGAAATTGCAATAAACAAAGAACAAATTGAAACTCTTAACATTCCGGAAAAAACATTTAAAAATTACGAAATTTTGGACAAAATTATAGATCAACATATGGAAGCAACTAAATTGAAAAAGCAACGTCAATTTATAAGAGATGAAATGGATTATACATTTAAGATGGTTTATACATTCCAGAAACCAGCAGTCAAATCATTGCCAAGACCTTTTACAAATAAACCCAAAAAAGCAACACCACAACAGACACCGCCAACAACAGATACAGATTCCGTTAGTGACACGGACTTGGACCAAATTCAATCAATAGCAGAAAAAAATAACTTTGGATACTCAAGAAATCCCACCGTCTACTACTTTTTCAGAAGAATACCAACAATACAAAAATATGAGAAGTTATCCAAGTTGGGCCAAGATACCCAACACACAACTAAATACAGGTGGAGGGGCCCAAGGGGACGCAGATCGTATGTACAAAAGCAATCGAAAAGACAACATAGAGGGAGTGCAAACAAGGTCGCAAAACCAGCAGCTACAGAGGAAAACCTAACTGTGAATTTGACAAAGATCTCTCACCAGAACTAGTTCAAGCACTTAATAAGGGACTTTCATTTTGTCCCTCAAACAACTGGGATTATTTTGACACAAATACAGATCTTTTCCGTTTTTGCAGGAAATTGAAACTAAAACTACATTTTCTCAACTGTACAAATTCCAATCAAAAATGGCCAACACAACCAATATCGAAAACTATCAGTGGACCATGTTTTATAAACTGTGGAGCTTCTTAATCTACCAGAATCAGAAGATATCCATACAGTACAATCTTTTTCAGAAGAACTGAACATAATCCTTGGATTATCAGCCAACACGCATTTGAAACCCCAATCCACATTCACCCCACAACTACAGGAAGGCAATGTGGTAGATACCTTCTATAAAGCAGTACAAAAAGATCTGAGACAAGTTTATCTGAAAAAACAACAACCTAAAATACGGTATAATCTAACCATGGCAGAAAAAGTGGCAATAAAAAATCTCAAAAGCAATCCAGACATAACGGTGAAAATGGCAGATAAAGGTGGAAATATAGTTCTACTAAGAACATCAGATTACATAACAATAACAAACCAACACTTGGGAAATACACAATGCTATACAAAACTAACCACTAACTCTACTTTCAAACTTAAGGAAGATTGGCAAATGATGAGTGAATATTGGAACAGCATTGGATTATTAACAGATGAAGAATACCAGTACATGAATATCTCTCACCCCATCATGCCCACAATTTACTTTATGCCCAAGATACATAAAGCATTTGAAGGACTACAACAATGTAGAACCATAATCAACAGCATTGGGTCTCTAACAGAGCAGATTTCAGAGTATATTGATTACCAATTACACCATTAGCAGCAGGACTCACTTCATATATAAAAGACACCAAACATATAATACAACAATTTCAAAATATAGAGTGGGAATCTAACTTCTGGCTTGGCTAGTAACTCTAGACGTATCAAGTCTTTATACTACCATCCTCCATGAAAAGGGCTTGCTCACTACTGAATATTTCTTAAAAACAAGATCCATATCATACTTAGACCAAAACCAGATGTTCCTAGAGATGGTAGATTTTACACTTCGCAACAACATCTTTTCTTTCAACCAGGAAATATTCAAACAAATTCAAGGAACAGCGATGGGGGCAAAATACACCCCCCATATGCCAACCTCTATATGGGGCATTTTGAAGCAGAACATGCATGGATTCACCCATTTTTCAGCAAAACCAACCAAGTAACATATTGGGGCAGGCATATCGACGATATTATCATGATATGGAATGGAAAAGAAAATGAGCTTAAAGAGTACCACCAATACCTGAACTCCAATGGTTATAACCTTAAACTAACAATTCAATATAGCAAAGCAACATTAACTTCTTGGATCTAAAACTATATATAGAAGACAATACAATCCATACCACACTTTTCATCAAAGAAACAGCAGTCAATAGCATATTACATGCTACAAGTAACCACCCTCATCATACTACCAAAAATATACCATAAGGAGAACTACTTAGGATCAAACGAAACTGCACAAAAACTCAAGACTTCGAATACCACGCAAAGGAAAGAATTAGAAAATTTCTCAATAGAGGTTACAATCATAACCTTCTAACAAAAAGCTATATTAAAACAAATCAAAGAACAAGAAATTACCTTATAATGAACAAACCCAAGGGATCTTCGACAAATGAAAAAATAAGATTCATTACAACATACAACAGCAACAACAAAATATTTACTAACATTCTCAGAAAGAATTGGAATATATTACAAACAGACAACGATCTGGATTCCTTACTAGATTCACAACCAAGTATAACCTTTCGAAGAGCTAAAAATCTTAAAAACATACTGAGCCCATCTCATTTAATCAACAAAAGTACAACAAACACTATACCAGAATCTATGTGGCTCAGACCACCATTAGAAGGGAACTACAAATGTGGATCCTGCCACCAATGCAAATTTTCGGACAATGCAAGAACTACAATCAAACTTCCCAATGGACAAACTAAGAAAACTCAACAGTTTATAAATTGCAATAGCAAATATGTAATTTATGCAATCCAATGCATCTGTACAAAAATATACATTGGGAGCACCATACGCACTTTGAAAACTAGAATTGGAGAACACATAAGATCCATTTCAAACAAAGTACCACAAACACATTTGGCCCATCATTACCAAATTAATCACCCACAAAATGACATCGGAAAACTAAGATTTTTTGGAATTGAGAAAATAATACCTCCACCAAGAGGAGGCAATTTAGAGAAAATTCTGAGAAAAAGAGAAGCTTTTTGGATTTGCTATTTGGATACTTTCCACACCGGACTGAATAAAGATCAGGAGATGTACCATTTCCTATAAAAAGAAACTCCCGGAATATTATCATTGGGCATGCCTACCATTAGGACAAGTAACAAAATCACAGAATACCAAAAAACACAATGGTCTGGAAATAGAAAGGAGTAGAAACAAGAAAGTAACCTTAGTTACAAAAAAGGAAAATAAAACCACAGTACAAACAGATTTAACAACTAATCGAAACACAATTGAGAATTATTTTTTTTTTAAAACAAAGATCCATAAAAGTACACCAAAAATGTACATTAATGCAATTGTCTGAAAAATAGAAGATCTCTAAAAATGTTTTACTTCAACACAAAGCAGAAAGTAAAAACGTAAAATGCACAAAACTATGGCAGATTTATAAAAAAATCTGTTCCCAAACCATAATGGCGGATAGTATTCGTACGTAGCGTGAAAGAACACCATCGGACACACAGACACATAATCACGTGAGCGGAGCTCTGAACTACAACAAGGAACATCGATACGGATCGGCGAACAGCAGAGGCAACAGCAAACTCAGAAAAGGAATGCAAAAGTTAAAAACAATGTTCGTTTTCTAGCACCAGCGTTTTTTTTAACCAATTCATGTGAGTTAACTCAGAATTTATGCTAAAAAAGAATCAGTCTCAATACACTGCGCTCTCTGTATCTAGGCAACTGAGACAAGATTCGGGCTTAGACCAAGGCTGCTTCGAATGAACTGAGCAAACATTTCCTGTTGCGAATACAAAGAGATACAAGGTACCTTTTAACTTCAACAAAATTAAAAAATTGTTGCTAACAACAACGCTCTAAAATTAAACACGTAGTTGTGTTGTACTATCAAGCTATTGTGCAAAACAGTATACAGAGTTTTTTCCCGCCCTTCTCTTGTAAAAAGAAATGCTCAGACAGTTATAAAATTAACATGCTACCAGCTAAAAATGTGAGAGCATTTTCATGAATAACAACTGCTAAAAAACCTCAATGTGGGTTTCTTTTCCAGAAGCAACTTACCCATTCAAACAATTATGTGACTATCAACAGAATAGAACTGAAACAAGAAATGTTGTGACTTCTAAATTAAATTAAATAAGAAATACGAATTCTCATAGTGGAACTGTGACCATTAACATAATCCAGGAAGAACAAAAGAACTCTTAAAGTGGAACTGTGATTAATAACAGAACCTAACTAAGGACATTTTACACATCAATTCAAATCAGATTTCTGTGACTATTAACAGAATCCAAGGCAAAAAAGGAACCTCCTGAAGAACCGTCAGACACACAGACGGGGAAACACGTGTCAAGGAACTGAGGAACCAAACTAAGAAGAACGTGGAATTAGATACCATCGGACAAAATTATTGCAAGACAAACACTGCAACAAATAGATAAAGTAAATGCTAAATAAAGGCGCCATTTCAAAAATACAGATTTTGTTTTTTGTTCAGATTCTATACACACACATATATATATTGGCGGCACCGCCTGCAGTCTATTCACTACATACAGCCAGCCTTATGATTACTTTGTCTACTTGCGTTACTGCATCTGTACATTTGTGAAATAGCTTTGCATTTTCTCACAAAATCTTGCTTAATTTGCCATTTCGCCTTCAGATTCTATAAGGTCTATATACTTTCTGCATCAGTATCTCTTCTGGGTGCATCATTTCTGCTTCATGTGACGTCACCAGTCTCCACTTTCGCTCATTTTCACACTTCTTCTGGAACTTCCTTTTGAAGACCGTCATTTCTTCGGGGAAGCATCATATAGGGCTTCCTCAATGGATACCTTGTTTCAAGGACTCTTCTCGGTATAGGTATCATCACTGGCTTTGCACGTGTCGCAATTTCCGGCTGCAAACATATAGGCAGAATGGAGGCGGTACTTCCAGTAGTGGTACTTGGCTCCTCCTCTACACTCCCCCCTCTGGTTGATTTATCGGCCACTCTCCAATCTGTCTTCACATCTAGACATCCTCGTCTGAAGAAGTGCTTCTTTGGAGTCCCTGGGCCTCATTACAGGTCGGGCGGTCCGGAAATAACAGTGGCGGTAAACCCGCTGCCACTGTTAATTCCGGACCGCCCGATCCCGACTCCTGCAGGCAGGAGGTGATGTTCCCACCAGGTCTGACCTGGTGGGTTTAACACCGACCACCTGCAGGCGGACGTGGAAACACCAGCACCATCACAAGATGGTGCCAGTGTTTCCACTTCCCCATTCCCATTGAGTCCTATGGGACTCAATGGGAATGGGGATTTACCGAATTCCTCCTCCGGAATTCCCGGGACACCAGGGTCGTAATGCCCTGGTATTTCCGGGAGTCATGGAGGCGGAATCGTAATACGAGTCCGGTGGTAACCAGGCGTTTTTACCGCCTCGGTTACCGCCGGACTCGTAATGGGGCCCCATATCTTTATTACTCCTTTCAGACATCCTGCTGATTTCACATGTTCATCAACACTCCAGGTCATAAGACTGCACTGTCCATTCGGGCTGCAGTAGATCTATCTTCCCACATACTTCTTGAGGTTTCTCAGATACAGGAATTTTGTTCCCTCAGGTGCATGAATACTGGCCTTTAAATAGTGTCTGATTTCTTCATCTGTCAGCTCTTTGGGTCCAAACCCTGGCTCGACATCAATCATGATCTTCATTCCTGTTGCTTTCTTTGCTGTCTTCTTGCATTGTGCAATTAATATTCTGATCACACAGAATCCAAACATGATCATCACCAACAACCCTCCAAGAAGCTTGAAGATATTTGCCATCCACTGTGGAACATATGAGAAGATTGAGGCAAACCAGCTGTCATCAGCAATGTCTTCTACTTCATCTTCCATTTTGACATGTAAATTTGTACATTTGTAAGCATCGTTATGGCCTCTGTTAAGGTCTCATTTTCATCATTGTGAGAAGGTATGAATATGCAACATGATTCTCCATATGGATCTACCCAAAGAGAAACTCAGTGAGGAATGAATCAGGGAACTGCTCTCTTTTCCAGTCATCATTTATGAAATCAAGGTCTGTCATTTTTCAGCACATGAGCACTTTCTAAAGTCCAATTAAAAAGATTCCTGTGGCTCTAGAACATTGATTTTTGCACTCCTGCTAAAATATCTATAAAGAGTGTCTGGGGTGATCCACAATCCAAATGCACATTTGCATTTATTTAATCAGCAATTTTAGCAACCTTCTTCCGCGTCATCGATCGAGTCTGCATGTGCTGAACTTCTTCTTCTTGTGTTGCTTCCAAATCAACAGGTGGGGCTGTATAGGTCTCACCAGCATATGGCTTCATGTCACCCAAGTGAATCCAGGCACGCCTTTCTTAGACTTTTACTGCTGAGAGAGTGATATTTTCAACGATAAATGGTCCACTACATGGGGCTCATGCCACTTCCTTGTGTAGTTGCGCACTAAAACGGGTTCTCCAATAAACAACTTGGGTACAGATAGTAGTTTTTCACATCCGGTTGCTGAATGGTCTTCATCTGTGTCCTGAGACCTACACACCTTACACTTGAGTTGAAATGACAGAGATACTAGCGTTCATACATGTCAAATATGTACATTACTAATTTCCTAACAATTCTGCAGTCATCTGGGCATCACTTCTACTCCTCGATGGAGGGGACAGGGGCATTCTCATTCTCCTTCCTGTCACTAACTCATGGCGTGTGAGGTGGTGGTCCAACCCAGGCATATTCCTTAATGCTGATCTGTTTGAATTCTTCATTAACAAAATGAGGCCCATTGTTGGATCTCAGCACCTCACATACTCTGCATCCAGGAAAGACTTTTCAGACTAAAAACTTGGCATCAAAAGTGGCATCAGGGTGTGAAAATGGACCAACTTCAATCCATCCCCAAAAAGGGCACACCACCACCATCATATACAAATATCCACTATATACTTGCAGCATATCAACATAGACGATATGTAAATGCTGAAAGGGACTGTTCAGTCGAGTAATCACTTCTCTAATTGTTTGCAGTGTGTGCCCAGTGATAAACTTTTGACATACGATGCAATTTACTACATAAAAGGCAACGGGCCTCATTACACGGACGGCGGTAAGGGTTAACGGTCACCGTTAATGGCAACGGTGAACGTTAACCCTTACCGCCGTACTACGAGGTCCCTTTGCGGGTTGGAGGATTTAACGCCTGCTTCTTGCAGACGTTAAAATCCAACCCGCTAAGGGACCTCGGAGCTAATTACGGCACCGCAAAATTGCAGTGGCGTAATTAGCGCCTTTCCCATTTCCATAGAGCCCTATGGGGCAGAAATGGGAATGGGGAAGGGCAATGGCGGAAAGGGGATTTACCGCCCCTCCAACCTTGGAATGGGGCGGTAAATCCCCTTTCCGCCAAGGCGGTGCCGGTATTTTACCGGCATGAGCCATGGCGCTAATAGCGCCATGGCTCACCGCCTACCGTGTAATGAGGCCCAACGTGTTCTAACAGGTACAGTACAAACCAGTCCCCTGCAATAGCTGCTGCGAGGCTTTCCCTAGTTACATGCACAGGGTAGTACAGCGTTCAAGCGCTACCCTTAATAAGGCTACAGGCATCGCCGGTTTGCCAGTACTTTCCTGTCACCACAATGCTTCAGAGGGGGATAAAGAACAACCCCTCTGTTTCCATAATTCTTTCTCTTCCTGTGGGTCACTGTCTTGAACTTCCATCAACTGTGTTCTAGACAAATGATTAAACCCTTCATTTACAATCATAATCATGACCACATTTCCTTTTACATCTGGAGTAACAAAACTAGAGATATCTGGGAAATATGCAACCCTTTTGGCCTCTTGATCTGCGGCTTTGTACACGCAAGAGATAAAGTCAGTTCTCTTAGCATGCGTTGCGCATTTAACTATTGCAATGGCTACTGGGAGATGTAGTGCCTTAATAAGCCTGTTCAATAATGCTACATGCTGCACTGGAGTGCCATCCGCTTGGAGGTAGTTCCTCCTTTTCCAACGTGCTAGCCCTGTGTGCATGGTTGACATCACGCAGGCAGTGTCACTGTACTGTGTTACTTCCTTCCCTGCGTGTTTCAAGAGCGTGACAATAAGCGCCACCAATTCTGCAGCTTGTGCCGAAATCTGAGACAGTAGTCTTGCACTTGCTACCACTTCAAATTCCCCCTTAGCTCTGTGCCTTACCACAGCTGAACCTGAATGCCTTTCCCCATCAGTTTGATACATTTTTGAAGATCTGTCAATGATGATAACCTCCCCCCCTGCTTGAGCATTCTCCTTCACCCTTGGGATCGCGTCATAGAACTCCTCATAGTTGGAGCAATCATGCACTTGCTCATCCTCTGTCACAGGCTCGGCTACAACCATGGCATGTTTCATTATTTTACACCTGACTTATTTGATCGCTGGATTCGATATAACTACCTCATATGCAGAAGCCACTCAAATGTCAGTGTACCCTTAGGTTTCTCCAAAACAGCAAACAAAGCATGCTCAACAAATAATGTCATGCAACACCCCATCACAATGCTTGTAGATTTCTCAATGGCGAATGTGGCTGCTGCCAGCGATTGCTCGCAAGGAAAGTGTCCTCTCATAACTGGATCTAGAATCCCACTATAATATGCCAGAGGTTTGTACCCTAGTTTAGCCCTCTGTGAAAGCACGGCTGTCATAACTGTCCCATTCAAAGGCAAAAATAAATAAAACTCCTCAGAATAATTTGTAATTCGTAAAACTGGAGCTGTACAAATTGCTTTTTTCAATTCCTCAAACCCTCCCTTCATTTCCTCAGTCCATTATATATTTTCCTTGGCCACTTGTGCTTTCTTCAAAGCCTGCAAATGAGGTCTCTTGTATGAACTATAATCAGATACCCATGCTCTAACATAGTTACACAATCCCAAAAACTGCTGTATTTGCTTTATCATGTGTGGTTTTGGTGTCTTCATAATCACCTAAGCTCTTTCAGGTGTGACTTTCTTTCCTTCATGTGAGATTAACTGCCCTATGTACAACACCTCCTCCTGGTAATATTGCAACTTCTCTTTGTCTACTTTATATCCCGTGTCTGCTATGATAGTCATCAACTAAATTGAATCTTCCCTACACTTCTTTTTTCATGCTAGAAACTACAATGTCATCAACGTATTGCAGCAGAACATTTTGCAAATCAATATTGCTTATGTCCATCTGCAGGACCCTATTAAAGATCGATGGAGACTCACAGTACCCTTGGGGCAAAAGAGTGCTCTTTAGCTTAGTCTGATGAAACATAAATGATGTAAGGTCTTGGGAGTCGTTATGCAAGGGGATTGAGAAAAACACATTTTTCAAGTCAATCACGTGAAATATCGTGCCTCTGTGTGGATACTACATAAAATCTTTGCAGGATTCGGAACTAAAGGAAACTCTGCCTCTACAATCTGGTTAATTGGTCTTATATCCCGAATTAATCTCCACGACTTCCCCTTTCGATTTCTTCACAGGAAACAGAGCAGTATTACACAGTGACTCTGAAGTCACCAAGATACTCTGTTCCATCATGGATGATATAGGGCCTCATTACGAACCAGGCGGTAAGGGATTACCGGTACCGTTAAGGGCACTGGTGCTGGTAATCCCTTACCGCCCTATTCCGAGGTCCCTTTGCAGGTCCTCCGTTAACGCCTGGTTTTACCAGGTGTTAAGGACAGGACCCGCAAAGGGACTTTGGAGGTAATAACAGTACCGCTATGGGGGCAAAAATGGGAATGGGGAAGGGCCATGGTGAATGGGGAATTACCGCCCCCGTCAACCTTGGAATGGGGCGGTAATTGCTCCATTCACAATGGCGGAATCGGTAAGGTTCCGGCGGCAACCATGGCACTAATAGCGCCATGGTTACCGCCTGGGTCGTAATGAGGCCCATAGTCTTAAAAATACCCTCATCCGCCTCTCGAGACATCGGGTACTATCTTACTCGAGGTAAAATTGCTCCTCGTTTCAGCTGGATCATAATTTCTCACCCCCCCCCCCAATAGGCCTATGTCATAGAGGACTGTATCCATAAAGAGGTTGCCACTTTTTCCAAATCCTCATAAATAACTGCTTGGCGCAGCTGTACTATCACCATTCACTATGGAATTTCCCTTCTCTCTATTCTGATCCAATATGTAATACTCATCTCGAGTACTACTTCCTCATTTGATGGATCATCTCTAAACATATCTTCGCCTGTGACGTCAGTCAACCTATACCCTTCCCCAATGGCAATTACTGTTCTCCATGGCCTGCCCTCATCATCGGTTCCTTTGAGCATGGCCAATTCCCCTCGCACTATAGCTGCATGTAACTCTAGGGGAATTGTCTGTCCCCCTCTTCATCCATAGGTACCTATGCCCTGAACAAGAACTCATCAGGTATCATCATAATCTTTCCAACTAGGCCAGGCAGCCATGTCAACAAAATGCGTACCTCATAAAGAAAGACTTGTGGCTCTAATGGCATTCCTCGCAGAGCCAGTTGTCCTGTAAACGTCATTATAAATTTGCCTACATTTAGAAAATGTATCCCTGGAGTGGAACACACCATGCCTTCATCAGTAAAGGAAATTGTCATATTTAACTTTGTCATTAAATCTTGGCCCAAAATATTAACCAGTGTCTGCCTTGAGCACAATTATGTCACAGACATGTCACACTCTCCTATAGAGACTGGTAATTCATTTCTAAAAGGAACTCTACTTGTAGCCCCAGAGAAGCCCTGAGCATTCATGGCATTTCCCGATAACGGATATTTTCCCTCTTGTATACATGATGGTGTTACCTCGGTGCCTACTAAAAAAAGAAAAAGATTTGCCTCCGATGGTAACATCAACCCTTGGTCTCTCTTGGGGGATCAATGTCACTGATAGTACTGAACACATCAAGTCACCCTGTAAGCTGTCCTATTGTGGGTACATGCTTATCCCATACCTGTAAAAGGACTTCCTCGCACAACAGTGACACCCCCTACTCCAGGTGTCAATAACTGTCCCGTGTTTGCACTCTGTTGTATCTGCATGGGCGCATGCTGTGACTGCCCTTGCGGTGAATTCAATGGTGCTTGCTGTGGTTACAGTGCCTGCTGCATTTGTGGCGCTTGTGCTTGGTACACTGTCTGATCTTGGGCAAACCCATCCCTATTTTGTGACCGATATGCTGGAGGATAAACTGCCCCCCTCTTGAGAATTGCCCATTCTGTACATCGCTTTAGCTTCCAGATGTTCGCATGATGTGCCCTATCATGCCACATGTCCAACATATAGGAGGAGTTCTTGTGGCTAGCCCCCCCCTTGATTAAAACCTCCTTGCACATTTTGGTTATCATTCTGCATATTCTGAAACCCACCCTGATTATTCTGGAAACCGCCTCTTCCTCCGGAACCCATTCCTCTGCCCCGCGGCGTGAACCCATTCCCTCCTTGATCTGTTTGGCATTGACTATTTGCCTGTTATGTACCCACCACTTGCTGCGTTCCCAGCCCTTCTCTGCTTGTCAGTACCGCCCCTTCTATGGCGTACTTTGACAATTTCTTCTAACTAACTCAGCCTCCTCAAGTTTCCTAACATGTTCCTTCTTCTTATTTTACTCTTGTAGCAGTAGGCTGCGATGCGCGATAGTCAACTGTACCTCTGCCAATGGCTTTGCTTCCATTCCCACTAACTTCTTGAGCTGCCTCTGTACCTGCTCCAGTAATCCCTGACACACAATGTGGTAAAAAACTGAATTTGATTTCCCCCACGGTTCCCTTATTTCTAAAGTCCACCGTTCCTGAATACCTGGAATGTAAGCAAGCAGATCTTCGTCATCCTTCATTTTACATGCCATAATTGCACACATATATCACATATCAGGATACTTTAGCTTGAGTGCTCTCCAAACATCTGTTCAGCAATTATTAAATGGTGCTCCTTCATGAGCTGTGTTCTGTTCTGTGACACTTGAATTACCTGCTCTCGTCCAAATGTCATCCGCCCTTTCCCCAAGAATAGCTGCTAGGAGACCTTTAATGACTCCTATGGCTAGAGTATTTCCTCCTGTCATTTTTTCTAGCTCATAAATCCATTTTCCCGTGCCGGCCGTTAAACTTGGGAGTTTACATCTTAAATTATCCTTGTCCATTTGAGGCCAGAGGATATACTGTGGCCTGGCCCCTCCTTTCTCCAATAAGGGAAACTGCATGTACCCAAATTCGCAATCAGCTCCCATCATCTGTGTAGAGACTGGAGGGAGGTATCTGTACTCCTGCTCTCTATTTGGGAGAGTTGAGGCATAGAACACCCCAGCCAAGATTCTCTATTTGTTAAACATGGACGCGCAATCAAGGATTAAGTGCTCTGGATGTGATACAGGCTGGTTCTAAATAAAGTGGCAGTTAATAAAGTGTAGTCCCCAAGGACCCACAAAGAAATGTCCACACACTATGTTAGTGAAAACACGGTTCTTTATATAAATAAGGCTTTGATTATGTACACATGCAATAACACACTTTATGCTCAAGTTAATCTAAAATGGTGAATATATACAGTTTCTATGTAATACCACAATTACTCTTTGATTCCATTAAAATGCATGAACTGTACTCAGTTCAAAGGTCATCCAAATCAGTTAATAAAGTGAACCAACAATAGACATAGGAGGAAAGCAGGTTGGTGAAAACAATAGGCAGAACACTGGGTGTTACGCTCACCTGATTCCCACGGGGGCGTCGATCTGGACTGGCCCGCTGTTGCTTCCACCAGAGTAACACGTAGAGCCGAGATGACAGACTGGACAGAGCCACTTAGCTTCGTTTGTTGGACTCGTACGAATATCTTTCTGCAATGGAGAAGGGGAATTAACCTCCCGTAATCTGAGCGTTAACCCGCCTTCCCACTCCCCTTGTCTGCCCACAGAACACTCCTGAAGTCCCCTCTTAATCTCACCTGATGATTTGGAAAGATGAGCTCTCCATCCTGCGTCGAGCGCAGGGGCGCGTAGACGACCAGTTACTTCACTGGCGTGGAGGAATTGGCAAGTTCCAGTATTGACTCTAAAGTCCAATCGTTTGTAAGAGTTCAAAAGTCTGATCTTCACTCTGCCAGATTCCTTGCAGGTTGCAGATTTAAACCACTAGAAGAGTTCCAAGTGGCAATTGGTAAGATCCTGGTAAGTCTATTGTGGTTCTCCCCTTTGGGGCCGGGGTACAGCGATGATGCAGAATTACTGCGCCGACCCGAAATGAGGTGAGTACCCCCCTGTGGTAAATCAGGTAAGTCTTTGGGGTTAGGTTGTATTGTCCTTGTTTTCCCCTTAGGGGCCGGGGTGCGGCGGTGATGTAGAATTGACTGCGCCGACCCGAGATGAGGTGAGTACCCCCCTGTGGTAATCAGGTAAGTCTTTGGGGGTAGGTTGTATTGTCCTTGTTTTCCCCTTAGGGGCCGGGGTGCGGCGGTGATGCAGGATTGACTGTGCCGACCCGAGATGAGGTGAGTACCCCCCTGTGGTAATCAGGTAAGTCTTTGGGGGTGGTTTGTATTGCCCTTGCTCACCTATTTGTTCTTGTCTCCCCCAGGTGTTGAAGAATGGCCTGGAGATGCTGGGTTCGCGATGGAGTAAAGGAATGCAGCCCCGGATGGTGAGTTCAGCGCAGCGCTGCGAGGCACTGTGAAGGCTTCTCTCTTCCAGATCGATGATGTGCTGGATCAAGGATTCAGGTAAGGGTGTTGTTCTGATCTCTTCTCCTTCTCCTTTTCTTGTTCCAGGGCTGAAGCAGGCGTGGCTGAAGACTGGAGCTGCTGAAGAAACGGTGAGCGTTACGCTGCAGCACGCAGAATAACGCGAAGCACGTGTGGCTGTCCGGGTGTGGCTTAAATAGCCTTGGAAGAAGTTCCAGGTAAGTATTCTTCCACAGCCCCACCCGAGAGGAAAGGAGTCCCTGAGGTAAAATAGTCCCTCTAAGCCTCATTTGGCTTGTGGCTTCGTGCAGCATGGTCTGCATCAGGTAGGTATGCAGCATGGTCTGCATCAGGTAAGTTTTCTGTAATGAGCCTGGCGCCCATGGCACCAGGACTGACTTTATTCTTATGAGCGTGGCGCCATAGGCGCCAGGACTGTAGCCAAATAGCCCCTAACTGGGGTTTTTGGGCATGCTTCAAGTGGCATGATGCCTGCTTCCGGGGTTGCTGGGCCTGATCTGGCTTTCCGGGGGCAGGCATCGTGACAGCACTCCCCCTCAAGGCCCCTCCTAAAGCTGTTCTCCCTCTCGGCCTAGGTTTGTCTGGAAATTCTTGGTGGAACCTTTTCACTAATTGAGGTGTATGCACATGGTCACTAGGCTCCCAAAATCTTTCTTGTGGACCATAACCTTTCCAATCAATGAGATAGAAGAGTTTTGATCTCACCCTTTTAGAGTCCAAGATATTCTTGACTTCGAATTCAGGTTCTCCGTCTATGAGGATAGGTACAGGTGGGGTGGTTAGCCTAGTTCCTGGTTGCACAGGCTTCAAAAGAGACACGTGAAAAACAGGATGAACACGCATATGACCAGGCAGGTCCAACTTGACGGCCACTGGGTTAATTATAGCCTTAATAGAATAAGGTCCCAAATACCTGGGGTTAAAAGTCCGTGTTCCCTTGAGTGGTAAGTACTTGGTGGCTAACCATACTTGGTTCCCTACTTGGTATTGTGGTGCTTCACTCCTGTGTTGATCAGCATCCTTCTTGTATTTATCCTTATCCTTTTGTAAATGTGCAGTCGCCTCTTTAAAGGCTTGTGTGATAACAGCGTGGAGATGGTCCACCGCGGGCATCTCTAAATGCTGGGGAGAATCTAAATCTGAGGTTCGAGGATGGTGACCGTATATGGTAAAAAAAAGGGCTTTGTTTAGTTCCTGAGTGTACAGAATTATTGTATGCATACTCAGCGATCCAAAGAATTTCTTTCCAATCCCCCTCAGATTGATGTAGCATACAACGTAGGTATTGCTCAAGAGTCTGGTTGGTTCTCTCTGTTTGACCGTCGGTCTGGGGATGGTGGCTGGTTGAAAGCCTAACATCAATTTGTGCCAGCTGGCAGCACTTCCTCCAAAAATGTGAAATACATTGACTTCCCCGGTCCCAAATTAACACGGAAGGAAAGCCATGTAGGCGGATAACATTTTCAAGGAACTCCTTGGCCAGGATTGAAGCTGAAGGTATTCCTTTTAAAGGAATGAAATGGGCCATTTTAGAAAAAAGATCTACAATAACTGGAATGGTGTTATAAACGTTGCACGGGGATAAATCTGTGATAAAGTCTAATGACAAGGTATGCCAAGGAGTAGGTGGTATGTCTAATGGTTGTAATAATCCAGCTGGTTTTTTCTTTTCCCCTTTATTTTGAGCGCAAATGCCACAAGACATGACAAACAACTTGACATCTTTTCGCCAGGTGGGCCACCAAAACTGTTTCTTGATTTTGGCTTCAGTTTTTGCAATGCCAGGATGCCCTTCCATCAAGGTGTCGTGGTAATGAGAAATGACAAGTTTCTTTAGTTCCTCCAGTGGCAGAAATAGCCGGCCTTGGTAATAAGGTAGATTGTTGGTGACAGAATACTCTGGACCTTTCCTTGCCCAGCCCTGTAAGGCATCGGAATCAAAGAGTTGATGGACCCTTTCTTGAATGTCCTCCAGAGAGTGTATGGATGTCAGACCAAGGATCCTCTGTTTGGGAATTATGGGTACAGGTTCTAAAGCTCTTTCTGTTTCTCCCATTCCAATTCGGGACAGGGCGTCAGCTTTTCCATTTTTACAACCTGGTCGATAGGTTATTACAAAATCAAACTCGGCGAAGAACAATGCCCAACGGAGTTGGCGTGAAGATTGGGCCTTGGCTACCTTTAGGTATTGTAAGTTGCGGTGATCAGTGATGACCGTAATGGTATGTCTGGCGCCCAGCAGATAGTGCCGGCAAGCCTTGAAGGCGGACTTGATGGCCAACAGCTCCTTGTCGGTTATGGCATAATTTAATTCGGGAGCCGAAAACCTTCTTGACCAAAATGCCACTGGGTGCAGCCGGTTAGTTTCGGGATCCTTTTGGGAGAGCACTGCTCCCATAGCTGAACTGGATGCATCTGTTTCCACTATGTAGGGAAGCTCTGGGCGCGGGTGTCGTAATACAGGAGCGGACGTGAATTTCTTTTTTAACTCTTGGAAGGCGTTCTCGGCTTCTTCTGTCCATGCAAAGCGTTTATTCTTTCGCAATAGTGTTGTAATGGGATGTACAATGTGTGAGAAGTCCGGGATGAACCTGCGGTAGAAATTGGCAAAGCCGAGCATGCTTTGAACTCCTTTGATTGAGCTTGGCGAAGGCCAATTAAGAATTGCGTCCACCTTACGTGTATCCATCCGGATTCCTTTCGGGGTCAGAATAAATCCAAGGAACTCTACTTCCGTAGTGTGCAAGATGCACTTTTCCAGTTTAGCATATAATTTATACTGGCATAACTTCTCTAGGACTGCTCGGACGTGCTTTACATGATCGGATTCTGATAGGGAGTATACTAAGATATCGTCGATGTAAACGACTACACAAACATCGATGAGCTCTCGGAAGACATCGTTCATGAAGAACTGGAAGGCCGCTGGTGCGTTACACAGTCCGAAAGGCATCACCTGGTACTCAAATAATCCGTACTTGGTGCGAAAAGCAGCCTTCCATTCGTCACCCTCTTTGACGCATACCAGATGATATGCCCCCCGAAGGTCTAGTTTTGTGTATATACAAGCGTTCTTTACCTGGTCTAGTAGTTCAGGGATCAAAGGCAATGGGTATCGATTCTTGATAGTTATCTGATTCAGCGCGCGGTAGTCAATGCATGTTCTAAGGTCGCCTTCCTTTTTAGGCACAAAGAACAAAGCGGAAGATGCAGGGGACTTGGACGGGGGGATGAAGCCATTAGCAAGATACTGGTCTAGGTACTGGCGCAAGTGGAGATTCTCAGGTTCCGTGAGGGCATAGATTCTGCTGCAAGGTGGTTGTGCTCCTGGTATGAGATCTATTTGACAATCATACGATCTGTGCGGTGGTAAGGTGTTTGCCTGCTGCTTTTGAAAGACATCCTGAAAGTCTTGGTATTCAGCAGGTAATTGTATGGCAGCTGGGATTATTGGGGCCAGTACTGAATTTAAAGTTCTCTTTGGGTAACAGGTGTTAGCACATTCTGGGAAGGTTAGTCTCTTCTCTCACCAATCAATACAGGGATTGTGTTTTTCCAACCAAGGGATTCCCATTATCAGTTGAAACTGTGGAGCCTTGATTAAATCAAACACCATAACCTCTTGGTGTCCATCCTGACCCAGCAATGTCATCTCTGCAGTGGAATGAGCTACGGGCCCAGAGGCAATTTCAGTTCCATCAACAGTGGTGACAACATCGGCAGTGGTCTTTCGGGTGAGAGATAGATTCATCCTGGAAGCCAATCCGCAGTCCAAATAGTTTCCTAAGGCTCCACTATCTACGTACGCCTTTACCGCGTGCATGCGTGATGGCTGCTCTGGATCTATAAGGACCATGGGTATGGTGAAATGCGAGGTCAGAGTGTCCTTCTTTAAGCTCGGCAAGCTGACCTCTACGCTTGCCGGGCGTGGTCGTTTCCCGAGTCAGGTTTCAAGTGGTTTTCGTCTGCTGCTCCTATAGTTTTCTTGGGTGGTTTTACAGGGCAGTTCCGAAGGAAATGACCAGTAGCCCCGCAATATAGACATAATTGCTGTTGCCATCTTCTTTCTCTTTCCTTTTGGGTTAAGGGTCCTCTAACCCCCCCGATTTGCATGGGTTCTGAGGCATCTACCCCCTTAGAGCTTACGTAGGTTTTAACCAAGACCCTGTTTTCAAACTTGGATCGATCAGCCTTTCTGGTTTGAAGTCTGTGATCTAACTGGACCACAAAATCTATATATTCAGCACAGTCTAGAGGCGGGTTCACGACTTGGGCTAAAACATCCTTGAGTTCTCCCCGAAGCCCTCGATGGAATAATGTAATTCGCTTGGCTTCAGGCCATTCGGTTTCCACAACTAATCGATTGAAAGTTGCAATGTAAGATAAAAGATCCTGATTACCTTGCCGTAAGGATAAAAGTTTGTTATCCAAAGCCTGTCCTTGGGAATGTCGGGCGAACAGTCTTTCCATGCTTGTTCGAAAACCTTGGAAATCTCGAAGAATCGGGTCATCCTGATTTACTAGCGGAATGGACCAGTCCGCTGCACTGCCGCTGAGATATGACAGTACAAAAGCTACCTTGGCTTGATCGTTTGGGAAAGCTCCAGGTCTACATAAAAAGTGTAAGCGACATTGATTCATGAATATAGCAAACCTTTTTGGGTCTCCGGCAAAGCGTTCAGGTGGAGCCAAGGGAACGGCTCCAGGAAGGTTTATCTGCACCGGGTTACTCGGTGGCACCGGAGCTGGGCTGGCCCCGAGTCCAGGTAGAGGTGTTTGTCCAGCCTGGCTTTGTAATAGCTGTCTGGCCAAATCATCTGTTCGTTCTTTTGATACTATCAATTCCCTCCTGAGGGCATTGGTTTCCTGGCGGGTGGAATGCACTTCGGCCCTTAGTTCCCCTAATAATTGGGCCAACTGATCAGTTTCCGAGGTCTCCATGACGCCCAGGTGGGTATTTGTGGGTTGGCTTTGCGTTCTGTTACGCTCACCTGATTCCCACGGGGGCGTTGATCTGGACTGGCCCGCTGTTGCTTCCACCAGAGTAACATGTAGAGCCGAGATGACAGACTGGACAGACCCACTTAGCTTCGTTTGTTGGACTCGTACGAATATCTTTCTGCAATGGAGAAGGGGAATTAACCTCCCGTAATCTGAGCGTTAACCCTCCTTCCCACTCCCCTTGTCTGCCCACAGAACACTCCTGAAGTCCCCTCTTAATCTCACCTGATGATTTGGAAAGATGAGCTCTCCATCCTGCATCGAGCGCAGGGGCGCGTAGACGACCAGTTACTTCACTGGCGTGGAGGAATTGGCGAGTTCCAGTATTGACTCTAAAGTCCAATCGTTCGTAAGAGTTCAAAAGTCTGATCTTCACTCTGCCAGATTCCTTGCAGGTTGCAGATTTAAACCACTAGAAGAGTTCCAAGTGGCAATTGGTAAGATCCTGGTAAGTCTATTGTGGTTCTCCCCTTTGGGGCCGGGGTACAGCGATGATGCAGAATTAACTGCGCCGACCCAAAATGAGGCGAGTACCCCCCTGTGGTAAATCAGGTAAGTCTTTGGGGTTAGGTTGTATTGTCCTTGTTTTCCCCTTAGGGGCCGGGGTGCGGCGGTGATGCAGGATTGACTGCGCCGACCCGAGATGAGGTGAGTACCCCCCTGTGGTAATCAGGTAAGTCTTTGGGGGTAGTTTGTTTTGTCCTTGTTTTCCCCTTAGGGGCCGGGGTGTGGCGGTGATGCAGGATTGACTGCACTGACCCGAGATGAGGTGAGTACCCCCCTGTGGTAATCAGGTAAGTCTTTGGGGGTGGTTTGTATTGCCCTTGCTCACCTATTTGTTCTTGTCTCCCCCAGATGCTGAAGAATGGCCTGGAGATGCTGGGTTCGCGATGGAGTAAAGGAATGCAGCCCCGGATGGTGAGTTCAGCGCGGCGCTGCGAGGCACTGTGAAGGCTTCTCTCTTCCAGATCGACGATGTGCTGGATCAAGGATTCAGGTAAGGGTTTTGTTCTGATCTCTTCTCTTTCTCCTTTTCTTGTTCCAGGTGTTCCAGGGCTGAAGCGGGCGTGGCTGAAGACTGGAGCTGCTGAAGACACGGTGAGCGTTACGCTGCAGCACGCAGAATAACGCGAAGCACGTGTGGCTGTCCGGGTGTGGCTTAAATAGCCTTGGAAGAAGTTCCAGGTAAGTATTCTTCCACAGCCCCACCCGAGAGGAAAGGAGTCCCTGAAGTAAAATAGTCCCTCTAAGCCTCATTTGGCTTGTGGCTTCGTGCAGCATGGTCTGCATCAAGTAGGTATGCAGCATGGTCTGCATCAGGTAAGTTTTCTGTAATGAGCCTGGCGCCCATGGCGCCAGGACTGACTTTATTCTTATGAGCCTGGCGCCATAGGCGCCAGGACTGTAGCCAAATAGCCCCTAACTGGGGTTTTTGGGCATGCTTCAAGTGGCATGATGCCTGCTTCCGGGGTTGCTGGGCCTGGTCTGGCTTTCCAGGGGCAGGCATCGTGACACTGGGCCCCTACTAGTAGGCACACTCCTGTGTGAGGATCCCCCCCACCCAGGCAACCTGTAAATAAAGATATAATACAAGCCCAGATGGGACGTCCACAGATCCTTCTTGAATGTCTCCCTTTAAGACAGGAGCCCCGGATTGTCGATAGTCCTCGAAGAAGGTGAACCTTGGCATCGAGAGTCGTCAATGAAAAGGTTCGATGGTGTCGAGGAAGCAGCTTTGGTCCTGGCAGCGCTCGTCGACGATCGGTTGTGGACGTCCTCCGAAGACGAGGTGTGCCGTGCACCCTGACGACGATAGTTAATTGCTGTAAAGAGTCACTGAAGAACATTGGGCCAGCAAGGACGTTGGGTCGTCGGGTCTTTGTGGTCTTCAGGTGGCGGGAAACCCACCAGCGGATTCTCCAGGGTGCATCAGCGGCCTCGGCTTTCTCTGGCAGGACAAAGTGGTTGGCGGTGCTGGCGAGAGAGTCCTTGGATTCGAATGTCTTAGGCAATGGAGTGTTGCTGCTCCGATCGGCGACGGAACGGTGTGAAGCTGTCCCCGCTTCTGGGCAACACGGCTTCTATGGGCTTCGAGCGGTTACGGCAATACTCCAAACCCTGGTCGACGCCAATGGACGGATGTCCGGGTGCTTCTCTTAGGATTCCTCGGCTGTCCCTATCTCCGGTCGACAGTCTGTCAAAGGCTGGCTTCCAAGGAGCTCGGGGAGAGGTCTCCTAGCCAGGTACTCTCTCGGATCAGTCCTCGACAAACTCAACAGCTTTCGGACTGGGTCAAAGCAAATGCAGCAGCAAGTCTACTTCTTCCAGCTGAACGATTTCCATCAGTGAGAGGTCCCCAGATATATTGTTTTGTCTCTCATTCAATCTGCTGGGTCACACTCAGGCAACCAATAATCCAGAAGGGCAGTCATGCAGGCAGGCAACCAATCAGGCTCACAGTGTGTTCAGACCATTCTCCTCCCTCCAGACACTCACAAAAAGGAATGTGTATTGGGACACGTAGCCAGCCATTCAGCACTCCACACTGCATTCATACCAGTTTCGGGCAGGACTGTCTCAGTCTTTGTGTCACATACCAGAAACCAGACACCCATAACAAGAAGTGCATATTGGTCACACACTCCATTCACCAAGGTCCCAGCCCAAGGGTTTACCTAAAACATACAGTCACTGGGAAGGATCCAGCAAGTTTGCCCTGGACTTCCCCACAATACCATATATGGAACTTTCACCCAACAGCCAGTCAGGGGGAAGGGACAGAGTCAGGGCTTCCCAGGACTTTGTTAAAACAAGGTAACAGGCAATAGAAAGCAAGAGGCCATGGGGGTCATCTTGTCTTCTATCAGGAATCAACTGATTCCAATGGCCGGGCCTGGGTATCCCAAAATGGAGGATATTCAGAGCACCTGTCAAATTCAGCATGGAGCTGCCACCAGCCCATACCCTGCTCTGTGGGCCACACACAGGTGCCCAAAAACATACTCTAGGGGTACAGGGTTTTACCTCACCCACGGGTGCCTTAAGGGTATCCCAAGGGTCTGTTCACCAAACTAAAAAGAGGAAGAGCTGCACTGCCAGGAGTCTCACATGGACTCCTGTGCAGAACACAATACAGAGCATACACGAAAAAGGACTATAGGACAAGGAGATGGAGGCCCTTTCCCTCCAATGCATTTCCAGCATCCCTGTCAGCCTATCCATAGTGGGGACAATGTTTCCTGATTGCCTTCTACCTGGCAATAACCTCAGCCTGTGTACATATGGTGGTGATTCTCCCTTTTCACTATGCAACCACCCTTTAAGTCACTCTGGGTATGCCAGATCTGGAGTCTGATCTTTAGGTTGCTCTAGGTCAGACCATCTCACTTCCTTGTCTGTCTGCAGACATCCCTCAGGACCGCATTCACTTTCTTCCTCCTCCCCATGGAAGGTTTCCCTTTCTTCTTCTGACATATCTAGTCCCCTTCTAGTATGACTCTCCTTTCTTTCATCCCTATTTAAGGTCAGTCTCTCCAAAGACATGGCTCTATGCTCTAGACTAAATGGGCTTCCTTCTTCGCCTTGTGCTTGGGCGACTATAGATCGATCTTCATTCCCTCTGCTTCCTGATTCACCTTTTGTTCTCATATCTTGCTAGGCTCCATCGATCCTATCTCTGATGCCCCCTGTGTCGAAATTCTCCTCTAAGGTTATCCTAGATGGCCCTGACATTCCACCCTGTGACAGGAGGAACTTCTCTATGTGGCTCCACGATATTACTGGACTTGATTCCATTAACTCTTTCTCAATACGATTGATATTGCGTTCTCTCGGTCTCCTTTTTCGCTCAATTTCTTCTTCTAATTCTCTTCCCTTCCTCGCTTCCAGTCTAACTCTTTCCTCTTGTCTTTTCTCCTCCCTTCTTTCAAACTTCCTCTTCCCTTCGTCTTTTCTTTCTTTTATCCTGTAATCTATCAGCTTCTTCCTCTTCTCTCTTCTTTTCTAGCCTATCTCCTTCTTCAATTGCTCTCTGACTGTTGTCATATTTCCTTTGCTCCTCTGGTCTTTCTTCTTTCTTTTGCTGCTCCTCTTGGTATATTTGTTCTCACCTTTGTCTATCCTTTCTCTTGTGCGCATCCTCTTTCAATCTTTTCTCTCGTTCCCTTTCTTTTCTATCCTGTTCATCTTGATCTTCCCTATGCCTTACTTCCTTGATACCTTTACCATCAAGTTTATGCGATATCTGTCCACCCATCCATTCGTTCTGCACGAGCATAACCTTGTCAGCTTTATCCTTTTCTCCTTTCCATCTCTTAATCTCTCATTCCATATCTAAAGTCACATTTGGTTGTTCACTTTTCTCCTCTTTGTCTTGCAAGACCTTAACGGTCTCCTCTTTTCCTTTAGTTTTTCCTGAGCTATCATCACTGCTATAAGCAGGCGGTTCATGTATCGGACGACTATATCCTGTCGCCGCCTTTAATTCCCTTAATGGATACAATCCTTCATCTTGTATACTATCATCATTTACTTTGGGTGAGGTAAGGGTAGCAGAAGGCTCAGCTCCTTCCTCCTAACACTGGTTAAGCATCCAGTCCTAAGGAGGCAGATCTTCCCTTTCTACCTGGTACATTTTCCAGAGCTCTAAACTAGCTAGCCTTTTCTCCACTTTCTTCCCTGTGTAGGCAGCATGCAAGTATGTGGTCATATGCTGTAAAACCGATTTTGACAGCGATCCCCCTTGTGGCCATGGCATGAAAATGTTATCTGCTGTACTCTTTACCCATCCCGCACTATACTGTTTGAGCTTCGATGCATGTTTTGAAAGGGTTTTGGAAAGGTGCATCAGTGGAGTAACATCTACCATTTTGACAAGTCTTAATTGACTGTCGATACTTACCATTGATTTACACAAATTACGTTTCAGAAAAATAACAAATATGAGCGCGCACCACCCTCGCCGCTCAAAGCGTCTACTTCTCAATTACTCCAATCTACCTGTTCAGTCAGCACTGACAATGACTAAAAAGATAGATAACAACCTTTTCCTTTCCTTTAACCTCACAATTTTACTTTTGTCGCTCCTCGACACCTATATTAAATTTCAAACTACACAAACAAAGCAGACTAGTCGACTTTAAATATACCTCGTCATGACACTCCGTTATCCCTTCTATCTTGTTCGTCCTTATCTTCTCTTTGCCTAACTTCCTCGATGTGACATGGACCATCATTGCTCCTCGTCATATATCTCTGACACTCTTCGTCATATATAAATCAACCCCCTGTTACTTTATTCTTTTACCACAATCCCCATTGTCCTATTTTGCCAGTCCTCTTAAGCTACTCACCATTTGCCTTTCAGCTCCTGACCCTCGGGATCGTCTCTTCCTCCAATGAGCCACTGTCGCCTTCAGTCCGCTTAGCCCCTGTAGAAACCAGGAGGGATTTCATGAAAGAGGGACCTGTCCCACCTGAATTGTCTTTTCTTGCAAGAGTTCTATATGGGCCGCTCTCCACCGGAAGCCTCGCGATCCTCCAGCTAAATGACAGAGGACGCCCGATTTTCTGAAAATTCTAAAAGCCTACTGGTCGATGGGTATGTAACCATCCAGTTTCTGCTACCAAGTGAACCCGGAGGTCCTTTAAGATGAGGTAACAGTATCTGAGATGGATGGGGATGCAGATTTTACTCATACATCAATAATCAGACCGATTCAGGAAGTTTGGCAAAAACACAACTGTTTTAATTACATTTGTTAAAACAGGAAGTACAAGGATATGAACGGACGCCGCACAGTATTCTCTCTCAAGAGTTCTCAAACATTTCATGAAAAAGCACAACTTTATATAAAATTTTTGGCATGAGTGACATCATACTACGTGGCAAAATAAGAAAACCTACGGGGGTTTGTGATAGGTTTAAAGAGAAAATCTAACTATACTTTCTATAAGGGCAGGGATCTTGATTGGGTCTCTAATGTCAGGTGGACAACTAAGCCCACCCCAAGTGCAAGTCATCTTCCGTGTCAGACTAATACACAATGTTCTATTGGCTTTTCAAACTATAGGGCTCCTTGCTACGTGGCCTTCTATAATTGGTTGGTACACTTGTACCCTTCTGGAATATTCCACTCGCTAGTAGCACGCAAGCTGGTACCCCAGGTGCTAGGGGGGTTGGCCTGGTCATTCCTCCCCACCCAATTAGCCCCACATCCATCCTCACTCCTGCTGTCTGCCAGTCAACTAGTCTTTGAACTCATACTTGCAAAGGCTCACTGTGCCTGAGAATAAAAGGGAGTGAAGGCATAACCTTATCTTCTGGTCTCAGCGTAGCTCGCCCCAAAGTCTATTTTCATCTGACCATGTGACTCGAGACCACGTTTTGAGCTCCTTCTTTGTGTTTAATACTATTAAATGAAGAAAACCTGGCACTTCTAGTGTTTTTCCATTACACCTCAAACAGGAGCTCGGCTCCTTCTCCCGTTTATTGTATCTTCTCGAGTAGATAACCATGCTCTTGGCAGCCCTGACTCTTGACAATGGGCCAGGCAAGCCTTGTCGAAGCTTCCTCGCCGTCAACTGTTTTATTCTGAGACACCACACTTTCAGCCCTTTCATTCACTGGGTCCAATTTTGTTAAAATGCGTCGTGGAACATCCAGATTCTATACATACATATATATGTATTAGCAGCACTGCCTGCAGTCTATTCACTACGTATAGCCAGCCTTATGATTACTTCATCTACTTGCCTTAATGCATCTGTATATTTGTGAAATGGCTTTGCATTTTCTTCAGTGCTTCTCTGCACATGCAGTCTTCATTTTGCTCCCCAAATGTTGCTTAATTCAATATTTTGCAATCATATTCTATAAGGTCTATATACTTTCTTCATTAGTATCTCTTCTGGGTGTGTCATTTCTGCTTCATGTGACGTCACCAGTCTCCTCTTTCACTCACCTGCACACTTCTTCCAGAACTTCCTTCTGAAGACCGTCATTTCTTCGGGGATACATCATATAGGGTTTTCTCAATGGATACCTTTTTTTGAGGATTCTTTACGGCATAAGTACCATTACTGGCTTTGCACATGTTGCAATTTACGGCTGCAAACATATAGGCAGAATGGGGTGGGACCTCCGGTAGAGTTACTCGGCTCCTCCTCTACACTAGCATTTCTGCCCATAACTCAGCATGCCGGTCCATACCACAACATGCCTTCCCACACAACACCATGCATGCCAACACCACAGCATGCATGCCAACACCACAGCATGCCTGCCCACGCCACAGCACGCCTCTCCACGCCATGCCTGCTCATAAAACAGCATGCCTGCCTACAGCATGTGTGCCCATAACACAGCATGCCTGCTCATAAAACAGCAGGACTGCTCATAGCACAGCATGCCTGTCCACAACACAGCATGCCTGCCCATAACCGATGCTGAAGCAATTAAAGGTACGGTTTATGCATAGGAGGTGGTTAAGGCAAGTGTGCCTGCGGTAATGCCGTCCTTAACCAGAAGAGTCAAATCAAGTCAGGTTTTCAGGACAGCAAAAATTAATATGTATGTGAAAAATATAGAAATAATTAATTGCAACAGAGATTATTTGCAAATGTTGTAGTTATTCTGCAAACTTTGCCGGATTTTACTTGTTGGCAAGTGATTAGATTTACACTAATAGAAAGGATGTATTTGTTAATGTAACAGGTCTAAGCTTGCATCAAATGCTAACCTTGCTCTGTGCTTTACAGCCCATCCTAACAAAGTGCTAAAAATCAATCATTCAATCACTTGTTAAATGCCACCCAACCCACTGTCTCCACCCTTTGAGTGCCCCCAACCTTTCACAAATCGCTTCCCTCGCAACAGCCCAAATGAGTGCTGTTAATTTGCTCTGTTGCCCCTAAAGGCCCTAATTCTAAATGTACGTCCATGGCTGCCATTCCACGCCTCTACATCGGGCTAACCTGTCTGGGAGAAAAGGGCTGGCCAATCATTCTCTAACTTTAGCCTTACTCATTTTGTAAAATCAAAAGTATCACAACTCCCAAATTCCAAGTCCTTGCTAACCACAAAACGTTCCCCAGAAGCATGACTGCTGCCCCAAGCGACCCCTGTCCTGCCCTCACATAATGTCCTAGTGCCATAAACCTCAGAAAGGTTATACACCTCGCGCCCCCTCATGGACAAATGTATCCGATCCTCTCACAACATGTCTGCCTCCACATGATGTATCTCTTTGTGGGCCACCACCTTTAGGTTACTTGACCTACAAAACGTACACATTTTCCTGTTCAACTTCCTTGTTTCATGGTCCACTGCCGGTGGCGTGCGAGTCCTGTCCCAAACCTCCTACCCAACAACCCTGTGCTAACTGGGTCCTAGTCCATTCTACCCTCACCTGTATAAGATCCCGTTCCATACTCTTAATTGGGCCACGCCTGGATCTTTGACCAAGTCATTCACCTCCAAGTGTATTACAATCATCCCCGACACCAGGGGGCCCTCCTTTAATGCACTCAGCATTGCAAGCAGCTGCCCCCAGCACATTAAACCCTTCCCAAACCCCCTTAAAACACACTCCCTGTAACGAGATCGTTTGAATCGGAAAGAGCCCAGCGGCCATTACAAAAATCACAACCCACTGCAGTCTCCCGGTGCCTGGAGCCATCGAGCCCTTCTGAGTGCCTCAACCTATCTAGGGACATGTCATCCAGGATTCCCCAAACCCGCCAGCGAAAGCCACGCTTCATTGAGGACGAGCTGAACATGCTGGTCGACCACATTGTCGATAATGCCGGGGAGCTTTTCTCAGCAGATTAGCGCTGCAGCATATAACTCTGGAGGAAGGCAACCTGGGCGGAAGCAGCCCAGAAGGTGGCTGCTGTGGGAGTGACACCACGCAGTGATAAAGACTGCCATAAGTGGTGGGACGACCTGCAGCTGAGGGTGCGCAACCTTCTTGCTGCCCACCGCAGGCGCTGCACGGCTACAGGTGGCGGACCACCCTCACCCATCAAGCTGCTGCCATGTGAGGCGAAGTCAGCAGTGTGCTGCATTTGGAAGGTATTGAAGGAGTCGGTGCACCGGAGGTGGGAGCGGGGACACCTGTTGAGGCTGGTGAGTACAGAAACTGCACAATTATCAAGCTCACACCTGAACACCCTTCGCCACGTACCACCATTGCACATGAATGGCCATAGCACTGGCCACTTCCCCCACCAAACTAACCCAACACTCCGTTGGCCCCCCACCTTGTGAATGTTGCGCAAAGCAATTCAAATGCCCTGCCACCATGCATGTTCCATACCCAACCACATGACAAGGCACCACACTGTGTGTGTACAGAAACAAGGGTGCCTGTAAGTTGTCCGGCACACATGTAACAGGACCGGCACACACATGATGATGCCCCATTACAGTGGCTGCCAGGGCTGCAGTGCCCAACAGGCCTGTCCCTGGCGGGTGCTGTGGCCCTGGCATGCTGAGTTACAATGGAAGCACCAGCACTGTCAACAACATTGCCGCTGCTTCCGTATAACCACTCCCATGGGACTCCATGGGAATGTTTATCAAGAAACTTTCTGCCACCTGACTTCACGGCCACTGGACTTGTAATAGGCCAGTGGCACCAGGAAGTCAGGAACTGGTCATTGTTAAGCGGTCCAACATCAACCCACCGTTTGCACTGGCAGGGTTAACCCCAGATCCATAATGATGCCCAGTGTCACATGCATGCTGCATCACACCCCCCCTGCAGGGACACGCATACAAACCTGCATGGACAACATGGTTACAGCGTTGACCACGCACACAGCCCCCTGCATAACCAGCAGCTGAAAACGCTGATGATCAACTCATAGTCGGGCTCCACTGACAATTGAAAAATACTGAATCGAGGACGCAGACACTGTGCATCCTGGCCACGAGTACTGAATGTGTCTCTGCCATTGCTGCCACTGCCACCACAGCACAACACTGGTAGGCCCTCACCTGCACGTACACATGGGTACCCATCCACCCAATGGGGAGTACATGTCCCTTACATGACCCTGCCAGTTCTACCACGAAAACCCCACCCACATCCTGGGCATGCAACCAGGTCACGCATCGACACCAGGCACACATCCCCGAACAACCCCCACCACACATCCCAACTACCTGCACACAGGCAGGCCGGCATGCCACTACTCACAGACAAACGCAGGCGTACATTTGAGCAGTCACAGCACAGCTGTGTTTCATGTGCCGCCTGCACAGTGCCTGCTTCTGTGGCCACACAACACATGAATGAGTTAGACATACCATGCAGCACTGCAAGCCCCCACAATGTAATTGTGCATGATCACCATGTTGCATGTAACTGTACAATTGTTAGCCAGGCAGGAATCTGACATGTCTTTCATTCACCCAAAGGAACATCATCTGACACAGACGCGGCCAACCAGCGGACCTATAAGGGGCACATCACAAGGCCCATCAACGTCCCGTGCCAGCACAACTGCCACTGTGCACCAGGCAGCCCCGGTGGATACACCTGCTGCCCCTGTGACCAGGCAGCCCTGGTGGATACACCTGCTGCCCCTGTGACCCATTCGACACAAAGAGAGGGGGAAGTGTCCCAAAAGCAGTAATGGAGAGGGACTGTAAACTAAGCGAAACCAATGGGGTCCATACTGCTATAAGTTCAATTGGAAAAATGCTTGTATAATGAATTATTTAATTGGTGTACCGCTTGTATAATGAATTATTTAATTGGTGTACCAAAAAGGTATCACTGAACCACTCAAATTAGGCTACTGCAGACTCGGAAAGCAATCAGGGTAGTCTCTAGCTACAAGCAGTAAACATATTTATTTTGCAAAAAAGCATCATAGACAAAAAATGCATGAATAACTAAAAATGGATATACTGTTCTGGATATATTGATCTGTTGGTTGAACAGTTGGAAATTGAAAACACAAAAACAAAAACAGAAATAGTGGTCTTACTTCAAGAATTGCAAGAAATCAGACAGAAATTATAAAAACTAAGTGGTGGCCTAAAACTGAGCCAACACACTCAAATGTGGCTTGTATTCAGCCGGTACAAAAAACATTTTTAGATTGACAAAATTGAATTATTCAATACTATATTGAATAATTCAATTATGTCAATCTAAAAAAATGTTAAACTAAGAAACTATAAACAGAAATTATAAAAACTAAGTGGTGGCCTAAAACTGGGCCAACACACTCACATGTGGCTTGTATTCAGCCAGTACAAAACATTTTTTTAGATTGACAAAATTGAATTATTCAATATTATTTTGAATAATTTAATTTTGTCAATCTAAAACATTTTTTGATCATTATATTGAATAATTCAATTATGTCAATTTAAAAAATGTTTTTGTACTGGCGGAATACAAGCCACATGTGAGTGGGTTGGCTCAGTTTTAGGCCACCACTTAGTTTTTATAATTTCTGTCTCATTTCTTGCAATTCTTGAAGTAAGATTACTATTTCTGTTTTTGTTTTTGTGTTTTCAATTTCCAACTGTTCAACCAACAGATCAATATATCCAGATCATTATATCCATTTTTAGTTATTCATGCATTTTTTCTCTATGTTGCTTTTTTGCAAAATAAATATGTTTACTGTTTTTAGCTAGAGACTACCCTGATTGCTTTCTGAGTCTGCAGTAGCCTAATTTGAGTGGTTCAGTGATACCTTTTTGGTACACCAATTAGATAACTCATTATACAAGCATTTTTCCAATTGAACTTATAGCAGTGTGGACCCCATTGGTTTCGCCCCTGTGACCCAGGCAGCTTCGGTGGATACCCCAGCTGCCCCTGTGACCCAGGCAACCCTGGCGGATACACCTGGTGCCCCTGTGACCCAGGCAGCCTCAGTGGATACCCCAGCTGCCCCTGTGACCCAGGCAACCCTGGCAGATACACCTGCTGCCCCTGTGACCCAGGCAGCTTCGATGGATACCCCAGCTGCTCCTGTGACCCAGGCAGCTCCAGAAGATACACTTGCTGCGACGGACCACCTGCCAGTATCTGTAGTGCCACAGGTACACACAAGTGGAATGCCATGGGGGCGTGCACCACCCCCACCCCAGCAGCCCAACTCCTATGCCACTGACAGCAGTGATGGGGCTGCAGTTGTAGAGGCTGGCCTTAACACCGGCACCAAGACTGATCACACCCTGGACATGTTAGGCACCTTCAGCACCATAAGCCTAAAAAGTCCACAGCGCTCACCCTACCCCTCTGTACGTGAGATGAATGTGCGTCTCAGACGCAAGGAGGAGCGGTGGGACACTCTCACTGCCCTGGTGCAGCAGCACTTGGAAGAGTCCCATCTCATGGGGGAAAGTAACCAGGCAATTGGATGGCGGGTTGCCTGTGCTATTGGGTGGTCAGCTTGTGCCACCGTACTTTTGGCTATGAGGGTCCGTGAGGGCAATAGCATTCAGTCCACTATTGCCAAGACAATGGCACTGGCCCTCCAGACATGCATGTCCCGAATCTCCTGCAGAAACACAACATTGCCCACCACCAGCTCCACGCCTGCAAGCTCTCAGGCAGCCAGCCCTAGTATGAGATCCATGCGCCTGTCTAGCTCCTCACAGAAGCACACACATGCCGCCATGCGTGGCCACAAGTAGGGCAGAACCATGGACACTTGCTCCACGTGCGATTAGTTGGGGAGTGGGAGGGTAAGTTGGTGAGCTGGAGGGGGGTTCATAGTTGGGGGAGATAGTTGGGGAGTGGGGGAGGGTAAGTTGGGGAGGGGGTTCGTAGTTGGGAGAGATAGTTGGGGAGTCGAAGGGGGAGGGTAAGGTGAGGCGGGTATTGATGTTGCACCTATTTTTCAAATTTCTAATTTACAAAACACTGGGTTCTGCATATCAATCACGAATGGACAATCTGTTTCTGCGTGATTATTAAGTGTTTGATAGGATTATTAAGTGTTTAATAGAAGTGCTCAAAAACACATGCCACTAGTTGTGCACCAAATTCTTGTGAGTAGTGTTCAAAATAAGTTGTCTATCAATGCATCCCGTGCCTGTTTCCCATCCATGACCGCCCGCCAGGGTCACACTAGTATCCCGTCATCGCTGTCATCCCCATCTTCCTCCTCAGCAGGGTCCAAGTCCGGGGGCAGTGCAATGTTGCATCAAATATCCATATTGTGCAACATTGCACAGGCCAGGACAATCATGCCAACCTTAATGGGGCTATACAAAAGTGCACCGCCGGATCTGCTGAGGCAGTGGAACCTTGCCTTGAGTAGTCCAAATGTCCGTTCTATAGTGCCCTGTGTACAGATATGTGCACAGTTCATGCATGTTTCGTGGCTGTCTAACGGGTGTCATCAGCCATGGCGTGACGGGGTATCCGGCATCACCTGCATGGGAGTGACAGAATGGGGATTGAATCATTGTGGTGTCAATCTCATGTCAGTGATTTGTGCATGTACACATTTCCCACATTTAATTAGCACAAGACGTAGCACATGCCACAGATGACCCTATTGATTTTGGCAATGTCACATGTAATGCCATGGCCATAATCAAATGTTTGGTCACTCATTCGATTTGAGACTGTTTGGCAGGCTCACCGTCAGCAGTCATACTATGATATGACCTTCGATGCTTCTACATGTTTTTTGCTTATATAGTAACAAGGGTGCGTGAGTGCCTACTAGTATCTTGTACGGTGCTAACAATTGCCTACTGCACCCACAGCACCCAAGAGGCCTGACACTGTTGTGCGCAGCTGGCCCGGTAGACAGTGTGTTCAGGGGAGCACTAGCTACTTTATCAATGGTGATAATACTCCCATGTACATATCCCCATTGTGTACTGTGGCACTCCATTGTTAGGGGAACTTGCAGTTTACCGGCACCTGGCTTCCTGTGCCACAGAAACCTATAATGGCTCTGTGGCACCAGTAAGCCAGATGCAGGTAAGGTGTGTGGTGTCCGGCACAACCCCAACAGGGGCAAGATCGAGCTTCCCAAACGCCTATGGATGAGGCCCATGTGCGTGTTGGTATTGATGTCTCTCACATATTGATGCCCAATCCGACTGCATTGTTCTTTCATGTTATGTGTTTTGCCTGCTTCACCATGCTACTCAACATCTTCTGAGTGCTCATATGTCAATTTGAAGTGGGTGTATTCCCTGTAATAAGCACTTGGTGCTTGCTGACCTGTTATGTAGGCATGTGTACTGGATACATGCTGTGGGGTTCAATGCTGATGGTGTGTAGGTTTGCATTAATTTGATTTGTCTATGAAGCAAGCAGTGGAAGAGGTGCACAGTCTTTTAGCAGGCACATTTGTAGGTTGTTTGATGTATTCTGGTACATGTGATAGTTTTGTGTTGCCTCATTTGACTTATAATTGTTAGGTATTGTGTGTGATCCATATGGCCGTATGGTACATGAGTTCCATGCCTGTGGAATAAGGGATGCAATGTATCTGTGTGAGGTTGCTTTTGCCACATGCTCTGCTGACTGTGCCTCTACCCCCCCACCCCCCTGAGGTCAGGCATTGGTCATTCTACTCACCCAACAGCCAGGTGCACTCTGGTGAGTGCCTATTTACCCCCTTCCCTAATACACAGAGGTCATGCATTGGTGGTCATTCTACTCACCCAACAGCCAGGTGCACTCTGGTGAGTGCCTATTTACCCCTTACCCCCAATACACAGAGGTCATTCAGTGGTCATTCTACTCATCCAACAGCAAGGTGCAATATAGTGAGTGTCTATTTACCTCCCCCTACACAGAGGTCATGCATTGGTCATTCTACTCACCCAACAGCCAGGTGCACTCTCTGATGTGCCATGCCATGTACCCTGGCAACGTGGAGTTCCGCAAGACCATTGAGTTGTAAGTGGATCCCGGAAACCGTGCACAGCAATGGGTGATGAGGTGTTCAGCATCACAGACCATCTGCATATTGAGGGAGTGGAATTGTTTGTGGTTTCTATACACTGCCTCAATGGCATGTCTGGCCACCAACTCCACATCGGTGCAATCTAATGCACCAATGCAATTGGACATACCTGCCATGGCATGGAAGGCCACTTTGGTGGCATTAACCTGGACAGGGGTTCGGGGTAGGGCGATGTGGTCTGCCACATGGCACAGCAGTGTATCCAGTACCTGGAACAAGACCCTGAAAAAACAGGGTTGTGACAGCCCATGCAGCTCACCCACGGTGTGCTGGTATGTGCCGGTTGCAAGGAAGTGCAGTACCGATGTTACATTCAGCAAGGGGTGATTGCAGTCCATATGTTTATCAGGCTGCTGATGTCATCATGAATGAGGGTGACTATTGATGTTATGGTCTCCCTGTCAAGCTGCTACAAGGTGTGGATTTGGCTTGGGGTCAGGCTCCAGGGCGAGGCCCTGATGCAGGGTATTGGTGGCTGCCTGTGGGGTGCTACCTGCTGGACATTGATGTTAGGCATGGCCAACTGGTTCCTCATTCACCTCCTGCGCCTACGCCACCTCCTCTGCCTCTCAGCTGCTTCATCCTCAATACCTCCTTGCAGGTTCCCAAGCCCAATTGCTGCTACAGCGACTGCCAGCATGGTTGTGTTGGGAGGTGGGTTGGGTGTTGGTATGGTCCTTTTGTACATTCCCAGTGGTCAATGGTGTGCAGTTGGGATAATTTTGAACACCTGTGGCCTGTTTCCCAGCATGGTTGTGTTGGGAGGTGGGTTAGGTGTGGGTGTTGTCTTTTTGCGCATTCACAGTGGTCAATGGTGTGCAGCTGTGCCAGTTTTGAACAACTGGGGCCAGTTGCTGCTCACCTAGCTCTGTTTAACACCTGGTCCGTGGTGCCAGTATTACAGGTGCGGTGGTCACAGTGCCACCGATAATTTTATGGCAGTGTTTCCATGTAGATGGAACTCTGAATGTGCCTGTACTACCACCGTGCCGGTAATTCAGCTACATCCAGCAGCTATTTCCGCTGTTTACAGTCACGGTGCTACCAGGTGCGGTAGAACCATGGGTGTCACTTTGCGGTGACAGTGTTTCTGCACTTGTGACTCTGAATGTGCCGGGTCGGAAAACAGTGCTGGTACCGCTCTTTCCAGACCGGCATACTTGTAATGAGGCCAAAATTGTTTGAATATGTGACCAACACTGACATTTTTTTAGTCCTTGTTCATCCTTCCAATTTCTTTTTCAAAATCAATAATTACTGTAGTCCATTATACACTGTAATTATTTATTTAATACATAGCAATTGTTATGTGCCTTATTGAGGCAATGTAAGCCTACACGTGTTTCACCGTCAAGGCTGAAGGTTCTGTACTCGTTTAATTGGCTATTGAGCCATCAAAGCGAGTTATTAATTCTGCAATTTGTATCTCCTATCAAGGATCAATGTCATGATTATTAATGATCTTCTGTATTCAATTGTTCCTTATCTTATATAAACCTTGATTGGTTTCTAGAAGTAGCGTACGTCATACTGATTTTGCCACAGAATCATGGTGCAAGCTGAGCCTGCGTAAATCATGCACATTTTCGCCAAGGAAGCCAGGCTTTGCAGGTTCACTGTTTCCAGGCAAACGCTCAGTCAATGCCATAAACTCGAGACAGTGTCACTCTGCAAACAGTGTCCGATAATCACATACATGCGTCACCCTGCTTTCAGACTTCTGATGTGGGGCAGTGAATATTCTTGGAGATGAATGGAGTCCAAAGTGTCATGCACTGTCAAAGTAAAACCAGGGACATCAGCCATTTCAAATTTCATTAGGAAGCAACTTGTTTCCTTATAATCAAGCCACCAGACAGGTACCGTAGCTCCAAAGGTCTTTGCCTAAGAATTATGTTGCACTAGATTCAAGGCACAAGTAGAGAGAGGATGCAAGCTGCCCGTTGTCAGCCTCCAGTCTTCAATTTCTCCCTCCATTCTGCTTGTAGCCTAGCATTCATTGAAGGAAACCTCACAATTGCTGGTGTCTGGCTGCAGAGAGGAAATGCAACTCTGCGTGAAATACTCCCACCTCACCCAGGATGATTTGAAATCTCTGTAGACTGACGCTGTATTGGGCCTTATTTCAAGTTTGATGGTCTGGAAATAAGGGTGCTGTTAGCAACGTACCGGCACCCTTTCTGGACCACCAAACTAAGAGACTGCCAGTAGGGGCATGGAACTCCCGGCATGCCTAACCTGCTGGGAATTCAGACCCCTACCAGCAGTGTTTTCACTGAAGCTCCGGCACCGTTATTAACAGTGCCGGTGCTTCAGTGACCCCATTCCCATGGAATCCTATGGGACTCCACGAAAATTGGGATTCACTGTTAGACGCGCTGCCATAATATCCCAGCGGCAAGGGGATGTCAGGCGGCGGAAACGGTGTTACGGGGTTGCCGGTAAACCGCCGCCTACATGTGGGTTTTATCAACAATCCCATAATGAGGGCCTAATTTACGTCCATTATTTTTTTTAGCTATAAAGGTTGGGATTCAAAAATTCATAGTCAGATTCTTAAACAGTGTCTCTTAAAACACAACCTTTTCAGGAGGGTGACTGAGCTCTTGAGAGTCAGTGGGGTCGATAGTCTGAGACCCTAACACTAGTATTGCCTCTATTTCAGCACCAATTAAAAAAAGGGTCTCAGAGAACGACACTCACAGACTGCAACAGTGTCGAGAGCTATTGCCTCACATGGGCAGAGCCGAGGGGTGTCCGAATCCATTTGACTAGACGGGTCTCTGAGTCAGAGTCCTCCGATTAGAGAGTGTCAGATCACTCAAACTAGCAGAATCTCAATATCACTTCCCCCAGACAAAGATAACTCCTTTGAGTCAGAACCATTCACTTACTGTGAAGGTCAAAAAGTCGGGCCTTATTATGACTTTGCTGGTGCAGTAATAACGTGTCAGTAATTCTGTTTACCGGCACGATAGCTCGCTGGCAAAGTCCAAGTTTGAAGGCGGGAAAAAATCACTGGCAAAAATCGCCGGTATTACCACTGCCGGTAATACCGGCCAATCCCCCAGGGAGTCCAATGGGACTGGGGATTTACAACTGTTGCCAGCGCTGGTAATCCAGCAGTGATACCACCGGAATGAGTGCCAGTAACGGTAGTACAGTTTGGTGGTATCCAGGCGGATTTACCAGCCAGATTCCACCAACACCCGTAATGAGACTCTCATGCCAAGCAGCTGCATTTTTGTCTGAAATGACGTACACTATCTCCTTTCATGCACTAGATGTAATTCTCCTGCCTCGTGTTAAATGTGTACTCGCTACCTAATATGTAAGAGTATATGGCCGTTCTTCGTGTCTTCACAGGACAGAGAGGCTACATTTAGAAACATGAATGACAGAGAATATGCTGCTGCAATGTTAATGGAATGAAGTTTAGATTGGGAATACTCTTAATTGAATGCCACAACTCCCAATATTAGAATGAATTATGCACTGTAATGTAATGTGGTCTGTATAGCACACTTCTTAACTCATCATTGGATGAAAGGATAATGCAACCATTAAAGACACACTAAAGCCTGTCTTTATGGGCGTAGGACATAGAGGGATGGGGTGACAAACCCCCCCCACAATTTTAGGCGGGGGGATATAATGCCATTTATCCCCCCCACAATCAGAAGCAAGGCGAGGAGCAGGGGTTTAATGTTAGCAAGACTGCTTGTGTTAAAATCAGGGCTAGAGCTGGATGGACACTGTATGAGCGGATGTTCGCTCTGCTCTGCTCATGCAGTGTCTCTTGCTCAGAGACAGTCATACTGGCTGGCTGTATGTGGGTGACTGCCTGGTGCACCGGTCCGGAGCATGCACATAATTGTTTTCTATCAGCTCGCGCTCCTGGGGATTTTCTGCTTGTGAGCATAACAGTTCCCACCCCTTTTGATTGGATGAAATTCTAGGCATTTTGCTTAATGGGCAGGCTGGAGGTGGCACCTATACCTAAAGCAGTCCGGCATTGATGGCGAAATAAATTATTTTTTATGGCACGCAGACAACTGAGCTTGTAGCTTTGAAAGTATGAACCATTACTGTTGAAATTACATTTAAACATCTTTATCCAGATTCAACCCCTAGATTGACAATGTGTGAAATCCCTAACTCTTATATAATGTTGATGTCCTTTTGATGCTGCAAGCTTTAAGAGAGACTTTATATAAACTGATCATAATAATAATTCACATTTATATAGCGCTACAAACCATCAGGCTTCTGATAGCTGCTTATTATTAGCCACAGTGTGCGGTGCTCATGTATAGACCTCAGAAGGATGAAAGGCTGAGTTTGGCCCTGTCGGGATTCGAATCTACGTCAGCAGGCTTTGCATAGATGTCAAAGCTGGGATTCGAACCTGCATCGGCGGGCTCTGCATGGATGTCAAAGCGAGCGCTCTACTCGCTGTGCTATCTGACCAGCTTTTTGCTTAATGGGCAGGCTGGAGGTGATACCTATACCTAAAGCAGTCCAGTCCTTGATGGGCAAATAAATGATTTTCTATGGAGCGCAGACAACTGTAGTTTTGAATGTTTGAAGCATTACAGTTGAAATTGCATTTAAACAACTTTATCATAGTACCTGATCGTTGTGAGGCAAGCTAAACCACATTATTAGCAATTAGTTTTGGGCTTGTATTTGCTTTCAGTGTACACTCACTGCGTTTTGTTAAGTTTTAGCCTGAAGATGCCTCTGTTGGTGAGCGGCCGTCCATTACCATCACAATGATTTCCTGGCAGAGGTGGCCAGAAGCTATGGGCTTGCAACTACATGTGCATATTTCAAACTAGTCGTTAACGCTGCATTGCCTGGTTAAAATCATTGTTTATCTGCTCTTGGAGGGCCCACATGGGCTGAATGGTGTGGCACCCGCGCCCGGCTGTCGCCACACAAGAAACAAGTGCTGCTCCTTCGCTCTGGCGATGTTAGGGAGAATTCTCAGAAATGTGTTATTTCCCTTCTACCTTAGAGACCCCCAGCTCTTTTGCTGGACTTTGGGACTTTTTAATTTTAACCTTGGAGAGAGTGAGCTCTTTTTCTCACTCACCGACGCGTTGTTATTTGATTTGGATTCTGCATTCTCTTTGTTTTTTACAGTCTGACAAACTCCATAGGCATCACTTTTTGTATTGTGACACACAGCACCTTCAGTGCAGTGTCACTGAGAAGTCCTTTGGATTTCTCTAAGGGTTAAAATACCTTCTCTTGGATAAACTACTATTTCCAAGAGCAGTAAAGTGAAATTGACTTTACTTACCTTTTGTTACTTTGCAGACCCAGCAAACACAATTTTATTTGGAGTGCGGTAGAGGTTACTTAGTATCCCCTTTGTCTACTTTCTCATGTAACATTTTTATGTTACCCTTTCTACAATTAATGGCTGGTGGCAGTAGTTTATTTTTCCAACCTTTGTGCGTGTTTACTGCAGGCTGAATCCTCAGCTGCACTATTGCACCCATGGTGGCCCATTTGGTCAAAATGGCCCCGGTATTCTTTTTTTGCCATTTCTTGTTGGAAAGGTCATTCTTGAGATTTACTCTGCGTGCCAAACCAGGTTGGGTCCCTTTGTTCATTTTGTCTTTGGCAGGATTCACCAGTGAAGCCTGCCTCTGGCTTCAGCATGTCTGGCAGGGGCAAGAAGCAAGGGAGGTGCCCGAAACTCCCTGTGCTTAGTCTCCTTTGTTACTAGAATGCACCCGAAGGTGATTGGCTGGCTGGCTGTCCTTGGAGGACAGCTACCCTGCTGTGTGAGTGACAGCTAGGTTGCGAATGAATGGGAGAAACCTGCATAAAAGGTGAGGTCTTTTGCAAAGAAGGCTGAGGTGACCCCTGGACGAAGGACCCGAAGAAGAAATTGGAAGAGAAGCTTGCTGTAACCTCCTGGGCCGTTGGTTTGCCCGGTGAAGCTTTGCTGCATTGCTGAAGCTCTGAATTCTGATCGACTAGAGAAGCCCTGCATAGGACGACTTCTCCCCTTGGGTTGGTGACCCAAGACAAACTTGCCTGGAAACCCTCACCCTGCTGACTGTCCTTCTTCGCAGATGCTGGAACCGAGTGCCAGGGGACAGAACCTCCAGAAACGAGGTTATCAATTTTAAGTCGGACCCGAGCTCCAGGATGATCCTGCAGACTTCCTCGAAGCAGGACTTCCCAAGCCTGAGCCACCCCAACAGAGTGCTAGACCCCAGAAGCGAAGGAAGCCCACAAGGTGTCCAAGAACCGCAGTGGTGCTATTTGCGGGTAGCTGAAACCGCAAAGTGCCGCTGATCTGAATTGCACCCATTGCTGACACCGACCTTCGAACCGTAGTGCAGGGGCCCCCAGATGTCCTCCCTCTTGTCCCCACAGCTGAGGCCCAGGAACAACAGCATCTGCAGGATCTGCAGGAACTACAACAGAAACAGAAGCGAGCTGGAACCTTTTCTTCAGACTCAAGGTACTGTTAACTAGGGGTACTTACCTCTTGCGTGTAGCTTGCTATCTTTCAGTTGAGACATGCATTTGCTGCCTTTTGCAGAGTTGCTTGCAGCTTTGCCCTTCACAAGCCTCCCAGCTTGTGGCCCAACAGTGATATCTTTTGCAACAAACTCTCTGTAACATTGTGCAAGACTTGTGTGCTAATCTTAAAGAAGTGCCTCAGCTCCCCTAGACTTTGCTCAATTGACATTGGCTGTCCTGGCTCCCTGAAGACTCTTCTTACCCTCTGACTTTGTGTTTAACTGTCCCTCCAAAAAGTCATACATGCTTTACTTGTATAGCTGGGAAAGGGTTAACCTACACTGAATTGGGGGAATGAAAAGTGCTTTCCTGTGTGAGAAACTTGTTAACCATTGCTTCCCTCCCTAACCTTTCCCTTTTGCCACAAATCTCAGTATTGCTTTAAATGTACAAGTGATATATCAATGTCCACAGTGTCCTAACAATTGAAGGCACCTCAGGGTGTAGGAAGTGTCTGTGTACCATCCCAAAAGGGTATCTACTTATTTATTAAAACTGAGAATCTGTATTTTTTAAGTATATTTAAATGTTGCATATTTGCTCCCTTATAAAGAAGGCTTATTTTAAAACTGACTGTTACATTAATAAATAATTATTTTATCAGGAAACCTTGAGTATGTGTTATTTGAATACATGTCACTGTGAATCTCTATGTTACAACCCGACAGCTCATTTTGACCCCTCTTGAGATAAGCCTGGCTGCTCAGTCACTCTACCAACTTGTGTAGTGCAGGCCTATACCAAAGGTTGGGTTACCTATTGCCAAGAGGACAAGGCTGGTGTAATCTCCCACAGGGTTACTACATACAATCTTGCCTAACAGGCGACCGATGTCCTGACCCGGGCATGATGCATATTATTAGCAGCACTTTGGCTTTTAGTGCCACGATAAAAATTAAACCATCGGCATCATCCATGCAGATTGTGTTTAATGTTCAGTACTGATTATGAGCTAGAGAAATTGTAAAGGCAATGTAGGTGCAGTAAAGTATAGTAGCGCATTTGGTTCTGCGGCTGCTGCCCGGTGGAGCTTTTTAATATATATGCTCGCCGCTCACGTTACAAAGTGTCATTATGATGCTGCATTCGTAGCAACTTACTAGCAAGTGCAATGTTGGTAAAAACTGGCGAGCCAATTAACAACAAATCATTACAAGACCAATTTATTTACCCAAGAATAGCTGAGTGGGATTCGGGGCGGGAGGGGAACACAGTCTAAAAGTCCACATAGTGTCCCCTGTCCCCCCCAGATTTTATGTGCTTCCTACGCCCCTGCCTATCTTTTATACATAATTCTCAAAGGATGTCTGTACAGTTACTTAGAGGTTCACGTCTACCACCCTTTTACCACAGACCGTTTTGTTGAATATTAAAATACTTAGTAATTCTTATGTTCTCATTCTGCTCTTTGATGTTATGCAAAGCAGACAGGAACCCTCAATGGTGTTATTTGTCCTCTTCACCTTGTTCATAAATTTATTCTGAAAGAGTACAATAGTGGTGCATAAGACTCAAAATATATCCCCATCCCTCTCACCTCCTCCCGTTTGAACAACGCCTCCTCAGTGTGGTGGTGATATCTCTTCAAACACCTAACAACATGACTCTGAGAGAGAGAGAGAGAGAGAGAGAGAGAGACAGAGAGAGAGAGAGAGAGAGAGAGAGAGAGAGAGAGAGAGAGAGAGAGAGAGAGAGAGAGAGAGAGAGCTAGGCCCTCATTCCGAGTATGTTGGTGGTTCGGCAGAATTACTGCTAAACTACAACCAAACGGAATCACCAAGTGGCGATAGGCAATGTAAATCCCCATTTTCTGGAGTCCATAAGATTCCATGAGGATTTCAGCAGAACTACAGCTGGCAGTACTGCCCCCGGCAGTAATTGTGCCGACTTTTCGGCATTAAGGTGGAGGATTTACATCCAACATTTTGTTAGAGGAAAAGCCCCTGAACCTGTGATTTGGCACAGCGGGAAAAGTGGCGGTAATTCCGTTGCCATAACTTTTTTCCTGCTCTGCCATACTTAGAATGAGCACCCTAGAGTGAGACAGAAAGAGTAAGAGAGTGCTGATATAGAGTGAGAGAGAGCCTACAAGATTGGCATATGATATGCCGGGTACAGCTAGTAGTTCAATATAAAACCTATGGTTAGGCTCACTGACGACCAAATAGTCACATGTCTGAAATAAATGCACATATTGTGAATTTCAGTGGAACATATTTGTATATTGGCAGTGTCGGCTCAAGGTGCACTCAGGGGGTGTGGCTGCAGAATGGCACCCACCCCCCCGTGCAGCAAATAAAGGGTGCCTTGCCTCCAGCTCAGTGGGCCTCATTCCGAGTATGGCGGTAAGGGATAGCGGCCACCGCTAACGAGAGCGGTGGCGGTAATCCCTTACCGCCATACTCCGAGTTCCCTTTGGCCCTGTGGGCCTCATTCCAAGTACGGCGCTAACCAATGGCGCTATTAACGCCTTGGTTGACGCCGTACCCGGACCGGCAGCGCCTTGGTGGATGGCGGAATTACCGCCCCATTCCAAGGTTGGCGGGGCGGTAATTCCCCAATCCCCATTTACCCTTCCCCATTCCCATTCTTGCCCCATAGGGCATAATGGGAGTGGGGAAGGCGTCAATTACGCCACCGTAAATTACGGTGGCGTAATTAACATCAAGGTCCCTTAGCGCCATGGTTTTTAACACCTGCTAAAAGCAGGTGTTAAAACCTCCATGGCGCAAAGGGAACTCGGAGTATGGCGGTAAGGGATTACCGCCACCGCTCTCATTAGCGGTGGCCGCTATCCCTTACCGCCATACTCGGAATGAGGCCCAGTGTCATTTAAACTTAACTATCGGTCTAGCTCAGCGGCTAATAGAGAATCGCGCAGCACCGGTGCGGCCTTCGAGCACACTTTACAACAACAGCAGGGGGCTCCGTTCTGTTGTTCGGCTGATACTTGTTCTTGATAGGCATTTGTGGTGGGTTGACGCACTTAGACACAGGCCCAGGACTCCACACCGAGGGGTCCCTGATGCGTCCCTAATCGTGCCAGAAAAGCAGTGAAAAGCATTAGCAATGACGCAGGTGAGCGCTTTGAGTCGGAAAGGAGTCTCAGGCAGGGTTCAGTGAGGCCTTGACGGTGGTGACTCTCCAGTCCATGCCTGTTGCAGCCAGGGCCCGAGATAACGTACCCTGCTGCATCCCAGGCAGCCAGCAGCCACACACCCCCCAGGCACATTTTATATTAAAAAAGAGGGAACAAAGAAGATAAGGTCAGTGATCCGTAAACTGGTGGCTGCTGCCGGCGCATTTGGCAGCCATTCGACTCAGGCCGCCCCTGACCAGTGCTGTCAGAATGTTGGGGCCGGAAGGGGGGTGCACCGAAAAATATCACACAGGGCGCTCGCAGATCTGTGGCCATCACTGTATATTCCGAAAACAGTACTTTATTTTGCTAATTCATGCATGTAAAAAAAGTCCAGGTACTATGTGTGACAAAGTATGAAATGTTTTTCCTATGTCTTATGTTTAGAAATTGGATTCACATCATGATCTCAAGACAAACTTTCTCCAAGCTTCTTTAGCCCACCTTGGATAGACATGGTTGAGTGATCAAGATCCAACTCTCAGGAGGGGAGCGAGGCAGACGAGAAACGCTATGATATCCTTATCACTTTTAACAAAAGTGTTGATATTAGACCAGACTCCTTTCAGTTGCTATATATAGGGACACCCGAGGATACAGGGTTGTAGTCAGGCAGTGCTTCATTGCCTGAGTGGGAGATTGTGTAAATATTGGGTTTATTGGTGTACAGTGGGGTTGTTGACCTTAACGGTCAAGCTTTCACAGTCAATGGGGTAAGGGTTGCTCCGTACGTCCAATGGCGCAAAACAGGTAAGGGGGATCTTCTAAGAGTAAAGGCCACTGGGCATGGTGCTATGGTCCTGGCAGTTCAATTATAGGAAGTGGCAAGTCTCAGGCTCTTCTCCAATGCCACTGCACCTTGGTGCACTCACCTCTCCATGGTCAAGATCAGCATGGTTATTGTGTCCAAGAAGGCTTCTCGAGTGTATAGGGGGTCAAGACAAAAAAGAAAAAGGGCGACAAGCCACATACCTCTGTTCAGTGTACTGCATTGGTAAGAAATAAAATGCTTGAAGGTATACTAGGTTGATAATTATTAGCACATTGTAGTCATTTTTGTCCTACTGTAATCCAATCAAAATGTTCAGAATGCAGTCAACAGCTTCTGGCATTGACTGCATTCCAGACATTCTGGATTCAGAAGCAGACATGGAGGCAACAGAAACACATTCCTCTGCATTATAATGATAGTTTGGAAACCCCCAGATTTAGGCAGTGGGTGTGGATCAAGTGGAACCAGACTCAATGACGGAAATATATACAAGCGACAGGGTTACAGCTCTCAGAGCTCTCATACAAAACAGTACCTTATGAATCAAAAACACATCATAATGATGACATCATACTAAAGGGGGAATGGGATAGGGTAGGGGAATTGACATCATATAGGGCCACATTAAGAGTTTCCAGGTATCCCAGCAGTAATTCTGTCTGGATAATGGGAAACTGCCCTTGCTATCTCTGTAGCCTGTTATCCCAGCATTACCGAGATATTACAGGAGCCATAGTGGCAGCAAATTCCCATGGAGTCCAAGAGGACTCTATGGGATGGGATTGCTGCATTTACCGGCACCAGTATTTCTGGTGCTGGTGATTGCAGCATTTCTTCGGTGGTAATGGCCTGATCTACTGGCAGGTCAGGCCTGCCGGGAGATCCTGGGGCCCCCACTTACAAACCTGAAGTGTGCCGGTCTGGAAAAAATGCTGGAGCCTGACTTACCAGCATGTATGCCAGCATTTTGTCTGGACCGGCACACTTGTATTGAGCCTCATAGAGTCCATAGGTGTTAAATGTTTGATTGGGTTACACATATCTGATAGCTCCACATGGAACTACCTCTGAATTGATGTTAAGAAGGATTTCTGAACTCTGTCCAGGAGGGGCAGAGGTTCAGAAGGCCAACCTAGTTTCTTGGAACAAGGTAACCTCTGGAAAAGCCAGACCAATCGGGGTAGCTATGGGAGGCGGTCAAGACTAAGGGCCTCATTACAACTCAGGCGTTAAGGGTTAACGCCACCGTTAACCCTTAACGCCTGATTCTGATTTTAACGCCTGCTTTTAGCAGGCGTTAAAATCCATGGCGCTAACCTGCCATGGTGCTAATTACGCCGCCGTAATTTACGGCGGTGTAATTAGCGCCTTCCCCACTCCCATTATGCCCTATGGGGCAAAAATGGGAATGGGGAAGGGAAAATGGGAAATGGGGATTTACCACCCCACTCACCTTGGAATGGGGCGGTAAATCCGCCATCCACCATGGTGTAAACAGAGTTTACACCATGGTGGTAAAGTTGGTGCACTTAGCACCAAGGTTGTAATGAGGCCCTAAGTCTCGGGAGGGGTGAGGGTGACTTAAGGACCTCAATGAGCACACAGAGCAAGGACAATTACAAATTACTCCAGAAAGGTATTATATTAAAAATATAGACACATTTTCTACAAGGCCTTTGTAACATAGACCATAGCAAAGAATCACAGTAACACTAAGTAAACCAATACATCACACTCAATACATTATATATACAAGACCAGGGGGGGTCTAAAGGGGTGACTGCATGAAATATGTTGACAACCTAGATGGGAAGGAAACAGGCGGTGCAGTTAATCTTTAGCCCAGTTTGACATCAGTTATTCACTTAACTAAGAGACAGTTCAAGCCCTAAGAAGAGGGGAGCCTTGTGCTCAATAGTACATGTAATGCAAACACACACGGTTGTTCCAATGGGCAAAACAGGGTCTCTTCAGGGGTCTCTAGCAGCTCGGGAAGGTGGATAAAGCGATGAAGAATAAGTTCCCACTATTCAAAAAGGACCTCCACTTGAAGGCAGAGGCAGTTCAAGAGTTCGGATGGAGTTGCTATTGCGCAATAGCGGTGGACAGGAGAGGGGCCCCCAGGGGCCACTTGTGCATAAAAGTGGGCTCTTGCGCTAGGGGCCACCGGTTGGGGTATTGATTACTCACCGGTCCCTGAGGCAAGGAAACCCAAACTTCAGCAGGTCAGCCAATTCGCTTGCAGGCTCGAGTGCGGCAAAAAGACGTCTCAGCACCTTTTAGTTCCTGAGATCCAGCGATGATTCCCAAACAGGACAGTGGCGATATCTCCGCTCCAGGTAGATGAATCGCCCCAGTTTCACTACAGCAGGCTTCAAGGGCAAGAGGGTCACAAATGCAGTGGACTTGCAAAGGACGTTGCTGCAGCAGGGCAATATGGTAACCGCGTTTACTCCGGTCTGGGCGCACTCGTCTCACTACAGACCTGGGAATGCCAAGTGTACGAAATTCAGTGTGAGGATGCCGTGGACAAAGAGCTAGCAGTATACCAAGTTTCGAGGGCCTCCTCGAAACGATGGCGGAGACAGAGCAAAGGTCCCGTCTAAGCTGGTCAGCCCAGTGGTTGGCCCAGGGACACTTCTGAGAAAGCTTACTTTCAGGTTTTGGAGAAGGGAGAAGGTGCCGAGAATAGTTGGTCCCACTATTCCAATGGGTCGAAGCATCTTCGCAGCCATTCTAGGACGACCAGATGCAGTGGGGTCCCACGGGACGACAGCAGGCTCAGGGTGTCAAACCTTCCAGCGGGTCACCAGCGGTTCCTCGACTCAGCTTCGTAGTTGCAGGATACTTGGATCCTATCCTGTGTTCAGTGAGACTTCAGGAGATCGACCTGGTATTGGTGTTTTCAGCCTCCTCCTATCCAAAGTTCCCTTCGCGCCAAAATGGAGAGGACCCAATGGGAGATCTGCTCACAAACACACACTCTATACGTGGACCAATCACAGACCACGGTGGTCTCAGGCATTTAGGACACTCCAGACTCTCTGGCACCCAGGATGTGTATTGGGACCAGACATCCCAGCCCATATCCTGGATGCACACACACAAGGCATGCAGAAGCCAGCGAAAGCATTGGGATTCGCGGGAATGTGCATGACCAAATAAGGACTGGCCTGGGTTGACTCAACCTGGGAAAGGTGAAGAGGCAAGGTGGCCAAAAGACTGGACAGAGATCCTCATGGCATGGCCATTTTGGAGACAGGCCACCAATTCTTGCCAAACGTGGTTAACACGGTTAACATGCCAGAAAAGGGTTAAAAATAATGTGAAACAATAGCTGCCAAACGTTCTGTTCATGACACATCTGCACAGTTCATAAAAAGTCCAGTGAGAGTATCTAGGGCCTTTAGAAATGACTATAGACCCAAGTGTGCTGTATGGTAAGATACATTGCACACTTGTTACATGTTGCACAAAAGTTGCAACATGAGAAAAGGGCTAAGGGAAACAAAGTCTCCCAGTACTGACTGTCTTAAGGGCAAAGGTTTGGGGGTTGACATGTGGAGGGAAATCGCATACAACTATGAAATCTTTCCTAACAATTAATCATAGTAAATACATGCAATCTCAATTGGTTGGCGCAAAACCTACTGAGCAGCCTATCCTGATGGTCCTGATTGGTTGGCATTCTACTAACCAACCTTGGACACCCACAAGTCTTCAAAACATTAACCAAAACGGGAGTAGGGCAAGAGAAGTCCATGGATTGCCTTCATGGTTTTTGTGTGAGGACAGCTGTCATCACTACCCTATTTGAATGCGAGAATAGAACCAATTTTGCACTGTAATCAGGGATCCCTAATACGGGTGCTGTGCTTATGGATAATTTCAATTCGTCAAAAGCATCTATCATTTTGCTTGTCCAGGCAATGTCAATGTTTTTTTTCTGCACTTTTTTAAGTGCTTTTAAAAGTGGCCTCACATATGTGCTGTAATAAAAGACCAATGCCCTGCAGTAATTACAAATTCCTAAGAATTGATGTAATCCTTTGACTGTGACTGGCCTGGGTGTCTTCATAATTGCTACTGCTCTTCTAGGGGTTACATTTCTTCCTTCCCATGATATCAGCTGGCTTATGTATAGGACTTCTCCCTGACAATATTGCATTGTCTCTTTGTCAACCTTGTAGCATTTCTCTGCTAGCAATGTCATCAGATATACTGAGCCATTTCTGCATTGTTCCTCCATTTTGCTGCACACTAAAATGTCATCTACGTGTAGTACTACTGTGCTGTCAGTCTGTATGTTCCCCAGATCCATCTGGAGTACTTAGTTAAAGACCGAAGGTAGCTCGCAGTACCCCTGAGGTAAATGAGTATGTTTAGATTGATCCCATGATAGGTAAACAAGGTCAAATCTTGGGACTCTTCATGGAGTGGGATCAAGAAGAAAGCATTCTTTAAATCAATCACTGTAAAATATTTGGCTTTGAACGGGATATTTCATAAGTTCATGCCATGGTTCGGGACCAATGCAAACTCAGCCTCAACAATATTGTTCAGAGCATGTAAATCCTGAATAAATCTCCATGGCCGCTGTGTCGCTTTTTTCAATGGGGACACAGTGTTACATGGGGACTCTGATGGCACCAACATCCCTTGTCTCATCAGGGCAACAATAGTGTCATACATGCCTTTGTCTGCTTCTTTTGACATTGGGTACTGCCTCAGCTGTGGTCAAATAACTAATTGCATTATTTTAGTTTTGACTGCCCCCACTCCTTTCACTAAACCAATATATGGGCTGTTGGTCCACAATGTATTTGGTACCTGTGCCAAATCATTCATGAAGGAAAGAGTGTCTTTTTTACTATTGCCATTCACTGTTTTCAATTGTTAGCCGACATGTAAGAATTATATTAAACATCACTTCATCCTCTGAGTGAACGCCTGTAAATAAGTCTTCATCTGTTAAGTCAGTCAGCCTAGATCCTTCATCAAGAGCTATTACTGTTCTCCAGTTTATCCCTTTCCCGTCAAATTGGTGCAGAATTACTCAGTCTTCCCTTACTATTGCTGCTTCTAGTTCTAGTGCAATGATCTGCCCTTCCTCCTCATCCATGGGTATTTCTGGTCTAAAAGGAATTCTGTAGGTAGCCATAATAGACTGCCCTGTTTTCTCAAAAGCCATGCTAATACTGTGTGTACCACATAAAGAAATACTTCCGGGTAAAGTGGCACACCGCTTTGTACTTTATGACCATAAAATGTTGTGCATTCACATAATGAATCCCTGGAGTAGAACATATTATTCCTTGGTCAGTGAATGATATTGTCATGTTCAGTTTGCGCATCAAATCCCTTCCCAATATGTTAACTGGTGTCTTGCGGGAACATAATAGTGGCATGGAAAGATCATGTTCTCCTATAGTGACAGGTAAGTCATCAGTAAAAGTAACTGTACTTGTCGCCCCAGAGAGACCTTGTGTATTCATGGCAATGCCTGATATTGGGTATTTTCCCCCTCTATCACAAGACAGAGTCAGCCATGTGTCTACTAGGAAGAAGAATGTTTGTCACCTATGGTCACTCCAACCCTCAGTTTCTCTTGGGGGTCTGGTGTAACTGATAGGATGTAACACATCAAGTCACTCTGTGGGCTGTTCTGTTGTGGCGAATAATTCCAGACCTGTGCCAGTGAAAGGATTCCCTCAGCTACTGTCATACCCCCAATTCTGGTGTGGGTGCCTGTGGCAATATGTTTTCGTCCCACAGCCTCACTGCATTCGGTTGTGCAGGTGCTTGCGTGTGCATCGGTTTCTGCTGTGCCTACATTGGAACTTGCTGTGTTTGCATTGGTGCTTGTTGCATTTGGGTTGGCACTCCTTGTTGTGTGGGTTGTATTTGTGGCGCTTGTGTCTGAGACTGTCTGTGATCTTGGGCATAATATTCAGGTGGCTCTGTGCTATATGGTAGGGGATATTTTTCCCCTCTCTTGGATCAGCTACTAGCCAATTCTGCTGCATCCCTCCTCTGCTTCTGCACACGTGCAAAATGTGCCCCATTTTACCACAAGTCCTACATTGCTCTCTCTGCCCTCAGTTGTCCGCCATTAAAGCCCCCTCCCTATGGAGACTGAAATACATACCCTCTACCTCTGGGTGACACCCCTAGCCTTTGTGGGAAATAATTATGCTCTTCTCTCCCTGAAAGTCCTGAATATGCAACGTTGGGTCTTCATCTGCTCTCATTTTGCATGTCTTACTAGCGCTCATATCTGATGAGTCTGGGTACTGAACTCTAAGGGCCCTCCACACATTAGCTTGACAATGAATAATGAGTGCTCCATCATGGTCAGTGTTTTGTGCAGTCACTCCAGGATAGGCCACTCATGTCCAAATGTCATCTGACCTCTCCCCTATTGTAGCTGATAGCAAGCTTTTTATGTCCCCTGCTGTTAAGATCATCCCAGCTGTCATTCTCTTCACTTCATGAATCCATTTACCTGCTCCTGAGGTCATATGATATGATATATGATATGATATGGCATTTGTAACACGCCTATACACAAGTGTTTCAAGGCGCGACGAGGCAGGGAGGGGGGAACACGGGGAAGACAGACAACGATCCTAATAGGCCAGGTGTCATTCAGACCGCGCAAGTGCAGGGGTAGGGGGAAGGGAAAAAGTGCAAGGCGAAGGGGAGGGGAAGTGCAGTACAAAGTAAGTAGAAAAAAAAAAATAATAAATAGGGCCAGCTGGTGGTAAGTGCAGACAAGTGCTGGGAAGGGGAGGCTGTAGGGATACAGAGACAGTCCCACAGTGCAGGGGTTGCCAGGGAGAGAGTGCAAGTGGAGAGTGGCTGGGCCCAGGACCGAGGTCGGTGAGGGTGGCCCAGTTGCAGATTCAGTGCAGTTTCAGTGAAGAATTTAGCAGGGGAGAGGTAGAGAGAAAGCAGAGGCAAAGAGGAAGGTTTTGAGGTGCTTCTGGAACCGGAGATGGTTCTCCTCAAGTTCCAGGGAGGCAGGAAGACTGTTCCAGAGGGAGCCCCCTGCCGCGGAGAGAGATCTACCCCCAGCTCGTTGCTTCGAGAAGCAGCTGACCCTGAGGGAGTTGGAGACGGATGAGCGAAGGGCTCGGGAAGCAAGATATTTAGGAAGAGAGAGTTGAAGGTATTTAGGCCCTAGGCCCCAGAAGGCCTTGTGGACAATGCAGAGGGTTTTGAACTTAATCCTCGCAGCCACTGGGAGCCAATGTAGAGATTTCAGTCCTGGAGAGATACGGTCCCTGGGCTTGAGGCCAAGGACAAATCTCGCAGTTCTGTTCTGGATGAGTTGCAGAGGGCAGAGAGTGGAGGCAGGCAGATTTAGATAGAGGCTGTTACAGTAGTCCAGCTTCAAGAGAACCAGGGCTCGGGAGACAGTGAGCTTCTGGGTGAAGGAGAGGAAGGGAATAATACCTCTGAGGAGGTGCAGCTGGTAGTGTGACTTCTTAGAGACGTCAGATATATGAGGAGAGAAGGAGAGTGTGGAGTCGAAGATGCCCCCAAGTTTTATTGCCTTGCAGGTAGGAGCAGGAAGAGGGCCAAGAGAGGCTGGCCAGAGAGCTGCAGGGAAGGTGGGAGTGGGTGTGCCGATGAGTAGAATCTCAGTCTTACTGGCATTAAGGCAGAGGTCATTGGCGGCACACCATTCCTGGATAGCAGACAGACAGTCAGAGATGAGGGAAGGAGAGGAGGAGGCCGAGGGTAGCTTGAAAATGAGCTGGGTATCGTCCACATAGCACTGAAAGTTGAGGCAGAGGCCGGCGATGCGGTGGGCAAGGAGTGCCAGATACTGGTTGAACAGCCAGGGAGAGAGATTAAATCCCTGGGAACACCACAGGTGGAGAAAAAGATGTCAGAGAGGAAGGACCCAAGTTTGACCTGGGAGGCTCGATTGGAAAGGAAAGAGGTCAGCCACGCCAGAGCCTGACCAGTGATACCCAGGTTATCACGGAGACGGTTGAGCAGGATGGCATGGTTGACAGTGTCAAAGGCAGAAGAGAGATCGAGCAGAATTAGAACACACGGAGTGTTGGAGTCGAGTTTCAAGAGCAGGTCCTCACGGATGTTCAGGAGAGCAGTTTCCGTGCTTCTGGCCGCTCTGAAGCCAGATTGATGGTCATGAAGACTACCAACAGAATCAGCATGGAGGATAAGCTGGGAGACGGCCAGTTTCTCCAGGAGCTTGCCCAGGAAGGGAGTGATGGAGATTGGGCGATAGTTAGCCGGGCAGGAGGGGTCAGTGTTGGAAGTTGACAAACAAAATTATTTGTATCCATTTGTGGCTATTGTACATATTGCGGTACTCCTCCCCATCTCTAATAAAGGGAACTGTATAAAACCAGTGCCCTGTCTGAGCGCAGCCACGCCCTTCATTTTGGTCACTACGTCTGTCATACTTTTTTCTTTCAACCTGGTATATTTCTCAACTTATTTACGTATGGTGTTTTATCCTCTGAGCTACTTAATCTCTTCTTAGTGTGTTTAGGGTACTGACTGGGCTATGGCCTCCTCACTGGTTCTTCCAAGTCTAGCCACGCTATCTCTCTGCCTAGCCCCATACCTGTAGAAGGGGCTTGTGCAGCTTCTTCCTCTCCACTTTCCTCTCTTTCATTATCTTCAAACATAGTATTGTCACTCTCATCTCCTTCATCATCCTCCCTGTCCTCAAAGCCTAATATTCAGAGGGGATTTGTTATGTGCGTTCCACTTATCACCTCCTCCAACACATTTCTTCCCCCACTTTATGTGGACTCTCTTGTTGGAGGGGACATGGTATACCAGAGATCTGAGGATTGCTACGAGCTCACCCGATCAGCTCCCAAGGGCTCAACAACCCTTTCTCCAGAAGAAACAGAGGACTCAGTCAAGGGCAAATGAGAACTGTTTATTACAAAAACCGACAAGGATAGTACAGGACAATCACAGATCTCCGAAATCTCCAATTCATCAAGACGTGTCTCACTGTTTTGAGGTAAAATTGCATCAGCACCTGGGCCCTCCCCCCAAAAAATATCGTTCACGCTTATTGGCCCTTGCCCCCAGCCATCCATCACTGGATTTCTGTCCCCTGACTGGCTAGAACTGGTCTCCCCAGACCCGGGACCCAGTTTGGTTCTTAGCCCTCTGTGCACCTCTTGAAGGTGATGTGAAATGATTATGTGTTCCCAATGTATCTAGTAGCAACACCACCTTTGCCTACTGGAGTGCTTTCCACGTTGCAACATATGTTTCACTTCTCGTCTGGGTCACTGAGAACTGTTTGTCTTCCCACCACGGGTGAATACCCATTGTCTACCTCAGCCGCATCACGTGGTTGTGCACCATAAAATTGAGCTCTTCTCGCCTGCAAATATGAGGATTTATTCTAATTTTCTCCAGGTGGCTCCTTATATTCCTGAGTTTGGAATGTGCTATTTATCTCTGACCATGGCTGTGAGTCTGGCCTTCCTGCTTTGTGCAGCCTGGTTCTGCCCTTTTGCGTTCCTTGTCCTGTGGCTTGAGGCGGCTGTCTGGGGAATGCCACAGGGAATCTACTCCCAATGTACTGTAAAGTTGGGTCCAGGACACCTTTTCATCTTCCGGGGCTTGGTACTGGAGAATTTCCAGGCGATCAGTGACCGTAGGACTATAACACAGACAAGAATATCATTAGGAGCCAGGGGCCCGTTTAAGGATGCTGAACAAGCTGCTAGTTTATTTCCTTGGGCTGTACTTGACTGGGAGGGATCATGTCCTTTACATTTAACAATGGCTACAGCAGCAGAGAATAACAATACATTCAATAAAGCTGACCTATATTTTCTATTCTACATTGAGGCGCCTGTGGATGTTTAATACTCACATTGCTTCCAAAGGACACAGAAGTTGTGCACAACTACGTGAACATACCTAGTTTTAGTATGGTATTAGAATACTTGATTTGACCTTTTCAATTTGACCCAATTTTTCTTTATCATTTTTTCGGTCAAATGAAATTAAATACATATATGGAGAGGGGTAAGGGAATAGGTTAAGGTAGGGGGAGGTGGGAATGGCATGCAGGGGTACCCCCTACCCTGCTTTCTCAGCCCAAAAAATAACCCCAAAAAATTAGGTCAAATTGGAAAAGGTAAATATTTTCGATCAAGTAGACCTAACCCATTGTTATAGATTGTGACCTATATCTGAGTTTGGCGACCTGTGCAGATTGGGCCAAGGGAAACTGATATGCTTCTAAGATGGCATGGGGGTACATACAGAATAACCAGAGACCAATTCCTAAGTTTCTGGAACATGGATGCAAGAACAATCCATGAAGAGGATTAGATTGGGGTTCAACAGGGGCACATCTTTTAAACCAGCTCAGGATGTGTTTCAACAACAACCTGACAGTCATGCGGTTCCCCAGCCTGTGGGTTGGGAACAAAGAAGCGGGATTCAGTACAGAAAATCGGTTCAAAGTTACAGAAATTAGTAACTTTTCATATCAGGTGAGACGGGAGTTAAATACATGCTGTGTCTTTCCTTTAAGCAATAATGACAATACCGCATGGGGGACTCCAATCGTGACAGTATGACCTTTTACCAGTGAGTCAGTCTTTTCTGTCAACAAGCAGCAGTGGCGGCGGCTTGCAGACAAGCTGGTAGTCATGTGGCTACTGGTTCCAATGCTACGCTATTGTAGGATATGGGCCGCTGCTTGTCACCGTGTAACACACCTTGAGCAAACCCGTTGCTCTCGTCACAGTACAGTACAAGAGTTTACTATAATTAGGCAAACCTAAACCCAGAGCTGTTGCGAGTTTTTACTTAATGGTGACAAAAACATCTTCTGCTTCCTGATGCTATAGCAGAGGCTTGGGGGTTGAATCATATGTGATATTTTGAATGGTGCTTTACAATAGGTTCATGTCCCGGGACACACTGTCTACAGTAAGTGACCATCCAGAGGAACGCTCAATTCAGCTTTCTGGTCTAGGGCTTATGGACTTTCTGGATGGCTGTACTCTGATCTTGAGATAGATGTCTTTCCCCAGCTGAAATCTCATTGCCCAGGTATCGCACTCAGGGCAGACACAAATGTAACTTGTATTTAGATGCCTTGTGACCCTGTTCAGCAAGCGCTGTCAACAGAATCACATGCTTCCAAGGAGGGGGAAGCTAGGAGCAGATTGTCTATGTGTTGCACCAGCAATGACCCACCTGGGAACTGAACTTAGTCAAGATCTTTCTTTAACATTTGGGAGAATAGGATAGGGCTCTCTCTATATATTCCATTGGAAAATGGGTGAGCAGTGGATTTATGGGTAAATGACGGCAGATAATGGCTGTCAAGATTTATAGGTATGCAGAGAAATGCTGAATACAGTTCTGCAACAGTGAAATACTTGGCTGCGTAGGGAATGCATGACAGAATTGTAGCTGGGTTAGGCACAACAGGAAAAGCTGGTAACACGGCTGCACTAACTGCGCCGACGTTCTGAATAAAATGCTAAACATCTTTACCTGGTAGCTTTATAGGCAAAATCGTAATATTGGAAGGACTACGAGGTGGTACGATAATACCTTTTTGGAGAAGGGATTCTATTATAGGACAAATGCCTTCTTCAGCTTGTCAGGAAATAGGATACTATGACAGGGGTTTGGCAGGATTGAGAGTAATTTTGACTGGTTCTATATCGGCCATATAGCCTGCATCATTTGCAAGGGTTGAAACAAGCAGGGAGTGTCAGCCCATTCTTCATGGTTCGAATGGGTACTTTTCTGTAATACTGCCAACACCTCGGGCTCTCTGTGAGCAGGGATGTCAAGGTATACACCACCAGGGGAACCGTGAATAGAACAACTTAGCTTACACAATAAATCTGATCCTAACAAATTCAAGGGCAAACAGGGACTCAACAAGAATGCATGCAAGTCAGAAATTAGACCTAGTGTCACCATGAGTGGAGTAGGCACGGGATGGGGTATTGATGTCCCCCCAATACCTACAGCATTAACAATTTCATCAGAATGCATCATTCGTGGAAACTAAGAAGCTATTAGTGTGGAGCGTAATGCTACAGTGTCAAGCAAACATGAAATCATTTGACCAGCAATAACACAATCAATGTACAGGACCATAGAATCAGTGAGCTGTGCAACAAGTTCAGAGACTTCTTGGCAATCCTAACCATCGGTCTGAAGTGATGCCAGTGGACGCTGGGACCTAGTAACTCCACTTGACAAGGTTGACTGCCTGCTTCTACTGCCATACTGAGGCCAATGTGGACACTCGGCTTTCCAGTGTCCAAACTCTTTGCAGTAATTACGCCAATCACTGAACATGTTCATGTAATACATCTAAGCAGTTTGCCCAGGTTCATGTGATTGGGGTGCTCCTCTGCCTCTTCCCTATCCTCGCCTGCGCCCCCCTGGCGTAGGGCGGAACCCTGCCCTTCTCTGGTAAGGATGTGAACTCTGTATCTGCAAAGCCATACGTTTGGCTTCAGTAGTTTCTTTCTGTCTTTTGACCTTTTCATGGAAGTGCTGTGCAGCCAATAGAACCTTTACCAAACCCTTGCCTTCCCATCCTATTAGTAATGCCTTCATTCCCGCAGATACCTTGTGTTGAAAACCCATAACAAACCGTGCCACCACAGCTTGAGGTGCTATAGTGGCTGCAACAAAGATTCCAGAATACTGTTCAAAACATTGTTTCAAACATTCCAGATATTACGCAGGATGTTAACACTTCACTTGCTTACATGCATTTATTTTGGACCCATTTCAAGAATAGTTTACACCAGTCTATCAGTAAATATTTCCATGTCCCTGGCAGTAGCAGGGTCTTCAGCTGGCCAGTTGAAGTGGACATTTAGAAAAGTAACTGTGTCTGTGGGCAGCACTGCTTGAAAAGATTGATTTGGATCAACACACAGGGGGTGTTAACAGTATATTATAACTTAAAGCTCTTCTTGGAATTTAAAGGGATTTTCTCATATCTTTGCTCATCCCTACACCATATTGAACATATCAGTAGTGCTACAGGGAGCATGTGCAGTAACAAAGGTATCAGCTCCTCCAGGAAGGTGTCTGAGCAAGAATACACCAGTACTGGTATTAGGTGTTACATTTGGGAACTCTTCAAATGTGGCTGTGGAGGGGGAAAAGGGTGTGGTGATCTTGGCTCATAATTCAGGGTTGAATGCACCAACCATAGGGTGGACTGATGATTGGTTGGTGGTTGGGTAGAGTCTGGGCTTGCTTCCTGATGTTCTGGTGCAACATTTAAAAGGGCAGGGTTGCAAGTGTCCAGAATGTCTTCAAGAGTTTTCTTTTGGTGCGGGGGGGGTCCCCTTGCACTATGCGATATAAATGTGTTTTCCCTGCCGATTCGAATACTCGGTTTTCAAGGATTTCACTTGCTCCTGGAGCTTTTCTTGGATGTCTTTCAATGTCCGTGCCTTGGACTCAGTCTGTCTCTTAGTAGCTTTTGTATGCCAATCTAGATAGCTCTCCCATTGACGTTGGTGTACACGTGCACCTTTCTTTTCTAACACCTTACATAGGTTCATTATCTTATTTAAGTCAAGTGTGCCTTCCTGTGGGAAGTGTCTACGTGACACACTCTGTGTATATTCGTGCCATTTATCCAGGTACTTACATGCTTAGGCCGAGTAGTGAATAAACATGCAGTGTGCTAGACTTTGTTGAGGAGGAAGTAACACTTGTCTAAACTGACGAGAACCCATTCTCACAGGGGTAAGACAAGGTATGACTTAATAGGCAGCCAGGACTGTTCCTAACTCCAACTGCATCCGGACACTATCCTGTCCTGTAGCCCGCGAAGTTGATACAGCTCATAGCTGACTGCTCTGTTACGGCTATTCGGGGGCTAAGGTATCACCACCTGACCTCCATTCCCCCCCATACAGAAATTGTAGTGACACCAGCAGGTGTTGGGCAGATTCAGATGGTTCACAGCCCATATCCCCCGTTACGCTGCTGACAATGCAGAGTGGTATTTTAGCTTGTTTCTGAGAATTCTGTAGGTGAGAGTCAAAGACAAGACACATATTCGGTAGAAACAAAGCCTGTAACAGCTCCCGTGCTAGAATAGAGTGTGAAATATAAATCAGGGTCACAACTGAGTTGCACATTTAAGGTTTCAAGTATCAAAGTACTGGTTTCGACAAGACAATCATGGGACTCTGATCCAAAATATTTTCTAAACACTCATACAGAACACATTCATCCTAGTCCCTGATCCATAGTACACTACTCTAACCGGCTCAGTGGTCTCATGTCCTCTTAAATCAGTCAGGAGCAAGGATGCATTGCTTTTTAATGTTTCGTTTATTCAAAGCTGCAGTGGCCAACTGCTTTTACTTTTTCTTTTTCTTATTCAGGTAAACGGTTCTGTATGCAGGGTACCTTCCCTCCTGACAATGACAATACCCTGATGCTATTACCTGTGTTCACCAACGCACGATTCTCGGTCAGCTTTTCTTCGGTATCTGCTCTTTCCACCTTTGCCGAGTCTCTGAGCGAACCGTCTCGCTCTCCCCTTCAACAGAATCATCTCTCCTGGGCCCATGGGGTCACCAGGAGGTGCACCCAGTGACCTTTGGACATGGGTGCAAGGCACCAAACATGTTGTGAAAAAATTACAACTGACTATTCCGGTGGCTTGGTGAACATTTTATTAGTAAGAAGCAAAGCCACAGGACAGCACAAACCAACGTCAATATAAAACTTTGACGCAATTGAGAACCCCCTCACTCCATGCACCGTTCTCTTATACCCAAAGGAACACATGCATTTCAATGGAAAAGGGAGACAGAGCAGGGCAATGAATTATACTGAAGCAATGTTACAAGCAGGGAACAAAGCCTTACTATATAAGTCTCTGACACCAGCTGCGTTCTTACATGCTCAGAATGTGTTGTCAGGGGGATCAGTATAAAGTGATATGATGCATTTAGTTGAGCTGAATGTAATCCTGAAAGGTTCACACACATTTTGAGGCAGGCGAGCATGATAACAGTATGATAACTTCTGCCTGCTAATGCCGCTTTTCCTACGAAAGCGGGAGCCTAAATCAAGCTACACATGCCAAAAGGCAAACACGTCAGAAGCAAGAGATGTGAAGTTGAGCATACCTACACACTAAGCAAAGAGCGTTCATCGCTAGGACATGCACAGTAAAGCCTAAGCCTCACCACACACGGGCAAGAGTGTTTAAACATGGCAGTCTGCAGTGACTACTGAATATTATAATGCAGCAGGATGCTAGGGGAATGCATAACATTTTAAATTGCAGACTTCCCCCTCATTAGGAAGGTGGTAGTGAGACACACCAACCTCACGAAAAGTACAGCACCTGCGATAGCTAATGTGGTAAAAACTGAAATGCAGTTTTCCCCTAACCCACAAGATACACGGGATAAACCCATTATATGCAGAAACATATCTGTATACCAATTTCATTAACAATCAATGAAACATAGTTTAATTCATAGACCAATAAACATTCACACAATTCATGGCAAAGGACAGCAAATAAACTAATACAAAATTCACATAATACAATGGTTCTATGTGAGTTTTCCACTTTTTGAAGGCCGCACATAAAAAAAGACCACTTTATTTTGGTCAATTTTGTGCGGCCCTCAACTGCCCAAAAAAGTACATGGCTGAGGGGTTCTTTCACCCCTGAGTACCCCTTTCCTCCTTGCTCCTCAGTTCCCCTACCACATGCACACACAAACACACACCCAGTTTAATTTCCCACTGCCCCTCCCTTTCTCAAACATTCCTTTTCTCTAACACATACAGACAGACAGACACTCACCTGACACTCCCGCAGCTCCTCCTCTGGGTCGTGCCATGCCTATCAGCCCCTACTGACAGTTTGATTTAGAAAGACTGCTCTGTGTGCGGTCACAGAGCTGTCTTTCTAAATCGATCTTTTTTTAAAAATAATTAAAACTATTAGTTCACTTAATACCAATACAAATGGTCGAATCTACATATTGTCATCATTAAAAGTACATAATTTGATAGAAATACATACAAAAAAGTAAAAGCATGCATTCACATGTGCATACACCCAAGAAGCTGAAAGTACGAAAAGTGCAAAGACAAAGTGTGAAAAGTGAAAAGATGGAAAACCATTGACAACCAACAGTGAAATCGAGGTCTATAGACCAACTGAAGGCCGATAACTTTTAGTCATGAACAACCTGACATTTAAATCTACAACGTCTCAAAGAAAGGCTACGGATTAAATTACTTTTCATCATCATGACTTTGTTTTGGGGATTTTTTGGCGCCATCATCAGCCGGTTTCGACATATATGCTGAAGAAGCATCGCTTCCAATCTGTGAAATGAACTAAATAAACAGATTATATGAAGAATTAAGTAAATCCTATGAATACATCTCTTGCGTAATGTTGCTGCCGCAAACATTTCAGCTTGCACATTTGACATACCAACAACATTTTGATCATTTTTATCCAGAGCGATGAATTATTCGACCTGTATAGAAAGAATAGTGGGAAAACTATGTTTGATTTAAAAAAAAAAGCACACTGCGAACCATTAAAAAGAGACTGCAACCCCGCGCCCACAAGCACAAATAAAAAAGCACTGCTCCCGGAAGCATCGCTAAAACTTGTAGCATCTGCGCTGTCTAAAGGAGAAAACATTCTTTGGAATGCAGCAGCCAGCGGAGAGCGTGCTACAGCGAGATGCAGGGAAGAAGTGACGTGACGGAATGTGGAATGCGGGTTGAGAGTCAACAGCCACAGCTACGGATGAATACACCTTCTCCCTCCTCCTTATATAGATGCATACTTTTCAATATATAATAAACTAGTTAAAGGCATTATACGTTTTCCCTTCGTGATCCTTTATTTACCCACGTTCGGGCACTTCATTTGGCGACGAGGAGCTGTGCAGCTGTCAGTGCAAACAGTCTGACAGTTACGAGGCCGCTCCACCCATGCCCGGGTGTTGCAGCGGCCCGATCCTTCATAAGGTAATGATTTTATGACCTCATTTTCGGCACAAGTGAATTATTACCTCCTTCTCTTCCTGATTTGATACCGTGCTGCAAACCCTTCTGCCGTCTCATTTTGCTACGACTCAATACGATTCATTCTACGGCACACAGACGCACTGAGATCTCCATATCGCGTGGTTCTCACATTCTCCATCCATCTATCCGCATGCATGCATGTTGCAGATATGCCTAAAGAAAGCACATAGGAAGAATTTCCGGCATGAGATCATTTAAAGTGACACGCACGTTCTGTGTTTATTAGGAGGAGTGACGCACGATTCATATGGAACTTCTTTAAGTGCACACATATTACCTTATATCAGTATTATGCTTACAGTGCCGCATTTCGTTAAAATATTTTTTTCAGGGTGACCCTCATGAGTAGAATATATTCCTAAAATTGCCAGCATACACAGGAATTACAGAAGCTTCTGTGGAACTCATATAAAACATGTTGCAAGTTGGCTTATACTTCACAAGATAAATATTACATTTACCATTGTGCACTGCATAAGGAAATTATTGTCATCTGGACATTGACATAAACTGTTTCATTCCTGTGGCGATGGCATTCAGCAGTGTACCTCCGCCGGCATTATTTATGCCTGATGCAGATGAACCTGCCATTCCTTGGAAGAGGTGGATAAGATCTTTTGAACATTATGCAGGAGTAGTCTGTGGCCCGAATTGCAGTGCAGAGAAGAGGAAGTCATTATTATTACATTGCTTGGGGCCTGCTGGTCAGGAAAAATATGAATCCTTACCTGAACTTCCAACGGATGAGGACACAGACATTAATGAATATGAACGCACTGTAAAGAAAATAAACAAACATTATGAAAAGAAAGTGAGTATCATTCTGGAGAGATACAAGTTTGGCAAGAGGACACAAGAGGAGGGAGAAAGTGTTGAGAAATATGTGACCGCTTTACGCAAACTTGCCAAAACATGTAATTTTAATGAACAATTAGACGAAAGGATAAGGGACCAATTCATGTTAGAATGCAGACGTGCTAAAGTAAGGGAGAAGTTATGGTCTGAAAATGATCCTTCATTAGATATCGTACTTAGAGTGGCAAAAGAAGTGGAGCACACCGAGGAGTGTGTGAAAGAATTAGAGAACAAGATGAAATCTGTCCAATTAGAGTCAAATAACGTAAAACTTGTCAGATTGACAAGTGACAATACTGATGAAAGAGAATCCATCGCTATGGTAACTAACACCAATATAAAAAAGAAAATGCCCAATAAGTCACATCAACCACAGCCAGACAGAGGGAAATATAAATTCAATCAGAAAAGCAATCCAGGTAATTACTGCAAGAAAGAAGGTTTCATTCCCAATTCAAGGAAAAAACGTCAAAGCAGATGTTACAGATGCGACAGTGTAAATCATTGGGCAGATGATCCCGAATGTCCAGCATTGAAAATCATATGTAGTAGATGTAAAGGAAAGGGACACTATTCAAAGTGTTGCAGAGTACGCAGCATGTCCACCAACTGGATAGGTGGGAATTCAAGTAGTGATCGCAGCGATCAAGATGATGGTGAAGAATGTGTATTCATGGTCATGGATGATGAAGATGAAGAAGTATTAGATAGTCCCAAAGCCAAGGTCTACATTGATGGTGTTGAAATAGACATGATGATTGATACAGGAGCAAAATATACATTGGTACCACAACAACTATGGGATAAGAAAAGACATGAATATCTACATGAGACAGATATAAAACCCAGAGCATATGGTGGTGTGAGAATAAATACCATAGGGTGGTTTTGGGGCAGTTTGAAATTCAAAGGAAGGAAAGCCAATGGGAAGATGTACATCACGAACTCAGGTCAAACTCCCCTATTAAGCTGGACTCATCAAAGCAAACTACAAGTTAAAATAGATTCAATTGCTAAGGAATCTGTGTTTGCTGTTCAAAATAAACCAAATAAACAGAAGAATGATTCCAAAGTGAAGAATCACACTCCTGAGGATGTCATGGCAGAAGTGTTTCATGAGGGCATTGGATGTCTTCGAGGATATGTGCATGAAATAAAGCTGAGAGCCAATCACACGCCTGTAGTTCAGAAATTAAGGAGTGTTCCGATATCCATGAGAGATGAAGTCAAGAGGGAAATCAAACTCATGGAAAGTCAAGGCATAATTGAAAGCATTGACGCTAGTGAATGGGTGTCGCCATTGGTAGTTCTCAGGAAAAAGTCGGGAAAGCTGAGAATATGTATTGATATGAGAGAACTCAATAAATGTGTTATACCGGACAGGCATCCTCTGCCCAATGTTCAAGAGTTAATATCTACCATTGGGCCTTCAAGTCATTTCTCCACCCTAGATCTTACATCAGCTTATCACCAAGTCAAGTTGCACGAGAAGTCGAAACATCTTACGGCCTTTATTACACCAGATGGATTATATCAGTTCAAGAGGATGCCATTTGGTCTTGTGACGGCAGCATCTGTCTTTCAGAAGATTATGCACAAACTTTTTGAAGGGGTGCCAGGAGTGATATGTTTCCAGGATGATATATTGATTCATGCTGATAGTAAGAGACTTCATGATGAAAGGTTAAAATATGTGTGTAGAAAACTCTGGGGAGCAGGAATGACCCTAAGCAAAGAAAAATGCAAAATTGATTGCTCTGAAATTGAATATCTAGGACATAAGATTTCGGCTGAAGGAATATCTCCAAAAGAACAATTAGTTAATGCCATAAAGAAGATGCCCAGACCGAGTACTAAAGAAGAAGTACGTACGTTTTTAGGGATGGCAGAATATTATTCAAAATTTGTTCGTGATTTTGCTGTACATACCATTCCTCTTCGTGAAATCAATAAGAAGAAGAATTTTACATGGAACAACGAATGTGAGGAGGAGTTTGAATTCATCAAATCTGCAATTGATAAGGCTCCTGCCTTGAAGAATTTCATTAGTGATAAGAAAGTCATCATCACCACAGATGCCAGCAATGTTGGGTTAGGAGCTGTCGTCACGCAAGAACATAATGGGCAAGAGATGGTGATCGCATTCGCTTCAAGACTTCTGAAAGGGGCCGAAAAATCGTATGCAGCCATAGAGAAAGAAGCATTGGCAATAAAGTGGTCGGCAGAAAAGTTCAGGAGTTTTATTTGGGGCCGTGAAGTAGAGTTCCGAACAGACCACAAACCATTGGTTCATGTTATAATGTCCAAAGGGTTGGACAAGGTGTCCAACCGAATCAGAAGATGGGTGATACTTCTTCAGGAATTTACTTGTAATGTGCGATATGTACCAGGAAAAATAAACATTACAGCAGATTGTTTGTCACGGCTGACCAACGTTTCAGAAATTATAGATGAAGATGATAATGCAGAAAATGTTCTAAATATTGAGTCCACTTCTATTTCAAGGATGGAATGGAGTGATGCTGTGAAAGATGACAATACTATGAACAGTCTTAAGGAACTTATATGCAATCAAGATTCATGGAATAAGGCCAAGTTTGAGAAAGCCAATCTTTCGGAATATTGGCTTATTGCTGATGAATTACATATTCAGAATGATATAGTAATGAGAGGAGACAAGATCATTCCACCTAGTAGTTTGCGACGAAGAGTCATCGAATTAGGTCATGGAGGTCACCAAGGGATGGTGAAAACCAAGCAACGCATAAGAAATGATTACTGGTGGCCAGGATGCGACCTGCAAATAGAGCGATATATCAGGGATTGTATCCTTTGCAACAATAATGACAAGAGTTGTGTGGGAGTGAAACAAACCATGGTTGTGACTGAAATTCCTGATAAAGCATGGAAAGATTTGGGAATGGATGTGTTGGGCCCAGTGTGCAGTGTGGGGATACAAAAGTATTGCCTGGTAGTGATTGATCTACTCACTAGATAGGTTGAAGTACTTATAGCACCTAATGTTACTGGAAATATTGTAATAAACTTCCTATCTAACATATGTGAGAGAGAAGGCTATCCTAATAGTATTTTGACGGACAATGGCACTCAATTTAGATCCAAAGAAATGAGAGAATTTTGTAAAAAATATTCTATATTACACAAAAAAGTGCCATTTACCACCCCCAAACTAACGGCACTGTGGAACGCTTTAACAAAGTGTTGAAACAGACCATTAGGTTGGCATGGTCCAACGGCATAGATTGGGAAACAGCTGTTAAGGAAAGAATTATTGCACATCGTTTCTCACCCCATTCCATTACGGGACTTTCCCCGTTTGAGTTGAGCTGGGGTAGGAAAGCATGCACTAAATTAGCGCCAATGTGGTTAAACAATAAGAACAATGGAGTCAACAAGGACTTCGGGGTGGTGTGTGACAATATCAGGAGTACGCAGTTGAAAAACAAATCTGTATATGATGAGAAGAGACCCATAGGCAGATTCGATAAAGAAACTGTAGTGGGGAAGATGGTAAGAGTTAATTTACCCCCTGTTCTCAGAGAAGGTCCCTGCAAGTGGTCCAAACCCATCAGAGTACTGGAGGCTTTTAAACATTCGGTTAGAACGGAAGATGGTAGAATCTGGAATGTTGAAAGAATATGGATATGCGGTGATAGCAAAAACTCTGCTGACAACAGTGATAGAGCGATGGTGAGACATGGGAATGAGAAAAAGAAAGACCAAGGTGATGTAAGTAGTTGGAAAGATCAGGGTGCTGTATGTAGAATGAAAGATGTGTGGGATGAAAGGTCCAATCAGGGTGCTGCGTGTAGAATGAAAGACGTGCGGGATGTAAGGTCCAACAAATCGGAAGTGATTTCCTTGCCAAGTCACATCAGCGAGATGCCTCGTTGTTCTAGATCCGGGAGAGTACATCGCAGGCCAAGAAGGATGGAAGACTTTGTGTGTTTGTGTACATAGACTTTATTTCTGGTTGTTAGTTGAGTTTTTTTTGTTTACATATAAAGGAAGGTAGATGTGTAGCATCTGCGCTGTCTAAAGGAGAAAACATTCTTTGGAATGCAGCGGCCAGCGGAGAGCGTGCTACAGCGAGATGCAGGGAAGAAGTGACGTGACGGAATGTGGAATGCGGGTTGAGAGTCAACAGCCACAGCTACGGATGAATACACCTTCTCCCTCCTCCTTATATAGATGCATACTTTTCAATATATAATAAACTAGTTAAAGGCATTATACGTTTCCCCTTCGTGATCCTTTATTTACCCACGTTCGGGCACTTCATTTGGCGACGAGGAGCTGTGCAGGTGTCAGTGCAAACAGTCTGACAGTTACGAGGCCGCTCCACCCATGCCCGGGTGTTGCAGCGGCCAGATCCTTCATAAGGTAATGATTTTATGACCTCATTTTCGGCACAAGTGAATTATTACCTTCTTCTTCTTTCAGTAAAGGCCACTTTCAATTGTATGTAAATTGAAGATCCACATGTGTTCTTTGTAAGAAAGTTTGTTGGCCAATTCTTGAGCTCCTGTCCATATTTATTAGCACCCTGGACAGGATGCTCAGAAGTGTGTTATATTGTATGGTGCAAGCCTGTGTTCTAAGCAGCCTGGGTGCTGCTAGCCAGCACTCTCTTCCCCGCTCCTCCTTCCCTTCTCCCGCCCACCCTCACCTCCTAGCACCCATGCAGATCCTATGTGGGGGCTAATGGTATTTTATTTTTTATTTTTTTTAAGCATACCTTGTGTTGCAGCGCAGCCATGCCCCGTAGTTCCCGGGGTCAGTTTTCTAGTTGATGACATCACGGTCATCAACATAGAAAACGGATCTCGGGTACTACAGAGCATCGCTGCTCCGCACCACAAGGTACGTTTTCTTTTTTTTTATATAAACACCATTTGCCCCCGTGTACGATCTACACAAGTGCTATTGGCGATATAACCCTCGGGACGGCCTGACTGTCATTGGTAATGGCCTAACAGCCCCCTTAAGGGACCCTCGCTTTGCTCTTCCGCTTAACTTGGGTGGCGGGCCATTACCAGCTGGGTCGGCCAGCCCCCTCAGGTTATATCGCCCCAATGTAATGTGAAAACAATGGGGAATTTAATGTATGTGTTTGAATGTTTTTGCGATGTTCATTAATTCAAAGGTGCACAGCACGAGTGGAGTTACCTACGCATAGCTTCTGGCACAGACAACATAGATTACGTTTTTGGTTTTACACGTGGTAAAGGTCCGAAGTGGACATGTTTTTCATTCATGAGTGAAAGAGGTCAATCGCTTCAAAAATGTACATGCCATACAAAATCCACATGGAGCATGGCCAGTCAAAGAGAGATTCCACATATTTCGGATTGAAAAGGATGAGTATTTGGTGGTATTTCTAGATGATTTAACCAATTACTGTTTGAGACTCCTTCCTTTTTTTAATGCAAACAAGGGTTTCTCAAAAGTGGGATCATAAGTGTGTAAAACATGCCGGCTTTTTCGAATGTCTCCTTTTAATGCATCAATAGTTTGTCAAAACCTGATAGCACAGATCAATCCTTTAGGATCTTTTTTGGTTTTAGGGGTAGTCTCAAGCAGAGATTCACGGTGAGTAAAACATGCTCACTTGCGGCTTTGCCGAATCAATTTAGAAGGGTAACCACACAAAGACAACCTGTGTTGTAAAATGTCTGCTTGGTTATTAAAGTGTTCCACCTGAGTGCAATTTCTCCTAATTCAAAGGGACATGCTTCGTGGTAGATTCCGTAGCAAAGCCTTAGGGTGATGACTGGAGAAAGGCATTGTCGCGTTCCGGTCTGTTTTTTTTCCGAAACAAGTCCATGACCTGCAAATCCAGGAACGCAATGCAATCGGCACTATGCTCACATGAAAAATGTACGTTTTCATCCAAATTGTTAATACATCATTGATATATCTCTTGTAAAAAAAGGATCTATTAGCGAAAGGGATTGTTCATGCAAAGAATACTTTTCTCCACAAATGCCGACATGGATAGGCTCACCAAGTTTGGCGCAAAAGTGCAGCTCAAGGCAGTGCCTTTACATTGTGCATAGTCGTCATCTTTAAACACAAAAAACTATTCTTGAGAACTAATGAGATAGATTCCATAAAGAATTCAGTTGGGACCACATGGGGTCTTAGTTGACTGTCACGGGCCTCTTGTAACATGGCAACACCTCTCTCTTGGAGAATGTTAGCATAAAGAGATTGTATGCCAATAGTTAGTAAAAGATGTCATTGAGGATCAAACATGTGTCCTTCAATTTGGCCAATCACATCCCTGGAATCCTTCAAATGTGCTGGGGTGAGCATTGCCAAGGGTTTCATGAAAAAGTCTACATAGACAGACAAAGGTTCCAAGATAGAGCCGCCTTTAGAGACAATGGGTCGACTCGGAGGGTTCACCACGTCCTTGTGCATTGTTGGGAGAATGTAGAACAAGGAGGTCCTATATTCTGAAGAATTGAGAAAATCAAATTCTTTTTTAGACAATATGTCTCTTTCTATGCCCTGCATTGTTAGATCTTGGATCAAGGTTTTTATCGCTGATATGGGGTGGTTATTAAGCTTTTGATAATGCCCTGGAATAGATTATAGGCCATCAACTTGTCTATCACATAGGTCTACATCCATGATCACTATACAGCTAATGTGGGGCAGCTCTGGACTACAACATCAAGAAGTATTTTGCACCAACTCTGTCTATGCTGTGGAGCTGTTTTCCTGTAAGGGCCCAGGGAAGAGTTCACCCCCAAATCTGATGTGCCTGCTTCCAAGAGAAAGGGGACGGGGCTAGAGCCCCCTGAGCTATAAGTGTGATGGAGGTGTCTGCTATGCTGTAGGGACCCTCAAAGGATGTGAGGGATAGAGGTGCATTTTCCCCAAGGTCCACAGAGCCAACATTAATTGTTCAAAAGTAAACCTCTGTATATGGAGGAGAGCACTCATAGCTACAAGAGAGAGGGAAAGGCCTGCCAGGATGTAGAGGCAGCCCATCAGAGGTGTGAGGGACAGGGACGCCTACACCCCAAGAACCACAGAGCAACTGCCTTTTTGCTGTGATCAGGAAAATATCCTCAAATGACGAGGTATGGGGTATTCAGCCACACACAACATTGAAAAACTCAAGTAGTGAGGACAGGAACCATCCAGTTCACATACAAAAAGGTGAACCTCAATTGGCAATGCCATGGAACGTCTATCTCATATACAAAAAGGCAACATCAAGGGACAAGGACAGCGGAAATCCACTCCACGTGCAAAAGGGACACTCTGAAGTGGTGAGGACAGGGCACACCCACCATTCATAAAGCAGAGGAACCCTATAGCTTGTGAGGTCAAGGAACGTCGGGTCTCTGCATGTGACTCTCTTTGACTTCATTGAAGACTAGTGAGTTGATTATTTACCATATTTAGATGTGACCTGCACTTTTTGCAGATCCATGAGTAGGGAGCAACCAACCAGGATTGCTATGTGCAGCAACCCTGCCCTATGCTAGCACATAGTCCCAGATGTTCTATGCTGGCACATATTCCCAGATGGTCTATGCTGGCACATAGTCCCAGATGTTCTATGCTGGCACATAGTCCCAGATGTTCTATGCTGGCACATAGTCCCAGATGTTCTATGTTGGCACATAGTCCCAGATGTTCTATGCTGGCACATATTCCCAGATGGTCTATGCTGGCACATATTCCCAGATGTTCTATGCTGGCACATAGTCCCAGATGTTCTATGCTGGCACATAGTCCCAGATGTTCTATGTTGGCACATATTCCCAGATGTTCTATGCTGGCACATAGTCCCAGATGTTCTATGTTGGCACATAGTCCCAGATGTTCTATGCTGGCACATATTCCCAGATGGTCTATGCTGGCACATATTCCCAGATGTAAGGTGGATGCCAGGGAGGGAAGGTGGAGATTTCACCTGCTCACACATACTGCTGCTGCACTTAAAATGTCTTTGCGTAGAGGAGATCCACACTATTAGAACCTGCTTACTCCCTTGCTGGCATTATTCCAGAGACCAAAGCTCTAACAAGGAGCATTATTCGAAAGGTAGCACACCTCAACTCAGGGTATTAAATATATTATAAATCATGGTGCATGTTCAACTGTAGGCCCTACGAGTGCTCTGGTTGGCTCACAAGGACTGGCTCATGGGAACAGCAGTTCTTTTTGGTGGAGCCCCAGGGACGTGGGAGAGTCGTCATTAGGTTTAAAGTAAAGACAGGTGCGCATGGGGACAAAAGGCAGGGCCAACACCGTAGAACCCGCTGCGTCCTGTGCATAAATTGAATGGGTCGCACATGAGACAATGGTCTGTGGACTAAGGGGGTCCATCAGCACCAGGGCCCGACAGCTGAAAACCTTGTCAGCAAAATATTGTAATTAAGTAATGTTCACCTTTACTTCATTCCAGGATTTTCAGCCTTGGTTCAAGGTAGTTTTGTACACACACGTGTCACGTGCCCTGGCCCACCACCCTTGGACATGTTGCCTGCAAGCCTCACAGCAGCAGATTTTCATTTCTCTGATTCTGATCAACGCAGAACACTGACAACATATATCGTGAAAGTGAGGACACTGAAATGGGAAGGTTTATTTTATTGAACATTTGTACGTTATTTTTGCATATACCATAGTCATAGTCACCATATTTGTGACAACAAATTGTACTACGGAGAGGGGAACAGTGGACTGCCTCTATTTAATATTTTCTGTTAATGCCCTCTTTTGTGCCCACAGTGAATGGTTCTCTTGTCCAACTGGGGTGATGCCTTTCAGTCACATGAATAACCCCACTATAGAATACTCTGCATAATCAGGAAACATTTCCCAATAAACAAAAAAGAAATGTATTGATGAAATTTAGGCTAAATCAATTCAAGACTAAAGAAGTGATCATGCGATGGCCTAAGTATGCGAAGATAAGCTCAAAATGTAGATTTTGTGGCAATCATGAGGAGAACATTAAACATCTAATCCTGTTTTGTAATGCTTTTAAAAACCAAAGGACAAATATTTTGGGGCCAGTAGTAGATATCAGACAATCACTAAAGTCAGAAGATTGGTGGCAGGAATGTTATAATGATTCTAACAAAAAATGTACTTATGCTTTAACATTTATGTTAGAAATACTTGATGAGGAACTCTCTAAAAATGATGTGTAAGAACTCTGATTTATGGAAAAAATGATTTTTTAATGATAATGTAATTAACTCATGATGTAATGTAAATAATATTTAAAGGTTTATGCAAACCAATAAATAAAAAAATGTTAAAACAATTTTACAAAAATAACCCCACTATCTTTGCAAAATGTGAGTTTATGTTCTTCCCCCAGGGTGTTCATTGTTTGATATGTGCCGGGTGAGGATTCCATTCCAGGTGGTGTTCTTCTTTTTGCTGGGGGGTGCCACCATCCCGATTGGTGTAGTTCCACCCCATGTTTTGGCCAAGCATAATTGGAGGTGACTTCCTCGTGAAATGTAATTTCAGTTGGTCTTGTGTGTTTAGTTGTGTAGAGACCTTCTGACACCAGAGTAATTCCAGCTTGGTTATAGTCTTATCTATTTTCACTCTATTCGTTTGACCAAAAGGTTGTTGAGGTTCCCCCACCACTTCTGTTCTGAAGCAGTGGGTGCTCTGCTTCAGAAGTTCCATAACATTGTTGAGGGCCCTACATTGCCTGCTTTTCTCACTTGCTGCCAGTCTTGCATTTCCTGGGTGAGTGGGGGCTTGCATATGCCTTACTCTGTTGAGTATTTGCGCCTCCCGATTCCTTTATCGTTACTACCACTGGTCCTGTGGGTTTACCAGGGGATTACGAGTGGTGGCACGGTGGTGTTAGTCCCCATTGTTGGAGCCCATAAGAGTCCATGGGGATTTTCGGCAGATTTACAACCAGCAGTAATTCCAAATGATACATTTGGTGATGTTTAACCTTAAAGAGGAGGATATACTTTCAGCATTTTGCTGGAGGGTAAATCCTCAATTTCAAGGTCAAACCTGGAATTCGGTGGTGCAGTGACATTAACTCTAAATATAGGAGGAATCCCGGTTAGTACTATGCAAACATACGTTTGGAGTGTGCACTCTACCTAGGTCCGGGGTGGGTAGACAATAATTATAAATGAGATAGAGTTGTAGGTAACAGGTTGTACTGACTAAAGTGTCAATTAATAGCAAACGTTCATTAAAATCAACAGTATTTTATTAAATGTAAACAGTAATTAAAAAATAATTAAATCACCAAACATTCAAACAGCAGTAACATTAACACCAAAAAAAGTGACCACCAACGAACTCGTAATGAGGCTCTTTGTACTTTCCTTCTCTTTTCCTGTGTTACGTGCATGCATGAGGGAGGTGTTGTATCTTTATGTGGCCTTGCTCGTGTGTAAGGAGGTGCTGTACATGATTGTCAGGCTTGTATTGAGCTGAGTGGCATGTTGTGGGGATGCTGTGTGTGTTCTGCATGAGTCCGTTTTGTGTGGTGTGTGTTCTATATGACCCACTTTGTGCCTGCGAGCTGGATGAGATGGTGTGCCTGGTGTCTCTGTTCCCTATGCACTGATCCTAATTTCTGCAACCTGAATATGTCATTTAAGATGTGGGAAAAAAACAACATGGATCACGTTCCTGGGACTCCTATCTTGTTTGTACTACCCAGTTACTTTAGTCATGCAGGACAAATACACCCAAAACGTGAGCTTTCTTTTGATTCGCTGAGCATTCTTGCCAGCAAAGTTTTTGTTTACGTTTTGTGTACTTTTTTACCTGTTTGCACCACCAAATGCATAGAAGACGACCTGCCCGAAGAAGCAAGCCAAGCAAATGTTCGAATGCTTTTCTCTTTACAACTCTATGTTCTTTATCATTGATTTATAAATAAATAAATATATAAACGTGTGATTTGCAAGCATTATATGCAAGCAACATGCACATTGGGTGGGTCAGGTCAGAGTGAAAAGCTGCAATAATCCTCTGGATGCCATGCTGGACGTCTTACCCTCATCGCTCTCCTCACATATACAATATGTATGTATGTCAAATTGTATACACAAATGCTCACCAAATATTATCATTCAAGCTTGTTTTGTCTCCAAATCTTGTCCTTCAACTCTTGGTGGTGAGATAGAAATGTTACTGTTTGAACGTTTAATGCACATGTCAGTGCCCTGATAATGTGGGAGGCAGGCCTTCAAGGCCACGTTTCGCGTTGTGGGGAGCCAGGACCCTCGTTAATGGTTGTGTGTGTTGGGGTGCGGGGAAGCAGGATGACGCTTATAGTGTTTCTGTTTGGTGAGGTTCAGGTAGGACACAGGTTTTGTGTTGTCAGGTGGGGAGAGAGAACTCCAAGTGTGGGTTTTGCGTTGAGTGCTGGAGAGCTGGGGAGACAGGACGTCAGGACTGGATTTTGTGTTGTGGCATGTGTGAAGCCAGAACGTGAAATGTTGGGGGGCTTTGTATGGCTCAGTTAATGTTTGGCTCGTAGAGACAAGCCAGCCCCTATGCTCAGCTAGGGCGCGACTCTAGCCATGAACTCTCTGGCTCCCTCACCTCTAATTCTGACCTGCCCAGATATTTCACAGTTTGGTTTGGGTATACACTGTGAGATATCAAGAATATTATGAATGTAATCTAGCACTCTTTCATGTGCTGATGGAACTAGTTCTGATCAATAAGCAATATGCTAAGGGGAAGATATCTGATAATTATATGTGATATTCATAACCATAGTAGCTTATCGAAAATAGCCATGGAGCTGATCCTTCTGAACCCCTGAGGCCCTAAAATGCAAGAACGAACTTACTACGCGCTCTTTGCTAGGTGGGAGATAGATACGCTCCTTGGTAATAGAGGGGTGAGGGAGAGCCCTAATTAGATAACCCTATGGAAGAAGTGTACAGAAGAAGACCTACACATAATGTGTAGGGATGTACTATGTTCTCATTATGAAGGCATTGTTGTAGGTAAGTCCCCTTGGCTTTCCTCAAGCTCAGCAGGTGCTCTGAATGGCAGTGTGGAGGAGCAGCCCGGGCCTCACTCTCAGAAGGTGGGGGTGCCGTCGTTTGTAAAAATATTATATTTAGATACAAAATGGCAAGAGATAAAACACTACAGTAACAGGTAATTGCACATTCTAAGATAAATTCAACACTATAATAGGGTAGCAGCAATTGCGAAGACTACTTACAAGCTAAACAAAGAGTCTTTCCCTTAGGGAGAAAATGCAATAAAAGGTAAGTAAAACACTTTTTTCCTATTGAGGACAGAAAATTTGGGGAGAAACCAACGGAGACCAGTTGGGTAGATTTCAACAAAAGTGCTAAAAAAGCAGTCTTGGCGTTCCAGTGGAGTTTTAAGCCACTGGTGATAAAGATGGAGGCCCAGGGAGGAATATTTCAACAAAAAATGACTCGGCAGCAGCAAAGTAGTTGTAGGACATGATGCAGAGTTCCTCTGTTATTCCCGGGTACAGCATTCAGCATCTGAGTCTGGGGTAGCATTGAGAATACCCCCAGGGAAGAACAATGATTGAATGTATTCTGGAGAAGTCATACTAGAGGGGGCCAGCACTGGAAGAAGGATGGCGCCTAATTTGGCGGTATGATTGTATGACAAGTGGCACCTGGTGTTTCCCAGATGGAACTAGGGCGCTTGCCTGGTATGTTAGGCTATGTCAAAGGATATTTATACCGTGCACTATCACAACCTGAGTGGTCGCTTGGCGCACTAGCGGATCTGAAAAGCAAGAGAGTAAGGTATGGGGTTAAGTTCGTAGGACTGAGCGGGGAAAAAAGCGCAAGAGAGCTGTGATGTGCTCTTGGCAAATTCAGTATGCTTTACACTGTTCGCTGAGCGTAGGCGTGAATTTTTGGTCTGTAAATGTCATGTGCTGTTGTGCAAGGCTATGTGTGGTTTATTTCGGTGTTGTGGTGTAGTGAAGTGCATGTGGTTTGGTGTGCTGTAGAGCTATGGTTCTGTTCATTTTAGCGTTTGAGAGGTGTAAGCAGAGTTTTTTAGTGGGGTTGGTTAGTGCTGATACTTTATTGTGCCCCCTCTGTTATGGCCTCCTGTGGCACATATCCCAGCCAGTGTCATGCATTATGGTGTGCTAGGGGTCTCACTCCTATTTTCTGTGCAGAGTTGTGGGTTGTTAGTAGGGCTATTAAGTGGTGATACCTCTTCCACCCCCACCCCGTGTTCAGACTAATGAATGTCTACATTGATTTGTCCCCTGGCACATCCTGGCGTGCAGCCACCTCGCCTCCCTGGGGTCCGTTGAGGGTGGGGGGACCTCTTCCCTGTGCCCCCTTGAGCTGCCTGGGCACTGTCATTTATCTGTTTGGGCTCCACTCTTTGCCCTTTAATTCTAATGCCCTCTGTCTTGTCTGTGGTTCAACTTAGGTCGGTCCTATCTCTTTCCTTTTTCCGTTAGGGCCCTCTATGGGAACAGGTGCACCTGGGTCTCCCTCCCCTTTGGAGGCCTCTCTACTTCCCTGCACTACGCTGTGGTCTGGCCTAATCACCTGTCTTGCCATTTGTGTGTACATTCCGTTGGGTGTGGGTGTTGGTCATTTGTTTTCGTCCAGTTCTGAGTTGAAGAGCCAGATTTTTAGGAGTTTTCTGAATTTTAGATGTCCCTTCATGGTTTGTTTTTCTCTCGGAAGGGAGTTCCAAAGTTTAGCGGCTGTGCAAGAGAAACTCTGGTGGGCTTGTCACGGACAGCCTTCAGGATCCTGGCAAGAAAGGACTCCCAATTCTGGATCAGGGGATACAAGCACGGTCAAGAGCTTCAGCAAGACTAGGCCTTTTAGCAGGAGCATTGATCCAGCTGTCCACACTGGCTAAGGGACAAGGAGTGTCACATTTGGTTTCTTCTGGTCTTCTGGAGAATCAGAGTTTCATCCTCAGCTTCAGTTAAACGTCAAAGGATGAGAGTGTAATGCTTTGGTACTTCCCCGAGCAGTAGGCCTTGCAGGAGTGCCAGCAGTAGACACAGTCAGATTTGAACTGTCCTATTTGACAACAGGCCAATGCTCGGACCAAAAACACAAAAACACAAAATGCTAGTGTGGGCTCGTTTATTTGGTCAAATTGGGCCGGTTTGATAGGTTACCTCCCCCTTGGGTACTATTCAAACAGTCGGTCACAAAAGGAATGAATCGCCATTTGCAACTGGGCAACTCTTTCATTGGTGCCCGAGACAATTTTATGCCCCAGTCCGACACTGGACACATTTGGTGGTTGAATGGCTAAGCAAATAGGCTGTGGTTGCCTGCACAGCTCTATGTGTCTGCGAAGGCGAGTGTTCACAAAAATAACTTCCGGGTTACTAACTGGGAGAATAGTGCTTACTCACAAGACCTATTGGAAAAACCTGTTGTGCTGAAAATTACAAATTTTTTGACTGAACCTCTGTCTTCTTCATTTTTATTGTTTCGTTCCATTGATATTTTAATGAGCATCACATTATCCCCAGCCCTGTGTTTTAGTTCAATTTGATAACATGCATTTGCTTATGGGAATTTGGGGTCATCTAACTGCTCGTCTGGGCCTGCGAAGGAAGATATTGCAATTTAGGTATTAAAAATTATATTTTGTTGACTGGCTATAATAATCACCTATAATAAATTGGCTAACCATTTATTTGTATGTTTTATTAAAACATTGTCAAATATCTGTGAACAACCCATAGTTGTGTGCATATAATTGCATTGTATCCTAAATGTAACCATTAAAAGTGAAAACAAGTGCAATAATTCCCTATCCATTTTGAGACAACCTCCTGATAGCATTTGAGTTCAGCTATCCCAACCTGAAGTTGCACAGGTGATCTGCAGTTGGCAGTTGTAATGGTGGATTTGCCTATCTGGCAGCCATTTTGGAAATGCCCACCATAGCTGTTTTAGAGCAACTATGCAGCGGCTTGTAATCTGAATCGTTTCAGTATATATCCAGGTACATGTATGCCAGATTTTGTGCTTTTATCACAAAATGGACAATAGGGTTGCTATCATACCCCACTAAACTGCCTTGCCTCACTGAGCAATGTGAATATCAACAGAATTTCGGAATGCCACGCTCTAACCAAGTTCTCAAGATAGTTTTAATGTTGACATGGGGCTCTATTATTGAGAAGAAACACGGTACTGATGCATACATGTGGACCTGGGCATTTACATCTGCAGCACCATGCATTGCTAATATCCGTGTGCTTATTTTGAAAAAAAATGCACGTTCTGTCAATTTGTATATATGACCGCCTCTTCCATGGGGTGTGAATTAAGGCTTCTTTGACACTCGTGCATGGGCGTAGGACATGGAGGTCAGGGGGGACAAATCCCCCCCTACAATTGGTGCTTGTGCAGCTTCTGGCACTTTTTTCAGAAAGAGGCCAGCAGCCAGCCCATATGTATAAGTCTGCATAAAGGTATACCCACAATAGTACTGGCGCGTTCGTAGTGTTTCCCAATTCCTTCATTGCCCTGTGGACTGCAGCTTTGCAGTTGTTGTATTTTATGTGATGATGAAGGGATAATATTTGCTTTGATATGCAGTAATCGTAAGGAGTTGGAGACTGTGTTTCGGCCTACCAGTCAATTATTACGCATTGCTACAAGGAGCAAAAACTTGATGAAATTATGGGACGTTACAGACTAACAGTGCAGGGCACTTGACTTATCAAGGAACAGTGGTCGAAGTGGGTGGGAGCGGTTAGGCTGTCCAGTCAAATGGTCGAATATATTTGATCGAATGACAAATTGGTCGAATCAATTTGGTAGAATAAAAAAAGGTCGAATTTATTTTTAAAAGTATATTTTTTTTTTTGCTCTAGTATAGGTAAAAAAAAAGTTGTTTTAACACCAAAAACGGGGGTTGGGGGGACCCCCCCAAAAAAAAAAAAAATTCGACCATTTTTTCGACCAAATTGATTCGACCATATTGTAATTCGATCAAATGCATTCGACCAAATGTCTGGTAACCAGCGGTTAGGAGTGGTACTCCTCTACTTTTTATTATTACATTTTACTGTTCCCATACTTTATTTTTAAAATAAACCTTTCTGGAATGGTTTTGTTTTAAAATAAAAGTGTAGGAAGCAGTTGAAACTTGCACTTCAGTGCACTGCACTGAAGGACCCCATTAACAGCAGGCACATTTGTTAGGGGGTTTGTATTATGTGCGGGAGGGGGTGGGTGATGGGATTTGTGGTGAGCGGGGCAGGCCCACAGGGAACATAGTTCCACTACTTCTTTTCATACACTTTGACCACTGCCAAGGAACTATCATTTGCGCTGCCTGTATTTCAGGTGATGAACGGTTTTTATTTGTTTTGGGGTGTGTACATCGTGTTATTACATTGTCACAGGTTCCTTTCTTTTTGGTAACAGTGTCTTGAAGGGGTTTTTCCGAGTTGCCCATCTGTTAATGTCCCCAGCGGTTGCTATAATTCCGAGCATTGTGCAAATTGACCAGGTTGCAGTCACTGACATGTTAAATGTGCCATTGTCAGGGGTCCTGCTCCATATGGTAATTGAATTCTCAAATACGCTTACATGTGTTACCTACACAAGAACCAGCCTATATTGTTCAGCACTCTTTTGGTCTGATTTACAAAGGTTTTTTTAATGGAATTGCTCCATTGGAATACAATATTAGTTTTTTTGAACAAATGTGGATGATCATCACTGACTACAATAAATTTGCAGATTTTACTCTATGGTTTGTGTCTGTAGCAAAGTCCCCAAGGAGTCCACCCCCCACCAGATTTTATGTGTCTCCTACGCCCCTGCACTCGTGGTGAAATGGGAAGGCCACTCCTTCTCAAAAACCTGGTGCTGTGTGGGCCTTTTGCAAATACTGTCAGCTTGACTTCCCCTGCCACAGCCAGTGTTTTTTTCTTGCATTTATATAGCGCCACAAACCCTCAGGCATCTGAGCGCTGCTTACCCACTGTGTGTGTGGTGCTCATTTATCGACCTCGGAAAGATGAAATGCTGAGTTTAGCCCTGTCGGGATTCGAACCTGCGTCCACAGGCTCTAAACAGATGTCAAAGTGAGCGCCCTACTCGCTGTGCTATCTGACTGGTTTTCATTAGGGGTGTTCCGAACTTCGGCTTTGAGTAAGTATTCGGCTGAATTCCGGCTGAAAAAAAGCTATTCGGCTCCAGCCGAATAGTTTCTTGCTATTCAGCTCTTGCCAAATACTTTGACCTTCTCATTTCAATACAATGCAACATGAACTCAGAAAGGCAAATATAGACTTCAGTTTGCAAAACTGAATAGAATTAGACCAGACAAATTGCTTTCACACAGCTGAAAAATATCTTATATTGTAATCTGCTTTTAGGGCATGTTTTGTTACATATTCTTAAGACATAAAAGGTGCTCATCTTTTATACTAAGCCTGCAACAATACAGGAACAGCTTTTCTTTTGGTGAATGTTTATATGCAATGTGCACTTTTTTCAGTTGGAAAAGACAAACTGAAAGAAGTGTGCATAGATACTTTCAGTTCCTGTCATGTCACTTCCCATTGTGTACGTCATGGTCCCCCCTATTATTTTTTTAAGGACTTGAGTCCTGAGTTTAACATTATCTGATATTTTGTCAGGAATGATAAGTTGCATATGTTTGAGTTTTGGCGAGAAGGAGTGGCTAAGATAAGTGAAATGTGAGCAGCATTTGTTTGGTTGGGGTGAATAGTTGTGAGATGGATTTCACGCATTTCAGATTTCCTCTTGACTTGTGTCCTGCATGAGCCAACATGAACCATTTAATACATTTCTATGTGAGCTACAGAGAAGTTTTGAAACTCTACCACATCGACTTTGCAAACTGTATAGCAAATGCAATGCATCTGATTCACAAAGGCAGTCCTTTTGCATTTGTGAAGCCTCCTACTCAACTGGCACTGAATATGCAACACTCTTCTGTACATTTGGTCCCTACATTTTGGTTAAATCGGCATTATTTCTGGCTTTTATGCTTTAAATAAAGATGCTGCATTAATTACAATGAAGACAAATAAAAGTCTAGAATGCATTTTAAATGGTGCTTTATTGTTTTTTTTTTTAATAAGTGTGTTTTTTGAAGTTTGGTACATGATTTATTAAATAAAGCAACTATTCGGCTTCATATTCGGCTTTGGCCGAATAGTTGACAAACTATTCGGTTCATATATAAAAGCAAACCTGGTTTGGAAGCAGTAGAATACCCCCTACAAAGCAATTAAATTGCACTGGCATTTCTAGGGAGGGGCTGGTTGGGTATGGAGGCTATAGCCCCACGTCTTTGGGTTTTAGCCCTGAATAGAAACTCGGGGGATACAATTAAAAGTTTAGCTAGCCCAGAGTCCTGACGGTCCCGAGATTAACCTGGCCCCGGATCTTTTCCAGACGCAGCAACACCCCTGGCGCAGACTCTGAATTCACCTTAATGAGTGCCACCGGAGGGGACTCCCACATTCCATTTGGCACTCGGGTGTCCAGACATAAGAGCACCCTTGAATCATCCTAACCTGTACACAAGATTCAGTAATATGGACATGAACGCAGGCCGATGGGATTGTCCTATTGCCATGAGGGCAGACCCCTATGCAAAAGTGGTAGAACCTTTCTTCCTTTTTTGGTGGCGTCACTACACATGGCCATGCAAGAAGGAGAGACAGAAGGGCCCTGCAGTGTTGATGGGTGCAGGTCGGGAGTAAACGGCTCATGTACTATGTGCTTGGCAATGACACTTGAGAATGTGTTTAACTGGAGACGAGAGTCCATGGTGGCAGATAAATTACAACCCTACTGGTCTGTGTTAGCCATGATTCGTGAGCTGGGGCTGGTAGAGCTAAAGAAGTGAGCGTCGAAATAACAGAATTAGAATTGATCTAGCAAATGAGAGGCTTGGGGGAACGTATGTGGGTATTTGGTGGGCAATGTAGAGTGGTGGTACGATGTTGTAGAGAGGGGTATGTTAGTTGGGAACAAGAGGGTCAAGGTCCACTTTTAAATGTGCATTATCAGCAAATTAGGGCATGCTTTTAGTTTCACAGAGCATGGAATGACAGACTTTTGCCACTTGAGGGAAAGGGGGAGTCCCAGGGGGAACGCAAATCATTTCTCCGGGGTAATTTTGGGCGCTGCTCAGGCAAGCGAGCTGGTATGCGCATAGAGCGCCTCAGGGAGGCTGTAAAAGGGGGGCAGGGAAGGTTCTGGAGCAAGCAACAGTTGGGATGAGTGTTTGTCCCAGGTTGCTGCTCCTGAGCCTTTCCTGCATCAGGACCTTGTGTTAGCTGCAGTTGAGGTAGGGCGTTAGGGCTGGTCATATATTTATTAAATGCAGAATAGTGGGCGGGCAGAGAGTATTTGATGTTACGAACATTTTATATATATTCTTAGCTGGCAGTGCTGTAGATAAAGCACCTCCCCTTACCGCCGTCAGGAGAGACATCTCTGGGCCCGGCACACTCCGCGCACCCACGCAGGAGTGCCTTAGGAAGATCCGGGTTGGCGGCGGGCAATGCGACATCAGCGGGTCCAGTTTGACCTGCCATGTCGTCTTGCTTTCAGGAGAGGGGCGAGGAGAATCTCCTCACGTTCTTCCCGGCCAGTGGGAGGGACGGCAGTCGGGTCGAAAAGAGCATTAGAGGAGGCTTTTCGGCAAACGGCTCCTCAGCAGGCTGTTGCATGGGAAGTGGGCAAAGTAGCACAGTGATGTTCGTTGGCCACCAGGGGGCAATACAGAGCTCTTAAAGGGCAACACACACCTGCTGGGAATCCCGTGTGTCTTAGCAGCCACTATAGTGTTTCATCATTGGGGTTTTCTTCTGTCCTTCCCTGCTAGGAGGTAATTAGCAAGGAGTACGTGTTTTTAGGGTCAAGAGGAATTTATACAAAAAAAATAATAATAATAATAATAAAATAAACAAGAGCATCTAGTTAAAATTGGGGGCCAGTATTTATTAGCAGAAAGTTCTGGGGTCCGCCCCCTGCCAATTTTTCCGCAGCAAAGAGCATTTCCCGGTTATAGGGTTAGTATCTGCCAGCCAATGCGGATAGTAGAATTGTAGGGGATTTATGCAATTTTCAGGTAATAAACCTGGTATTTGCATACTACAGATATAGCCAGGCAAGCCCCGCTGGGAGATATTATTCTGGCTCGGCTGCTAGGGGAATTTAGGGCAGCAAGGGGCAGCAGCATTCAGTTGAATTATTTCAGGTGCGACAGGATGGCAGGACAGGGAGATGGAAAGAAGGGCTTGTTGGATTCCCAGGCATTGAGGGAGGCGTTAAATATTATTAGCAGGGCAAACAAATCCCAGCTGGAAGGGGCAGTGGGGAAGGTTACAGGGGAAAAGGGGCCCGGAGAGGGTAGGCCACAGCGCAGAGCGGTGGCTGATGGTGCCCTTGCCGCAGTGGTGGCTTGTAGCCCATCAGCAGGTAGGGGGGAGTATGGGATAAAGGGGCCAGAAGGAGCAGGAGGGAGGTACCTACGAGAGCGACCAGGAGTGGAGGAACTGTAGAGGAAGGGGCGGGCAGCGGGTTGGAAGCCAAAGGTCTGGGGGAGACCTCTAGTGGTGTGGGGCCAGAGGCGGCCACAAAACAGGCTAGGGGTGAGGTTAGGGGTGTCTAAGACCCAAGAGGGGCAGCTGTGTGGAGGGGGAGAGGGGGGAAATACCTGCAAAAGAGTGCAGGTGGGAGGAGAAGGAAGCAGTCCCCGTTGGTTAACGAGGAAAGGGGATGGTGCAGAATGACCTCCCCGTCTAGGGGGATTTTAGTTGGAGGGCATAGTATGGCCCCCGTGGTTCCTGAGGAGGAGGTAGGAGAGGGTTTGAGAACGGCCCCTCTGGAGGAATGCAGAGGACAGACTAGAAGGCGCAGCACAGTCCCTAGCATGGAGTAGCAGAGGGTGGAGGAGAGAACCCCTCGCCCAATAAGAGAGGAGCCTGGAGGGGTCGGCACAGCCCCACTGAGAAGACGTCAATGGAGCGGCGGGGCGTATGCCCCGGGCTCACCCGAAGAGGAGCTGCCTGGCCCGAGCGTGCGCTCGCAACAACAATGCAGAAGCCCAGTGAGAAAAGAGATGAAGAGTGTCGGAGTGGAGGCCAGGATGCCGCAGCTAAGTGACGGCGGGCAGAAAGAGGTGAGCAGGAACGGGAGTGGTCAACGGCTTGGCACAGGTCAGGCACGAGATGGGGGACATGCAGGGAGGGAGCTAGGGCATGGGGTTAGGCAGAGAAATGTGGCTTCGGACCACAGGGGCCTCAAAAAAGGAGAAGAGTGTATCCTCAGTGAAAGTACAAACTAACAAGGTGGAGGAGCCCGTGGCTCCAGAGGTAATACAGGTTCCTAAGGAGAAGGCTGCAGAAGGTATAGGGAAGGACAATTTCATGGGGGCGACAAAAGTAAAGATATGGGCTGGGGAACTTGTGGACGTTTTTAAACTTCTGCTCAGGGAGGTGAGAGCGAAAGAAGGGACTAAGGAGGAGGAGAGGGAGTTGGCCACAAGACCAAAGGTGCCAGTCACGATTGTTAATTGGATGGCAGTTTTTATTATATGTGCAAGTGTTTACTGCAACAAGTTTCCAGAGTGGTGGGTAGCGCTGTTGAAATACATGGATGTAATAAGGAAGGTGTTTATGACTTTTGGGGGTTTCGCTTGGGTGAGATACGATGAAGAGTTTAGGGTGAAGATGGCAGAGGATAGCCAGGCTGTGTGGCAATAGATTGACATGGATCTCTGGCTGCAATGGATGGCGCCTACGAGGCACGCACCAACGTTGCATACAGCGAGCGGTTTACCTGTGCCTTACCAGCCCTTTAATGGTCGCCCCGCCCGGAGAAGGTAGGGGGAGGAGGCAGAGTTCAGCCCTCAGCAGCATGTTGGGTTTTCAATAAGGAAGGCTGCCCCAGCACGGTGTGCAAGTTCAAGCACGAGTGCAGAAAATGCGCGGGACGGCATCCGATTACACAATGTTTCCAATCAGGGGACAGAGGGGGAGGGCAAGGTGCAGGGCAAGGATTGGGGGGAAGGCATGCATGCCAGTTAAAGGTTAAAGTTGTGGTTCTAGAGGAATGGCTCAGTTTCCCCAGAAAGGGAGGGGGCCAAGAGTTTGGGGAAAGGTTTTCACATAGGTTTTTAAGCAAGTTATCACGGTCCAAGGAGGAGGGGGATGCAGTGCATAGGCCAAAGTTATGTGGACAAAGTGTTGCCAAAGGGCTGGGTATTTTCAGGTGCATGGTTGCGCGCATTAGCTCGGGAGGTGCAGCAGCGTTTTTACTTGCAGTTGGGTTGTGTAGGAGGGGGCATTAGCGGGATGATCACAGGGGAGCGGACAGCGAACAGGAATGTCGAAGGATGTCGAGTCGCCAGACATTAATGCAGGAATGGGGAGTGCCGTGGTGGTATGATATAACTGGAGAGCCGGTGGGGGGGGTGTTGACCTTTATAGGCAGGGAGTTGAATGTGGTAGCAGGGCCCTCATGCTTGCTGCACGACAAGGTAAGTAGGCTTGTAGGGTGGCGTGAGAGGGGATTGCAGCCCAGAAAATAATACTGAGAGACATACAGAGGTTAAATTGGGTATTTCAATTTTGAGTGTCTGGTAGTGGCCCCGGTTCACATTCTGGTAGAAGACATGGCGCAAGCGCAGTACCCACATCACAAGGTGAAGTTGGCAGGTGCGGTCAAGGAGAATTGCGAGTTTGTCTAGGATTATTGGAAGTATTTACGGGGGCAAAAAAAGGGGTTGCATCAGAGTTTTTGTGCTCAGGGAAGGAGCAGACGAAGAGAAGCACTCAAAGGGATAAGTGCGCAGAGATGCTACGTGAAGTGGCAGGTTCCATGGATTGAACTGCATGGACGGGGGTGCTTGTTGGCCCCTGGTGCAGAGAGGGGGAGCAGCAATAAGAAGGAGCTGCATGGGTGCATGTTGGCCCTTGGTGAAGTGGGGGGGGAACAGCGACGAGATGGGACAGCATGGACGGGGGTGGAAGGATGGCCCCTGGTGCAGTGGCGGAAACAGGATGTTAGGGAGGTAAGGTGTGGCAGGGTTGGACAAAGGAGAACAGGAGGGGAACAGGATAGCAGAGGAAGGAGGTCTAAGGTGGGGAGGTGTCCAGTTATCAGAATTAGGTGGATAAAGATATGCATATCGAAGACGGACCGGAAAGGAAAGGGCTGTGGGGGTGTTTCTGGATAGGGGTAGTAAGGATTTGTGCCCATTGAGGATGGGATTACCTGGGAAGGAGACAGGTGTGGGAAAAGAAGGGTTGGTCTTTCAGCATGAGGACGGGCTGTTGTGTCGGCAGCACAAGTCTTGGGGTTTATGAGGAGGGCTTGGTGGCATTGGGGGAGAGAGCAGAGGTTTCTGGAATTTATGACAGGTGCAGGGGGACAGGGGGAGTGTTTTGGGAGTGGCAGAGAGAGCACACACCAATTTTTATTTTGCAGATGTGGCACGGTGGAGTGGTGAGTTGCTGCAGATATAGTTTTTGGGCAGGGAGAGAGGCGGAAAAATTGATTTTTGGAACACAACTGGATTGCAGCTACAACATTGATTCATTGAGATAGTCAGGGATAGGGGGGCTCAGGTGGGACAAACTGCTGCCCAGGTTAGCGGGATTGAGGGAGCACCATGGGGTTCCGGAGGGGATAATTGTACACGCAGGGGAGAATGACTTATTTAGAGACTCAGGAGTATCATTGTTAAGGAAGATGAAAAGGGACCTTAGCTGGTTACGAGAGATATGGCCTAGGGTTAGGTTGGTTTGGACAAAGTTATTGCTGAGAAGAGTTTGGAGGGGTGCGGTGAATGAAGGGGCAGTGGAAAGGACAAGGAAGAAGATTAACAGGGAGAGGGGGAAGTTTTGTAGTGCGGTGGGGTTGCAAGTGCTGGAGCATAGGGAAATAATTTATGAGGATTTTTCAGTTTTTCGGGAGGACGGAGTGCATCTCTCGGTATACGGAAACAGTTATTACTTATTGGACGCCACGTTGGCAGTGCAAGACATAATACAGAGTTGGAAATAGAGGAAAACCTAGGTTAGGGGTGTGGGGCAGAAAGAACACTTAGGGGAGGGGTTTTCTTGTCCCGATGACATGGCCCTTGGAGGAAGGGTGGGGGTGCACAATGAGGTACTAGCACGGTAAAGGAAGGTGGTGGTGCTGTTTGCACAAACGGGCTACCCCGAGGGTACAAAGAGGGGGAACAGGTATTGAAAAAGGAGGGGTGTGGCCTAGGGGAGAAGATGGGAAAAGGCGGGAATGAAGGTTGAGAGGATTTTAAGGAGACGGAAGGGATCAAGGGATAGGAAGGGAGGAATTTGAAATGTTTTAATTATTTAATTGTGGGGGAATGGAAATGTATTTATTTAATTGTTTGGAAATTTGTTAAAAAAACGATATGTTAGTCTGTAAGGCCAGTTTAGTGTTTCTTTGTGAGCTGTGGCCTGTCACATTAAAGCGACCTTTTCCACTTAAAAGCAAGTCTGAGTATTTTTGTGCAGTTAGCCCAAAGGAGCGCCATGTGTCATTTGAGCAGGGCTGCCATTTGTTAATGCAGCCCCTGGTACGTTCAGTATTGATAGACATCTTTGAGTCAGGCCAAGGAGTACCACAGTGCAACTCATGTGTCTAAGGGAAATAACAAAAGGAATCATGTGACTTGAAGTCATAAGTGGCGCATTTTATTACAGCTGACAGCAAATTTGATCGGAATTGGGTCTCAGGTCCCTATCGAAAGGAACACCAGCAGTGAGTGCCTGGTGCCAGGCACAGCAGATTGCCAGACACAGCAGATTGCCAGACAGACACACTATCCGCAGCCGAACTTGAGTCAACTACCCGCAAGTGCATGACTGGCAGTTGGCACTGTGGCGCTGCCCCGTGATGTAACACGCACGCGGCGGCATGACGTTGCATGCCGCCGCGTGCTGTATAAATAAACGGGGCGTTCCCGGCCGCGTCAGAGCGACCGGGAAGCCCGAACTGCCAAGACGTGTGTGTGTGTGTCTGTGCAGTGTGGGGGCAGACATGAGATTCCCCAACAAGGCCATTAAGAGGGAGCAGCATCTCACCCCCACCATCGATGACATTATTGCGGAAGTGCAAGGAGCTCGGTTCTTCTCCAAATTAGATCTCAGAGCAGGATATCACCAGGTCGTTCTCCATCCGGAGTCTCAGTATATCACCACTTTCACCACTCACCGGGGGCTCTACCGATACAAGAGACTCAGCTGCAGAGGTTTTTCAGAACATTATTCAGGGTGCCCTCGCAGATCTGGAGGGTGTCTTAAACATCAGCGATGATATTCTGGTGTTCGCGAAGACCGAGGTGGACCATCTGAGAAAGCTGGGGAAGACCTTTGAGAGACTGCAATCGCTAGGTCTCACCTTCCACAGGGACAAGTGTGAGTTCCTGCGCCCTTCCATCGAATTCTTCTGATTTGTTTTTAAAGAAGGGGGTGTGTCACCAGACCCGAGGAAAGTCCAGGACATTAAGAAGGCGCAGCCTCCAGAGTCAGCGTCTGACATTAGGAGTTTCCTTGGCATGGTGACATACTGTGGGCGTTTCATCCAGAACCTTGCCTCAAGGTCGGAACCACTCAGGGCTCTGACGAAAAAAAGGAGTCAGTCTGGCACTGGGGCCCGCTTGAGCAGGCGGCCTTTGAAGACATCAAAAGCACCCTGGCAGCAGAGGACACCATGGCGTTCTTCGATCCAGCGCTGACATCGGCGATCGTTGTGGACGCCAGTCCATTTGGTCTAGGGGCCGTATTAACACAGGTGGACTGGGACAGGAGCATCCAGCCAGTGGCCTATGCCAGCAAAGCGCTCTCTGAAACTGAACAAAGATATTTGCAGATTGAGGGTGAGGCTCTGGCGGTCCTCTGTGGCTGCAGACACTTTCGGCTCTACGTCTTGGGGCATCCAGTGACGGTGGTGACGGACCACAAGCCCCTGCTGACCATTCTGGCAGGGTCATCCTCCAAGCCACCGGCCAGAATCGAGAGGTGGATGCTCGCCCTTCTCGAATACGGAGTGGCACTGGTGTATCGGCCAGGGGCCAACAATGCAGCAGACTATCTCTCCCGACATCCGGGAGTGCATGGGGGAGAGGAGTATGACACCTGCGAGGAGGATGCCGACGATCACGTCCGAATGGTGGTGGAGGTGGCCACGCCGAACGCCATGCCTCTCTCAGAGCTGGAGGTGGCAGCTGCCGAGGACGAGTGCTTCAAGATCCTCCAGCACTCCATGCGGCACGGCTCCTGGAAGTCTGTCCTAGAATCCCTGGCGGGGCGGACCCTGGAGGCCAAGACCGGACTCGAGCAGCTGTGAAAGGTTAAGGAAGAACTCTCATTCTCAGCGTCTGGCCTGCTGCTGCGAGGTGACCGGATCGTGGTCCCCCAGTCCAAGGTAAAGGACGTGATCGCTCTGGCTCACCATGGACACCAGGGCGCTGCCAAGACTAAGGCCAGGCTGCGTCTGAAGGTTTGGTTTCCTGAACTGGAGCGGAGGGTCGATGACTTTGTGGCGGCCTGCATATGGTGCCAGGCAGCGTCTCCATTACAGCGAGAGCCCGCCATTGAAGCGATGCCCCGGGGCACGCGGCCGTGGGAGGTCGTCCATGCGGACTTTGGGTCGACATCTGTGGGCACCCATTTTCTGGCAATCGTGGACGAATATTCACAATATCCGGAGGTGGAGTTTGTCGAATCGGTGGCCTTCGAGCATGTGGTCGTGGCTGTGGAGAAGGTGTTCGCAGCTCATGGTTTTCCCCACACCTTGTGCTCAGACAACGGATCGCCGTTCCAGAGTGAGCGTTTTGCAGAACTGATGTAGAGCTGCGGGTCCAGCACCGAAAGGTGTCCCCATTGTGGCCCAGGGCAAACGGAGATGCTGAGAGACTGATGCGGACACTCAACAAGACTTTCAGGATCGCACAGGGACAAGGACAGTCACTCCAGCTAGCCCTATATCAGTTTCTAAGGGTGTACCGCAACACCCCTCATGCATCCACGGGGTCGCTCTGGCAGAGGCCCTGTTCAAGCGATGCCCCCGGGGCCTATTACCCGAGGTCGGGGAGAAGGAACCCAGGGTGATTGACAGTCAACAGGTCAAGGCAGACCGGCGGGTAAGGATTGAGCAGGAAAACCTGCGAAGAGGGCTCCGGCTCCAGCGGCTGGAACCGGGGGACGAAGTCCTCATCCGTAATCGACACCCCCACGGAAAGCTGTTGCTCCCCTACGAGCCGGAGCCGTTGGATGTGGTAGCCGTAAAGGGATCCATGGTAACGGCATCCGACGGAAGGTCCGCTGTCACCCGGAATGCCAGCTTCTTCAAGAAACTGGGTGATTCAAGAACTGAACTGCCGCTGGAACCGGAATTGGTGGAGATACCGGAGGATGGAGGAGGTCCCTCCAGCACCCCTGCGTCCCCTGCCCGGGAGACGCCTGCTGAAAGACTTCACGTGCCGGAGGGGAGCGGGAGGTACCCCCAGAGGGCTGGGCGAGGGGAAACCCGTTTACCTAAGCGATTATATTTTGGGACTGTTGGTTAACCAACCTGAGTAAGGGGATCTGGGTGGTTGACAATAAAGGGGTTTGGGCAAGTTGTGTTGTTAAGTAAAACGGTTTATGTGTTTGTGTGACTTGCAGTGTGTGTTAAAAGTGTTTCTGTGTTCTCCCGAAAAAGGAGGAGTGTGGCGCTGCCCCGTGCTGTAACACGCACGCAGTGGCGTGATGTTGCACGCCATCGCATGCTGCATAAATAAACGGGGCGTTCCCGGCTGCGTCAGAGCGACCGGGAAGCCTGCACTGCCAAGACATGTGTGTATGTGTCTGTGCAGTGCGGGGGCTTACGGGACCGCATGGGGGCCCCGACCGACCCCCAACAGGCACGATGCTCCTCCAAGTTCAAAGTCAGGTGAAACCGCCTCCTGTTTGGAGATGGCCTCCCGCGAGAGTGACGCCAGCACCCTTTGTAAATATTACAAGAGGTCATCTTTGCTTGGTGAACTGCATCGGAGAAACCTGACCCGTGCCCTACGCTGTTCCAGACGAGTTGTCCTTTAACCATACATAGAAGTGTTAAGAGAAAGCGGTGGCACTGTAATCGCAACTGGGAGCAGGGGTTTGCGTGACAGCATGCAACCATTCATATGCTAAAGGGCTAAGGGGGGGAGTGTGAGGGGGGGGGCATTTTGTTACTGCATATTTTAGCCATTCTACGAAAAGCCGGTGGATCGTGCCCATTTTCACCCGTATTTTAAACGGGGGAGAGCCAGGAATGAAAACGTAAATGCGTGTGCCCCTCCATTTCCTGTTCCCCCCTATTTTCCTGCTGACACACGGCAGAGGAGCACGGACAGGAGAGGAGATCATTCAGTGCCGTGCTCACCATCGCCGTCTCAGGTGACGCCTTAATTTTACGTCTGCCTGAGATTTGCCTGCAGGCATATAATGCATGGATTCCTATGGCGTTCGCCTCGGTTTTGCACCTGGTAAAAAGCAGGTGGATTTCATAGGAATCCATTTTGAAACTCCACGGCGACGCACATTTGCAGGTGGTGTTTTCTTTTCCTGGAGCCAGAGTGGAAAATGGAAGAGTAACATTGAGGTTCATCCCTTTTACTCTTTCCTTGTCCACTCCACCTTCAAGACGTTTGAATGCAGGGGACCCCACAGCAGGTAAGTGCTAGCGTTAGTGGTCCTCTGCATGCAATTGCCGACCTCTTGTCAAATAATGCTGTTTATCTTGCTGCACAAAGGTTTCACACTCAATTTACAAAGATTAAAGTAGGCAGAAAAGTAGTGGCATGGAGATGTTTCCAAAAAATTAAACTGAAGTGGAGGAGTGCAAGTCCAGACGTTTTACTGTAGCACAATCATTCGGCCAAATCTAACCCCCTGACTCTGCACAGCCTCTCAGAGTGTATGCTATAGACTATGTACAGCCTCTCAGAGTGTATGCTATAGACTCTGCACAGCCTCTCAGAGTGTATGCTATAGACTATGTACAGCCTCTCAGAGTGTATGCTATAGACTCTGCACAGCCTCTCAGAGTGTATGCTATAGATTATGTACAGCCTCTCAGAGTGTATGCTATAGACTCTGCACAGCCTCTCAGAGTGTATGCTATAGACTCTGCACAGCCTCTCAGTGAATGCTATAGACTCTGCACAGCCTCTCAGAGTGTATGCTATAGACTCTGCACAGCCTCTCAGAGTGTATGCTATAGACTCTGTACAGCCTCTCAGAGTGTATGCTATAGACTCTGTACAGCCTCTCAGAGTGTATGCTATAGACTCTGCACAGCCTCTCAGAGTGTATGCTATAGACTATGTACAGCCTCTCAGAGTGTATGCTATAGACTCTATAGACTCTGCACAGCCTCTCAGAGTGTATGCTATAGACTCTGCACAGCCTCTCAGAGTGTATGCTATAGACTCTGTACAGCCTCTCAGAGTGTATGCTATAGACTCTGTACAGCCTCTCAGAGTGTATGCTATAGACTCTGCACAGCCTCTCAGAGTGTATGCTATAGACTATGTACAGCCTCTCAGAGTGTATGCTATAGACTCTGTACAGCCTCTCAGAGTGTATGCTATAGACTCTGTACAGCCTCTCAGAGTGTATGCTATAGACTCTGCACAGCCTCTCAGAGTGTATGCTATAGACTATGTACAGCCTCTCAGAGTGTATGCTATAGACTCTGTACAGCCTCTCAGAGTGTATTCTATAGACTCTGTACAGCCATAGACTCTGTACAGCCTCTCAGAGTGTATGCTATAGACTATGTACAGCCTCTCAGAGTGTATGCTATAGACTCTGCACAGCCTCTCAGAGTGTATGCTATAGACTATGTACAGCCTCTCAGAGTGTATGCTATAGACTCTGTACAGCCTCTCAGAGTGTATTCTATAGACTCTGTACAGCCATAGACTCTGTACAGCCTCTCAGAGTGTATTCTATAGACTCTGTACAGCCATAGACTCTGTACAGCCTCTCAGAGTGTATGCTATAGACTATGTGCAGCCTCTCAGAGTGTATGCTATAGATGATGTTCTAAAGTGGTCCTGGGGCAATTGTGCATATTTGAACCATAAATGTGCCCCTTGAGTCAGCACAAAATAGCAAGTGGGCACACATTCATTCCAAAAGGATGCGTGGGCACAAGCTATTTCTTTTGTCTATCAAGGTACCTATCTACTTGTACAGAATACTTCATAAACTGTGGCTCTTGAAGCAGACCAGGCGGTCCTCTCCAATCCCACAAGAGGCCTCTGTTTTTTTCGTTTTTGTCCTGAGTAGTTAACCTGACCTTTTAGGTGATGAGTCCTCATCAGTGGTCAAAGTGGACGTGAGCGGTAGGGAGCGGTGCTCCTCTACTTTATTTTTATTAAGCTTCACTGTTCCTATACTTTTATTTTAAAAAGAAATCGTTCCGGAACGGTTTCATTTGAAAGGAAAAGTGTCAGAATAAGTTAAAACGTACACTTCAGTGCACTGCATCAGGGGAAGGTGGGAGGGGTGGCCTTAATCTTTAGCGTGCCCCTTCAGAAGTGCAAATGGTGGGTGATTGAAAAGGTCAGGGTGCATAAAGCTGCATGCTGTGGGGGCAACAAATAAAGTTAATGGGGTTTTTGAAAATTCATTTTGCTGTTTCTTTCCGCTTTTATACAGTGGTGGGGGTAGAATTGAGGAAAGGCGGGACCCAGGCGTGGGGTTAGTATTGGGTGTGGCAGAAGGTGTGGGGATGGGGTAATGGAGGCGGGCCAGCGGGGAACATAGTTCCACTACTTCTTTTCGTACACTTCGACCACTGGTGCTCATTTAAGGATTCCTCAGGGATATGCGTTACTAATGTACTCCTTAAGGCATCTCAGGACTAAGGTGTTCAAAAGCAACCTGTTCATTTTGTGTGTCTCCTTGCAAAGTGGACATGTGACCTTCTCCAGCAGACGTTTTTAAGGTTTAGTAGAGTACCTCCTACTGTATCAATGAGTTGAGCTCACTCTAGTGGAAAATCTCGTATGGAGTCCAACTGTCAAACAACGAGTCCCACTAGGGTGAGTGGGATACGGATGTTGGCATTTCTGGTCATGGCCTCCAGGTAGGCGGAGGCCATCCCACTCACCTTCGTTGCCCAGAATCAGTTGTATCTTGAAGCTTGGCCTGAATGCAGCCTTTTAACTACTCCAGTAGTGAAAGCCTGGGAAGATCCCAGGAAAGGTCGGAAAAAATGACCTCCTTCAGTGGGTGAGTAACTTCAAAGGTTGGGCCTCATTATAAATTTGCCAGTCCAGTAACAATGGTACCGGTAAGTTGCTAGTACCTATGTTACCGGACCGGCAAACTACGAGTTCTGCTCGCAGGTGCCTTCCCGCCCACCAGGTCTGACCTGGCGGGCGTATCGGTACCCCCGAGCTGAGCATGTCGGATGCACCGGCTGGTGCTGATGCATCCAACCTCCCCATTCCCATTGAGCCGCACAATGGGAATGGGGAGCATTTCATTCCGGCGCCCGCGAATGGGCAATTACCGGGTCCAGAAGGGCCGTAATGACCCGGTAATTGCCCATTCGCAGGCGCCAGAAAATTTCGCAAGTTTGGCAGCAGCCTGCCGGTTTTACCGGAAAGGCTACCACCAAACCTGTAATGAGGCCCAATGTATGCAACTCTGTGATTGGGCTCTGAGTCTACACTTAGTTCCCAAGATTACTTTTTAACTAGAGGATCTGCACCCATACATTCCTGAAATGGGATGAGTCATGCAGAACAGAAGGAAAAGAGGCCCAAAGATCAATCTTGCAACTCCAAGACCTCCTTCTTAGTGGGAAGCTCTGCCAATCTCCGCAGACAGCGACTTTCTTCAGAGACCGGAGGGAGACGATCCCACTGCATTCTTCCTTGACCCGGCAGGACTAACTAATTCACAAGACCATGAAACACCCTTCCCCAAGACACCTGTCTGCAGAGATTCTGACCCCAGGTGAACACGCCGGAAAACTAAGAGCACTGACAACCTGGGAGCGAATTTTCTAAAAAGATGTTGAGGTCTTAAAGAGCTTGAATGGTGCATCTTGTAGCTTCCGCTACATCCTTCTGGCCTGCTGCATTGCCACCCTACAACCAGACAATGCATATACTACTACAGCCATCACAACCTGAGACTACAGATGCTGCTACACCCATCAGAACCAGAGACTGCATTTGCTGCTTCAGCCATCACAACCAGAGACTACATATGACGCTAGAGCCATCACAACCAGAGACTACATATGCTGCTACACTAATCCTACAGCAATAGTCTACATATACTGCTACACCCATCACAACCAGAGACTACATATGCTTATACTGCTAGAGCCATCACAACAAGAGACTACATATGGCGCTACACCCATCTCAACCAGAGACTACATATGCTGCTACACCCATCACAACCAGACACTAGATATGCTGCTACACCCATCACAACCAGAGACTACATTTGCTGCTTCAGCCATCACAACCAGAGACTACAAATGACGCTAGAGACATCACAACCAGAGACTACATATGCTGCTGCACCAATCCTACAACAATAGTCTACATATACTGCTACACCCATCACAACCAGAGACTACATATGCTTATACTGCTAGAGCCATCACAACAATAGACTACATATGGCGCTACACCCATCCTACAACAATAGACTACATATGCTGCTACACCCATCACAACCAGAGACTACATATGCTGCTACTCCCATCTCAGCCAGAGACTACATATGCTGCTACACCCATCACAACCAGACACTAGATATGCTGCTACACCCATCACAACCAGACACTACATATGCTGCTACACCCATCACAACCAGAGACTACATATGCCGCTAGAGCCATCACAACCAGAGACTACATTTGTTGCTACAGCCATCCTACAACCAGACACTACATTTGCTGCTACAGCCATCCTACAACCAGAGACTACATATGCTGCTACACCCATCACAATCAGAGACTACATATGCCGGTACTCCCATCACAGCCAAAGACTACATATGCCAGTACGCCCATCACAACGAGAGACTACATATGCCGGTACTTGTCATGTCACGTGGGAGACCGGGGTCTGCCGCTCCCTTTTCCTCCTGGCGAGTCTACCCGCGCATTCGCGTCTGGGGACTCGCCAGGGGAGGAGCGTTTGGTGTTGGGGCCGGCGGTCTACAGCGCATGCGCGGGAGACCTCTGTCTTGGTTCCGCGCATGCGCCGTGGACTGGGCTCGCCTCCTCGGAAGAGCTTGCCTTCCAGGCCTCGTTGTGGGTTCGCCGGTGCCCGGAGACGAAGCGGCTTGCGTTCCAAGCCTCTCGGGCGCCGGCGACCCATAAAAGAGGCCACGAATCGATGCAAGCCGCGTCTCAACGCGGTTTGCTTCGCTTCGCTTCGTTGTCCTGTTTACCAGCTACTTACCTGGATCCTGTCCTGGGCCAGCCTGTTATTTACCTGGGTCCGGTCCTGGGTCTGCCTGCTTACCCCTACTTGGGTCCTGTCCTGGGCCCGCCTGCTACTTACCTGGGTCCTGTCCTGGGCCTGCCTGCTTACCCCTACTTCGGTCCTGTGCTGGGCCAGCCTGCTACTTACCTGGGTCCTGCCCTGGGCCTGCCTGCTTACCCCTACTTGGGTCCTGCCCTGGGCCTGCCTCCTTACCCCTACTTGGGTCCTGTCTTGGGCTTACCAGTTACTTACCTGGGTCTTGTCCAGGGCCTATCAGCTTCTTACCTGGGTCCCTCCTTGGGCCTACTTGCATACCCCTACCTGGGTCCACCCTGGGTCAGCCTACTCGCTCCTTATAGGGCCAGTCTGCAAGCTATATCTGGTCTCCCTCATTCCTGTCTGGCCTACTCCTGAATCTGATCCTGTGGACTGTCGGAAACACCAGCACCTGCCAAAATTTCTTCTTTCTGCGCTGTAGACCTTTCTTGCCGCGCCGGACATTTTGACTACTGCTGCTGTATTTGAGCTCTCGGAGTAATTGTCATCGGACTTCTTCTTGCCAGCGATCTTCACTAGGACAATGGCCTCACCTGTCTGTGCTTGCACAGTCCCTTTGTCACGTTAATCAGGAGAGTGCCTTTCGTGACATTGGGAGTCGGTCCATCCTCCACCCAGTTCCTATTTTGGGTGGTGGAGAGGCTGGTTCTTCATGACACTAGTTCATCTTTTCACGGGCTCCAGACTAGCGACCTCTGCGAGATCGACCGCGAAGACATCAGGTACGCGGCCCTCTCGGGCTTCCCAACTTGACAGATTGAGACGCCTGCCTTCAGACCTGGAAATGGAGGATTCGCAAGACATTCGGAATGAGTTACTAGCACTCAGGGCTGAGATGACCGCCCTGCGTCAGGAGAATCAGACGTTACGCCAGATGATAACCCAAGGAGCGCCCAGTACCTCTCAGGTGGAGGGATCTTTGGCTCACACAACACCTATCAAGTTTGATGGAGACCCGAGACGGGTGGCTGAATTTTGTAATCACTGCCGGATTCATTTCCTTTTCAGATCTACTTACTTCAACAACGATAGGGCCAAGATCGGGTACATCCTGGGGAACCTAATTGGGAACGCGTTAACCTGGGCAACTCCGGTTGTGGTTACAAACAGTCCCATTTTGAATGATTTTGCTGCCTTTGAAAAAGCATTCCTTGAGGTGTTCCAGACGCCTAATCTGGCCTCCGTTGCACAGAATCAATTGATGGATTACAAGCAGGGAAGCGCTGACATCACTTACATCAGCCGTTTCCGACTTTTGGCTACCGACTCCCAATGGCCAGAAATTACACAGAAGACTCTGTTTCGCCGAGGCCTGAGAGAGGAGTACAAGGATGAGTTACTCCATATCCCCGAACCTGAGAGCCTCCAACTTTTGATTGATCAGGTGCTCCGTATTGACCAGAGGTTAGCCGAACGAAAGGTTGAGAGACGTCGACTCGAAAGAAACAATCCCAGGACGACCAGTTTACCCGCAGGTTCATTCGGTCCTACTGAATCTGGATCGGAGCCTATGCAATTAGGAGCCATGAGAGGTCCATTATCTGAGGAAGAGAAGAAACGGAGGAGGTCCTTACGTTTATGTCTTTACTGTGGAGCAGCCGGGCATTATCTGGGTACGTGCGCTTTGCGTCCGCAGAAGAAGAAGTCGGGAAACTAGGAGACCTGTCGTGTACTGGAAGGGCAACGACAGGTCTCATTCCATCTTCAGACCCTTCAGTTATATGTGCGATTCGTCTTCCCATGCAACCAGCAGTGTTACAGACCTTGAAGATCCAGATTAAGTTACCTGACAAGAACCTGGAAGTATTTGGTCTGTTGGACAGTGGGGCTTCCGGCAATTACATCGACGAGACATTCGCCTCCAGACACATGATACCACTCATTTCCAGACACACACCTCTAACCGTGGAGCTCATAGACAGAACTCCCTTGTCTTCCGGGCCCGTCCGTCAGTTCACAGTAGGTCTAGCCCTCCAGATTGCTGACCATTTCGAAGAACTCGCCTTGGATGTAATCAAGTCCCCCACCTACAAAGTGATCTTGGGGTTACCTTGGCTGCAATATCATAACCCAGTGATAGACTGGAGAACCCAGACTTTGACCTTTTCATCCGCCATTTGCGCCCAGGAATGCAAGCTACCGGCTCCTACCCTGGCCGTTTCGACCTCCCTGGAAACATTCGGCAGAGGGGTCAGTCTATGTTCTACGTCTCTGATCCCACAGGAGTACACCGACTTCAAACAGGTATTCTCTGAACCTGGCGATATACCTCTTCCTCCACATCGTTCCTTTGACTGCTCCATCGAATTGTTGCCGGACTGTGACATTCCCCATGGGAAATTGTATGCCCTAACACGGGACGAGAAGCAGGTGCTTCAGGAGTACTTGTCGGAGAGTCTACAAAAAGGATACAAAGTGCCGTCTAAGTCGCCCGCAGGATTCCCCATGTTTTTTGTAAAGAAGAAGGAAGGTACTTTGAGACCCTGTGTGGACTACCGGCAACTGAACGACATAACAGCAAAAGACCGTTATCCTTTACCTCTGATTCACAGTATTCTTGAAACCTTGCATACTGCTCGGGTCTTCTCCAAATTGGACTTACGCGGAGCCTACCATTTGGTACGTATCAAGAGTGGGGATGAGTGGAAGACAGCCTTCAAGACACCTTTTGGGCATTTTGAGTATAGAGTCATGCCTTTCGGCTTATGCAATGCCCCCGCTGTTTTCCAACGATTTATGGACCACATCTTTGGTGATCTGGTTGGCTTATCCATCTGGGTGTATTTGGATGACATCCTGGTTTTTTCCAAATCCCGAGACAAGCACGTGGAACATGTTCGTGAGGTCCTTCGTTGGTTGTCCATTAATAATCTATTCGCTAAGGCTGAGAAATGCTGCTTTCACCAACCCAGCATCAAGTTTTTGGGGTTTGTGATTAATCAGGAAGGGATTGGGATGGATCCCAAGAAAGTGCAAGCCATACAAGAGTGGAAACATCCTCATGATATCAAGTCTCTTCAACGCTTTCTGGGATTCGCTAATTTCTACAGGCGCTTCATTCCACAGTTTTCTCAGATCTCTGTGCCCCTCACCAGGCTAACCAGCAGCAAAATCGCTTTCAAGTGGGATTCCGTGGCTTCTCAGGCTTTCGACACATTGAAGTCAGCTTTTATGGCAGCCCCGATTCTGCGACATCCACAGGAGGAGTTACCCTACATTGTGGAGGCCGACGCTTCCAGCTTCGCGGTCGGAGCCGTTCTCCTACAGAAAGACCCGACTACGTTGGTAGAACATCCAGTGGCCTATTTTTCTCGCAAGCTGAATCCCAGCGAAAGAAACTACGCGGTGATTGAAAAAGAACTGTTGGCTATTAAGACCGCATTTGAGGAATGGAGACATTTCCTTCTCGGAGCTCGCTTTTCCGTGGAAGTGCGGACAGATCATCGCAATCTGCAATACCTTCGCTCCTTGCAATGTCGAACTCCTCGTCAGGCCAGATGGGCCTTCTTCTTCTCTCCGTTTGAGTTTCATGTTACTTACATTCCGGGAACCTCCAATTTGAAAGCGGATGCACTCTCCAGGTCCCTGGAGAATGTGGAAGAGGCATCCTGCCCAGCTCAGCCACTTATATCCCCTCAACATTTCTTGCTGACTTTGTCTCCTCACCTTGAGTCCATCGTGGACGCCACTCGGACGGATCCCGAAAGAGCGACCCTTCTTAGTCGTCAATTTGTATCTGAACAAGATTGGCTTTTGTTTTTTCGAAAAAGGCTGTACATTCCTAGAGGAGCTATTCGGAATGGCATTTTGCATGGATTCCACGATTCGCCTATTGGAGGACATCGTGGGATAAGAGCCACACGGGAGTTGATATCCCGACAGTTTTGGTGGCCTGGTTGGGCTACCGAAGTCCAGAAGTACATCGAAAGTTGTCCTTTTTGTGCCCAGTGCAAGGTTCCTAGAAAACGACCGTTGGGATTACTGGTACTTACTGAAATAGCACCTTACCCATGGCATACCATCGCCACCGACTTCATTGTGGATTTGCCTCCTTCAGAAGGGTTTACTTGCATAATGGTAGTTGTGGACAGTTTCACTAAACTAGCCCATTTCATCCCATTTCGGAAGATCCCTAAAGCGACCCAGATGGCTTCAGCATTTCTGCATGAAATCTACCGGTTACATGGCCTACCTGAGAAGATCATTTCGGATCGAGGGACCCAGTTCCTCTCATCGTTCTGGAGCAAGGTGTGTGGTCATCTGGGAATTCATAGAGCTCTAAGCTCGGGCTATCACCCACAGACCAATGGGCTCACCGAAAGGACCAATCAAACTTTGGAAGAGTACCTCCGCTGTTTTGCTAATGCTACTCAGTCCAACTGGAAAGCTGGTTTGGATCTTGCAGAAGCGTCTTACAACAATACTGTTCACGCTTCCATTGGAGTCAGTCCGGTCTTCTGCTCTACTGGTCTACATCCCCGATTGATGCCTTTTCATCCGGTTCCTTCCAGTACTATCCCATCCGCTGATGGCCTAGTCACTCACATTCAGAAACAACAGGAACTAGCACGCAAGATCCTGAGAGAAGCCAAGGATCGGATGAAGATACAGGCAGACAGGAAGAGGAGTGTAGAACCAGATTTTCAGGAGGGAGACAGGGTGTGGTTATCCTCAAAGAACCTGCCGCTTCACAACTTGCCCGTCAAACTGGCTCCCAGATATTTTGGGCCATTCGTTATTACCAAGCGGCTGTCCTCTGTAGCTTTGCGTCTCCGATTACCCCCTTCTTGGCGTATACACCCCGTTTTCCATGTGTCCTTGTTGAAACCTTATGTGGTCGATACCTACGGCCGCACCTGTCCTCACCCGGCCTCTGTCCTAGTGCAAGGCGTTCCGGAGTTTGAGGTTCACGAGATTTGTGATGCCCGTTATCGCTGGGGGGTACTCCACTATTTAGTGGATTGGAAAGGGTACCCGGCCTGTGATCGTACATGGGAACCACATCAGCACGTGCATGCCCCCCGTCTGGTACGTGAGTTCTATAGACGGTTTCCTTGGAAACCTGGGGCCCCGGGTCTTCCTGGGAGGGGGCATAGTGTCATGTCACGTGGGAGACCGGGGTCTGCCGCTCCCTTTTCCTCCTGGCGAGTCTACCCGCGCATTCGCGTCTGGGGACTCGCCAGGGGAGGAGCGTTTGGTGTTGGGGCCGGCGGTCTACGGCGCATGCGCGGGAGACCTCTGTCTCGGTTCCGCGCATGCGCCGTGGACTGGGCTCGCCTCCTCGGAAGAGCTTGCCTTCCAGGCCTCGTTGTGGGTTCGCCGGTGCCCGGAGACGAAGCGGCTTGCGTTCCAAGCCTCTCGGGCGCCGGCGACCCATAAAAGAGGCCGCGAATCGATGCAAGCGCGTCTCAACGCGGTTTGCTTCGCTTCGTTGTCCTGTTTACCAGCTACTTACCTGGATCCTGTCCTGGGCCAGCCTGTTATTTACCTGGGTCCGGTCCTGGGTCTGCCTGCTTATCCCTACTTGGGTCCTGTCCTGGGCCAGCCTGCTACTTACCTGGGTCCTGTCCTGGGCCTGCCTGCTTACCCCTACTTGGGTCCTGTCCTGGGCCAGCCTGATACTTACCTGGGTCCTGCCCTGGGCCTGCCTGCTTACCCCTACTTGGGTCCTGCCCTGGGCCTGCCTGCTTACCCCTACTTGGGTCCTGCCCTGGGCCTGCCTGCTTACCCCTACTTGGGTCCTGTCTTGGGCTTACCAGTTACTTACCTGGGTCCTGTCCAGGGAATATCAGCTTCTTACCTGGGTCCCTCCTTGGGCCTACTTGCATACCCCTACCTGGGTCCACCCTGGGTCAGCCTACTCACTCCTTATAGGGCCAGTCTGCAAGCTATATCTGGTCTCCCTCATTCCTGTCTGGCCTACTCCTGGATCTGATCCTGTGGACTGTCGGAAACACCAGCACCTGCCAAGATTTCTTCTTTCTGCGGTGTAGACCTTTCTTGCCGCGCCGGACATTTTGACTACTGCTGCTGTACTTGAGCTCTCGGAGTAATTGTCATCGGACTTCTTCTTGCCACCGATCTTCACTAGGACAGTGGCCTCACCTGTCTGTGCTTGCACAGTCCCTTTGTCACGTTAATCAGGAGAGTGCCTTTCGTGACATTGGGAGTCGGTCCATCCTCCACCCAGTTCCTATTTTGGGTGGTGGAGAGGCTGGTTCTTCGTGCCACTAGTTCATCTTTTCACGGGCTCCAGACTGGCGACCTCTGCGAGATCGACCGCCAAGACATCAGGTACGCGGCCCTCTCGGGCTTCCCAACTTGACAGTACTCCCACACAGCCAGAGACTACATATGCCGCTACAGCCATCACAACCAGAGACTACATATGCCGCTACAGCCATCACAATCAGAGACTACATATGCCGCTAGAGCCATCACAACCAGAGACTACATATGCCGCTACAGCCATCACAACCAGAGACTACATATGCCGCTACAGTCATCACAACCAGAGACTTCATATGACAGTACACCCACCACAGACATGGAACATCAGAGAACATTCAAATTGTGAGGTACCGAACTATAGTAATGGGCCTCTCGTGGACAATAGGCCAGTCCATTTGAACTTGCATCAAAAGCACTGTACAAAACTGAAGAGAAAGTCTGACCATTAGTTCACAGAGGGAATCCCACAGCCTTTTCTCTGAATAGGCTCATCCATTAAACTGTGGCGAGAACCTTCAATAAGCCACTGCTGGCACTTTTGAACTTTTTGGCTAAAGCGCAACCCAAACAACTATGACTGTCTGACTGTGCAATTCCGAATCGTAGCAACTGGGAAGCTGCAGCAAAGATCTTGCTGTCACGGCTGTACACTATAGAATACACAGACTTTCAGGAAACGAAACGCTTAGCACGGATCACACATCTTCCCGACCCTTATCTATAAGCCGCACATGTCAACTCTGGCCTTCTACCGACATCACTTGTTCAGTTAACCCTTTTTGACCTCGAACAAACAACAGACTGTTCCTTAATATATCTTTACGTTGCACAGTAAATGTACTTACCTGCTTCTGTACGTCCCCTTTGTGTAACCTCCTACAACAAAGATACACAAAATGCGCAAGCTCTGTTTTGACGTTTCCGTTTATAAATGTGTTTTCTGACACCCCACATACGCTCTTGAGAGTTGTGCCTGCCTTGTGTGCTCGACCAGAGCTATGCTGGGGTGACCGAAGCCTGCTTAGGTTTGTGAGGAACCTCCCAGGGCACTGGTCACAGTCTACACCCAACGCAAGCTCTGCAGGAGCTGAGTGAAGTGATATGCCTCAAAGGTACTAACAAGTAACACAAGGCAATGCAGCTATTGACAGTAGAAATACAAGTAGTGGAGCTCAGTTTGCATTCGTTTTCACTCACTCTAACCTTTATCTTTTACAGCTGAGCTTCAATTGACTTCATACCCAAATCTGAAACTGGGCTGGCGACATTGTCTCTGAGCCTCCACCAATGCAGAGAAGAATACTTGAGTTAAATTAAGTGGTCATTGTACGTCCCATTATACATGATCTGAGGCACAGGGGAGCAAGATATCAAAGTGGCGCCTGTGAGTCATGGAGTTGGGTGAGGGTAGAGTTTGGCGTTCATCCTTTAAGTGGTACACTGGGCCTCATTATAAGTGTGCTGGTCTGGAAAAAATGGTGCCGGTAAGCCTACCGGCACCCTACCGGTTTGCCTGCCAGAGCCACTGTGCCCGACAGGTCTGACCCTGCCGGGCACAGCAGTCATGGTAGGCAAAGTAAATAGGATGTCTTACCTGGCACCTAACTATGTGCCCAGCATTAATATATTCATAGTACTGGCCAGCTGCATGGATGGAGCCAGCATTATTTAGCGAGTGCAGGAATGGAGCGGGGAAAGAGGAGGGAGTGCAGGAATAGAGAAATGAAAACAGGTTGAGTGGAAGCCAAGTATGGAGACACCAATGAAAACTGGAACTCTGAGACAGAGCAGACAGACGAAAATACACGATCAGAAAACTGTTACTAAGACAGTTTTGCCAGTATCCCATTGGGATACTGGCTAAACTGCCTTACTGTTTCTGCTGCCCAATATCCTGGTATTACCAGGATATTCTGGTTGGTTGAGCCGCCTCTATGTTCCCATTCCATGGAATCCCGTAGGACTCCATGGGCTGGGATTGCCAGAATTACTGGCACCGGTAGTACCAGTGCCAGTGATTCTGGCATTTAATTACTGGTAGGGGGCCTGAACTCCCGGCAGGTCAGGCCTACCAGTAGATCACTGCCCCCACTGGCAAACTTGTGTTTCCCCAGTCTGGAAAAAAATGCCCATGCCGGAATTACCAGCATTTCTTCCAGACCGTGGAACTTATAATGAGCCCCAATTGAGTCGAAATTCCCAGCGCAAACTGAAGAATGCAAACATCGAGAAACCATTGCATACTGAAGACAGGGAACGAAAGGAGCAAACTGAACAATGTGCAAGCCCAGAACCCACAGCATTCAGGCACACTGAGGGCATCTTTGTGCCCTCATGGCTGCTGAGAGCAACACCATCTCCCCACCCGCATTAATTCCCCAGGATGGGAGATTTCCTACACTGCCTGGGCCTATTCCACGATGGCCGCCCCACGCAGCGAACAACATCAGCTGAGGTTCTCAGCCCACTTGACTCCCGACTTGCTGGGCACCATGATATTTCTCCGGGAAATATCACCTTTGCCGCAGGTGATCGTCGCCCCCATCAAGGGCTGAGGTATTTAAGACGTGTTGCTCCTGCATCTTTTCCTTTTTCCACTCAAAGCTGCTGAGATCAACAACAGCTCTCCACCCGCACCCCCTCCCCAGAATGAGAGATTTCCCACACTGCCTGCACTGCCACAGTGTATTCCAGGATGGCCGCCCGCACAGCTAAAAGCATCAGCTGAACTTCTCATCCCACATGACTCCCGACTTGCGGCGCCCTGATTGGCTGAGCGCCATTATATTTCTACTGGACCTTCGCCGGCAGGTGATTGCCAGCCCCATCAAAGGACTACGTATTTATGGCGTGTTGCTGCCGCGCCTTTTCCTTTTTCCACTCGAGGCTTCTGAGAGCAACACCATCTCCCCACCCGCACTCCCCCCAGGACTGGAGATTTTCTGCACTGCTTACACTGCCTGGGCCTATTCCAGGATATCCGCCCCGCGTGGCGAACATCATCAGCTGAGCTTCTCAGCCCACGTGACAACTGACTTGTGCCCTGATTGTCTGGGCACTATTATATTTCTCCGGGACCTTTGCCGGCAGGTGATCACCAGCCCCATCAAGGGCCTCCTTCTAAGGGCCGCATCTCTTCCTGTCTGGTCCTAGGAGACCTGTGGGCCCTTTGTATCCCTTGTGCTAAAATAATTTCCTGATCCGGCCTCTATCAGCAACTCCATTGCACTCCTTAACGTATTTCCACCTATTCACGTACTGCCTAAGGTAAGAGCACTTGTGTGATCTTCGCCCCAGGCCGCTGGCTGGTTTCCCTGTTCCACCCTGCTCTGATGTTCGGGCCGTCGTTCCACATTCCTTGGTCCCCTGTCTCATTGGGATTTTGCATCATGTTGTTTTTACATCTCTGCACCCTCCATCCATCTGTAACTCACATGTGTGCTTTGTGACCCCCCCCTTTCATCATGCTCCATCACACCATGCGGCGGCCGCTTGGTACACCCTGCTCTAGAAAGTACTTGGCTCCACACACCCTGTGGGTCACGTGATTGTTGGCTAAACTTATTTCCCTACTACCTTGTCCACTAACACCTGAACCTTGCATTGCATTGTGCTCTATTTAAATTTGTGCATCCATTTTGCATTGCTTTGTGCTCTGTTTAAATTCGAATCTAGGTGGTTGTGCCTTTTACATCACTGCATCAGGTTTGCATTGCTTTGTGCTCTGTTTAAATTCGAATCTAGCTGGTTATGCCTTTTACATCACTACATCCATTTTGCATTGCTTTGTGCTCTGTTTAAATTTGTGCATCCATTTTGCATTGCTTTGTGCTCTGTTTAAATTCGAATCTAGGTGGTTGTGCCTTTTACATCACTGCATCCATTTTACATTGCTTTGTGCTCTGTTTATAATCGTTTTTTGATGGTGTGGATGTTTACATCTTTTATATGCACTGCACTCTTTGTGGTCCTCTTTGTATTCATTCCTGGCACCCCACCTATTACTCTTCAGTTGTGGCCTCCTTATTTGCTAGGCCTCCTAGTCACTGGCCAGGACGATGTAGCTCAGCCCCCCTTTTTCAACTTTCCTCTTACATCTGCAACCTCTCTGCTCTTTGTGCCTAGTATGCCTGTCCATGCCACCACCACTCCTCTCCTGCTAAATATCTCTTGCACTTATCTCAATCGAAAACTCTGTCAGGCACATATGTTGGATTATTTGCCTTGTTCTTCTTACCCTATCCTCTCCCCTCCCCTCTTTTTTATGCATAGCTCTTGCATTATTGCAACGACCCATCAGGAACATACAATAATTATGTCATACGTCATATTCAGTGTTGTATTGTATTCCTCTTTGTTCTATGTTGTAACTCCGAAAACATAGCATTTGTCAATTCTGAATGTTCCAATGCCTATTAAGAATGTCAATTCTGTTTGCCTATCTACTCTCCCTCCCTGCGTTGGAGTGCTTTGAAACTCCTGTTAAGTGTATAGGCGCTATATAAATTACCAATAAATAAACAAGTAAATCATGAGATTGGCGTTATTGTTAAAACATGGCGTATTTCTGACTACTGTATGTTTTATCGCTCTGGTCAGTTATGCGTTAGAGTTTTATAAAAACCTGCTTGTTTTTGAGTTGAGGAAAATACTGCCAGACAAATGTGTCACTGCACGTGACACCACAGAAGACAAGTATGTAGTATTCCACAATGGAGTCCAGTGGGACTCTAAAAAGAGGACTAACTGAAGAGTCCACCTGACTCGATCAGTCACTGGGAAATACCTCCAAACATCTAATTAGGCCCACGTCTACGTTCCCCGAACAACCCGGAGAGAATGAAACGCTGACAAACCACAGCATACTGGGACACCGAGTCCAAGTGGCCAGAACAAACTGAAACTAGTGAAAACAGTTGGCACACTGGGATATTATGGAAGGAACACGGGAATGTCTGCTGGGCTAGTTGCCGGAGCAAACTGAAATAACCGTGGGGAAAACACCACCGACTGAGATAGCAACAGCAAATTCCCAGAGCGGGTTGAGAGAACTAGTGATTGAGAAACTGTTGGCTGATGGAATATTGCATCCCGATACCGCGCGTGAACTGAGACAGTCCATTAGTGAACCATAGATGCATGTTGGGACATGGAGTACAGAACCCAGAAAACAAACCGAGAAAGGCCACCTGTTGCATATTGGAACAGGGAGTCAATTTTCCCAACACTAACTGTTCAGACCCTAACTGCGCTGTCACTCCTTCTTTGTGCCACATGCCACAGCCCTTAATATTTTTAAATCCATAGTTGCAAAAGCATGAGTTTGGGAACTTGTATCAGTGCTTTTTATGGCATGTTGAAACCTGTACAGTTAAACAGTGCTGAAAATGATTGTTAAAAGAGAACTACACCAATCCGACCTCAAAGTGCGCGCACTACATTCACATCTCCTTCCTTGTCCCTGTCCTTACATAAATGAGGGTTCAAGCCTCCCCACAGGCACCCTCTTTTAATTGTAAAGATATTAACCCAGTGTATAAATGTCCACCCTAAGCTCCACCCACTAAATGGTTTGGACACATAACCCTGCTTTCCCCAAAAGTTCCCTTTGCTTTGTCTGTAGTAATTTGAAGGCCATCACAGCGCCAAATGTCCTTCCCTGGCTTTTTGAAATGATTGTAATGTTCCCAGTGGTGGGGCATGGACCTTGGGTTTAGGCCCAGGAACAGTTTGGCCAACTGGTGCAACTGCTGAATTCAAAGAAAAGCCAGTGGAGCTGAAGGGGACACGCCTGCCAAAGAAAGTGTGGGTGCAAGCTGAGGTTCTTATTTGTCTTTCTGGTACTGGGACCACCAATCTCCTGGGTCAGGGACATGGTGGTCCTTTCACTTTGTCAGTATAAAAGGCTTTGGGGCTGCCTCGCTAAATTGGTAGTGCTGTGGTAAACGGTTTGGAGCAACGCAATGCAACCAAGTGAAAAGTGGCATCAGCCCTCGGTAAACATTGGGTTCTCCTCAGTTTACTCGTCACAGGAAAAAATTAAAAACTGTGTTGGAACGGTGAGCCCGTATTACAGTACTGTCAAAGGAAAATAGATACTGCAAGGCTGACGCAATTCCATGTGGCCAAACCGGGGATTTTCGCGGACTCTTAACGTATGCAACTTGACCCAGTTGGGTTATACACATTTCAGCAAATCCTCGCTTACACCACAGGGGAAGAGTACTCCCAAGTAGCCGAGCTGTATTGACGTGTTTTGTCTTAAGTTTTCCTGCGCTCACGGATGTGTTGGATGAAGGAGTTGACATTGTCTGCAGCACACATATCCTTTTTTTCGAAAATGCTCTGAAGGTCATCCTTGCCTGTTTAGGTGGGACCTGGAGGCTAGAGAAAAGCCGTGTTGTTGTTTTATTTCGTTCCCTTTCTTTCCCTTTGTCCGTGTGCATGTGTAAAGCTATGCATGTTGTGTGGTAGACTGCAGCTATCACTGTATGTTGCTAGAGTGTCCTAACAAAGCCCTGGGTTCACCCTGGGCCTCAGGAATTCAAGGTAAGATATACATTTCATTACTCTAGTATAGGCAACATCTGTGTGGATACGTTATTGTTTGTACAAACTATATGGCAAAACAATGGAGAGATGATGTTACCTTGTTCTACAGCGTATTAAAACAATTCATGACATTCTAGCTTTACCATTGGTTTAAGCCACTGAAAACTTGTTGTTTTGAACTATTTCAAAGAATTCTATTCTTAGGCAACTATTTATTCGTACCAGAAATTCTATACTTACTGCTCTCATGTTTATTTATTTATATGTATAGATAACTTAAGTCTCCTAGAAATATGCTAACCTATATTTCGTTTCTGGCTTGTGTAGGAAAAATATGAAATGTGACCACAAAAGTGATGGGTGGAAGGTTTTGAATGAATCTTTACCACTGGCATTGCTCTGGGCGACCTTCCACACCACCGTTTTTTAGCCCATCTGCGCCATTGCAAAAGGGGTCCAGCCATATGCAAATCAGTCTGGTACTGTCACCAATGGTAGCAGCCTAGCCCGAACTGCTAGGCCAGGTCCCCTCTGCACGGAAACACAAGCAACCCCAGACATGTTTCGGCCTTTTTGGGCCTCCTCAGTGAGGTGCATCTTGGTTCCCTATGGCGCAGCGAGCAAGGGACCCACGTCTGGGCATACCCTCTCTCACATAGTGAGACAAACCGTGACCACAAAAGTGATGGGTGGAAGGTTTTGAATGAATCTGTACCACTGGCGTTGCTCTGGGCAACCTTACACACCACAGTTTTTTAGCCCGTCTGCGCCATTGCAAAAGGGGTCCAGCCATATCCAAATCAGTCTGGTACTGTCACCTATGGCGCAGCGAGCAAGGGACCCACATCTGGGCATACCCTCTCTCACATAGTGAGACAAACTGTGACCACCCCTTGCTCACTATTCTTAGAGAGGCACAGCTCCTCCCTACTGATGAGGTCCAACCAGACCGAAACACTTGTCTGGGGATGCTGTTGGTACTCTTGTTCAGAGGAGAATTGCCTAGCATTTCGGTGCTGGACTGCCCCAGGGCAGGACAAAGACTGATATGTTTGGGATATTTCTTCTCTGTGAAGATAATGAGCTAAAGACTCTGGGTAAGTCTCTCGTAACCAGGACTAATGTCTGGCAGAGGGACTCCCAGGACCCCCCTTGTTAATTTGGAAAAATATGAAATGACAGGAAGGTGGTGGTTTTGCACTAATGTATTTTGTTTATAATGCAGTATTATTGTGTTTTCTCCTGGCCTCTCCCCCGATTTTCAAACAGGCTCATTGTGTGCGGTAAGGTGCATGACCCGTCCTCCTGTTCCTTCCGTGTGTTTAATATAGAAGGATGCATGTACATCTAGTTTCTTTCCGTTGCAAATAAAGTCAGATACACCTTACACACATGTGTCAGTTGAACACTCTTATTTCCTTTGTGGAGACAGATGGAAGCAATGCCTGGATGGTGGGAGAAGCACACAGGGAACAGTCACTATTGTAACAGAGTCAGAATGGAGGGATGAATCAGATAAAGTGAAAGGAACCTAAGCTAAAATGACCTAATGTCCCCAGTGCAATGTCCAATCCCTAATCTAATCTGTGTGGAGTTCTGTAGTGTCCATTATCAGGAACGTGTCCTTCAGTGAACTCACACCTGATTAATGGAACGTTTTCCTATGGGATTGCACCATTATAAAACAGTTCCATGAATCAGGCCCACAGTCTCGAGGATATTCAGGTGCCCGTGCACACATCTTTAATTAACCTTGGCGGTGATACCCTGCACTCCAGAACTCTGTGGATTTGTAACACACTGCTACTGGTGCAAAGACTGTTCAGATTACCGCTCTTACCCTAGAAGTCTCCTGAGCTTTGGGACCGCTCTCTCGTTTTAGGGGTCCATCCCTCCTTTCTGGGTCTTTTTCAGGCTACAGTAAGAATAAACCCTTAGCCAAGGGTTGGCCTCCCGGGCGTGAGTCACAAGCTCTTCTCAGGTTCACATGTTTGGAAACCCTCCTTCAGGCTGTAGTGGATTTGAGCTACCAACAGGATCTGGATTAGAGCCTGCAACAGGCTAGTGTCTTGCTCCTTCCCTTCAGTAGCACGTGGCCCCTACCAGCTTCTGGGGGATGGCCTTCAGCAGGCTCCTTGCTCTCTTCTCTCTCCGGCAGCGCTTAACTTTCTGAATGTTGGGCCCATTTGGCTTAGCCAATTACTGTTCCCCCCTTCGACTTCTCGTGCTCCTATTTCTGCACCAACACAACTCCCACATCACGGGCTTCTTTGTGCCAATGAATATGCTGCAGGCCTTGACAGAAGTGGCGCATTAATGGCAGTGATTGGCTGTCGCCTTCTCTCATTAATGCAAGGGTATGGGTTTTGGCTGGTGATCCATGGACCCACTAACCACTATTGTATTGCTGAAGAGAGTGTCCTTCTATTGGTTGCCGGCATTAGGTTGAGGGCCCAAAAGAGCACAGAGTGAGGCAAATCCAGCGTGATGGTGGGATGTGCACTCCGGCAGTTCTGGCGTTTGGCGTGTCTCTGTCCCTCCTCTCTCCCTGCACACAGCTCGTATGTTGCCCGCTCGAATGCAGGGGGTTCACATGTTTTCCTTTCTCTTCATGTTGCAGTATGGGCTCCACTTCAGGCTTCCCCATCATAACCGCATGTATGACAGCATCGCAAGACTTTTTTGACCCTCTGGTAACATTGCTTCAAACAACCTAAACATGCAGCAGGATTATGTTCCGCCTGGAATACTAGATAGAATTCACCCTTTCGGCAAATACATGGTTTGAGGACCCCTGATATCTCACACTTCCTGGGCCGGCCTGTCAAGATGTCTCCCTGCATAACACGTGTCAGAGGTATTCAAAGGATTTGGTTTTGTCTATCAGTGTGTCTGCAAGGGCAATGTAACGGGGCTGGGGTTGGATGAACTCTATAGGTGCCCCCTACACCCTCCCCAGGTGTCGCATCACAGGGCAGGTTTCACCCCACAGTCTCCAGAGTCATTGAGGCTCCGTCTAAGCTCCTCAATGTGACTTCATCAAGCAACCTACAACGTGTGGGTATCGCTCACTGCTATAAAGTTTAGGGGTTGACTGAAATGGTGCTTGGTGAAATGTGGGTGGGGATCAAACCGTTCTCCAATCAGAAAGGGTGTGCGTGTGTGGGTTTGTGTGTCCAAGTTGAAAATGAAGAGCAACTGTTGTATCTTTGGAAGTACACGTCTCCCCACTGCTAAGCAACTAGACAAGAAGCTGCTTGCTACTGGACACACCCAGAGACTCCCCACCAGTTTGGGAAACAACCAGCCTCTTGTCTTCTTTCCAGGGCCAATGTACCATGCCTGTTGTCTGAAATCCCTGCCTGGACACACCTCCTGAAACCATCGCTGAACCTCAAGCAAGAGGAACACTTTTGGTCAAGGCCAAGTGGCCTTTGGACCAGCAGAGGCTCCTTGTAGTGTAGATCTGTCTACAGACAGTGCATGCGTTGGGCATCCGGTCACAAAACTGCCTGTATTTCCCACTGCAACAGGCAATAATGCTCACCTACTAACCACCTATACGCTAAAACAGGATACAAATGAAACCAGTGACTTGCACAAGAACTGGTTTGCACACTGAGACAACAAAACCAATGAGTCCCACTCCGGATTCCACAGCCACTGCTGGTGTCTTCTGCTGAAATACCCAATTCCCCACCCTGCTTCATCCTTTCTCGCTGGCATGCTCATCTCCTGTATCAACCTCCATCTCCCAGAAAATGAGAAGGGACTGCACTTTTGTGTTAATGGATTGGCTGCCTTGTTTAAATATTTCGATTGTTTTGGAAATGAAGGAGTTTGGCAAAGCACATGCCTCTTCCCGCAGGGGCAACATTTATTTTGCTGATATAACAGAGACGTCTTTATGGGGGGGGGGGCAAAAGGGGCACTTGCCCAGGGCCCCCACCTTGGAGGGGCCCCCACAAGGCTGCCTGATCTAAAGTGAGATTCTATTGTTTACCAGACTTAAATAGCACACGCCAAGAGATTTTATGGCATGCTGCTAAAGTGCTAAACCTATTGCCTGTCTGTTTTGACAAGTACATTCTGCCTTGATCAATTAATCATGTAATTCTTTCTGTGTTCACTGTGGAATACATAGTTTGTGTGTTCCGTATGGCACAGCTTCTGTGGCATTCTTCCATTCTTGTGGGAATTATGTTGATCATGTGCAATAGCCAAAGTTGAAATCCATATTGATATATTGAGTGCCACAATGGTTCACAGGTTAGCACAGTGTGGTAAGCACTCATTGCAGAGATATGTGTTCATCTGAAAGATTAGAAGAGCACTCCAGCAAGGCTGGCTGAAGCTTTCTGATGTCTGAAGTTTATAAACCTACCTGCATATGTAATTGGTTTTGCAGCATAAGAAGTGCTATTATCAACAATTTTCCTGCACCAGATAGGGGTTGCTATAAAAAGTAACATGCCATTCATATGGTGAAGGTCTAGAAATTGGTTTGCTCAGATGGGGCGTTCTAAAAGCTAGGCAATCCCCTACAAAAATGAGCATAAACTATTAATCCAAGAGTTGAATACAAGACTGTGGAACCAAAGTGTTCATGCTTGTATCCTGGCTTTGCCAGCAGACGATACAGTGATCATGGTCAAATGATATATCTCAAGCATTACTGTGCTGTCTTCTGTGAGGTTTTCCTTCTTGCATGCTGGTGGCATCGTTAAGCTCATTACTTGATCTTTCTTCTTCTGTAGGTCATTTGAGTTGAAGGGGTGGTAGACAGGAGAGAGCGGACCAGATGTTGTAGGCCTTGGGCAAGCATATTTTAAGGTCTGCTCGTTTGACACAAAAAACATTTTGCTTTTTGTATAAAAGTCAAATGTTTTTTTGCACATTTATGAATGGCAATTTCACAAGCCATTGTTTTGTAAGTATTTCAAGCTTAAAAATACAAAATACATACCTGGAATAAATCTGTTAAATCACATTGATTGATAAATAATTCCCATTTTGCGTAACACCCTTCTATAATATCTTGGTTTTAAAAATTGTCAGGTCTGGAAATGTGATTTGTGTACTTTGCAAGTCAGTGGTAAGAGCTGGAAAAGAAAGTGTTCAAATGCAGAAATTGCAGAGTTGGCACACATCCCAGCTTCACCCCTTAAGCAACGTGTGAAACTGGGCATCTCATTTAATCTTGTATTGCCTAACCTCTCAGAATTGCCAGTCCCTAAACCTTTAAAAATTGTCATCCCTTCAGAGTGATTTCCTTCTCAGGGTAAGATCTTCATAAAAGCCTCACTCATGGTTTCACTGGCTATAGGGTTGCTTCCACTATACTAGTGAGCATTGATACCACACAACACAGGCACGTGTTCCCTTGATCTCTAATGACAACACTATTTGAAAACCATGCCCCACTTCTAATCTCAGTCTGTGTGGATAGAGACACCTTCCTGGTAGCTTCTAATCTGCATTCACTATCCATGCTATGCTAAGCTATTTGTAGCTTTCTCCTTCATCACAATTGGTCTACTCTATCCATGCTTGAGCACTTTTGCATTCTCTGAGGCAGCTAATACGAGTTTTCTGCCTATTCTGGGTTACATGTACCTTTTACATACAGTCCTGCATTAATATTACAGGCTGCATACCTTCCCAGATGATATTGATAAAAAGTATCCTGTTTCTATACTAGAAGAGAAGTAACCTCTTCGTAGATTGCTAATGTTGGCCTTCAAATGTTCCTTGTTTATCATTCTGATTAGAGCAAGAATGAAGAGGGTAAGGGGACTTAAAGGGAGTAAACATGCTTATTTTTAATGCTGCGAGGTGGCATATCTACCTATGGGTTATGCTCACGGTGGGGGAGAGAGAGTGGGGGTACCACCAGATATCCTTGATCACTTAATTCCTTTGGTTTGGTGGAGGGGGCCCCAAAGATGTCCATGCCCAGGGCCCCAAAAATGCTAAGATGCCCTGATTGAGTACATGGGGCCCGATGACGTGATTTAGTCAGTCATGTTACTCATTAATGTAAAAGAGTGTCGCTCCAGGCTTCCACCATCCTCTGCCCCCTAATCTCAACTCTTTGGATCTCACTGTAGCCACCTTCTTTGTTGTTCGTTTTCAGTATGTTTTCCTCCCACCCTCTGTTTGTCATTGCGCTTGTTAAATATAGTCTCCTCTCTACCTCCATTCCCGTCAAGGTTTGACTGCTGCTTTTCCAGTTGAGCCACAGCAGCATGAGTGTAAAGCTCCAGACAGGTATAGGCATAAGCTAGCAGGGCACATCTGAGATGCCCAGTGTTTTAGTTCCTCTTTCTACAGCATGTATCACCTTATTATTGTAACTGCGTATGCTGGACCGTGGGTGATGATAGTTTGAATTTACCACATGGTGCAACTTATTCTTTACGAGAATCCTGTGTGCTCAATAACCCAGTGGAAATATGAAAGTTTCAGGATTATCCAGTCTTTTTACCAAGGAATTTTCTCTGCAGATTTTTTCATCACAATATTTTTATCTAACTTGTATTTTAAAAAGCAGGGATGGTGTAGGATGTTTGGTTGAGGCAATATGGGATGCAGGCATGGTGTGGAGGGAGTGGGGGTTGAAGGACATGTTGTTGTAAAATAATCAGTAAAAGAAAATCCGTAAAATAATTCCAGAGTGAAATTTCTTCGGCAACAATCCGATTCAGGCAATACAATTCAATGAGCATGAAAGGCAAATATATGTTCTGTCCCGCAATGTGTCCCGTTTAAGAGGCATTTTAGCGGCCCAGTGAGGCATCATAAAATAAACAATAAGTTCAATAAAATCAATCCAGGTGAAGGATCCTTCCATCCCTGGAGTTGTTTTGGTCCTGGCGTGAATAATAAACCTTTGAACTGGCACACAAAGGAGCATGCAGAAAAGTGATTGCTGCGCCTGTCAGTGGAAGACCTTGAATGTTGCTGCTTCAAAGTTCAGAAAGTCCTATCTATGTGTGACAGCACAGCTTGCCTGAGATAACTCTAAAATCTCTTAATAATTACCCATGGGAATCTGGGGATTAGCAGACCTACAGGTCTTCGGAAGAAGGGTGTTCACTGGCACCCTCTGGCAGGAGATGGTTAATGTTAATGGGTCTTGTACTGTTGCCACTTGCGTGGTCTCTTGGTTTTCTGGTGGGTCTGAAAAGAAAGAGGGATTTCTGGTTTTGTTATTGGGATTGAGAGGGAGAGAGCAAGAGAGCTTTGATATGCTGTTGGCAGCTTCGGTTCAGCAAAATCGAACATTGAGCATAGGTGCATTTTCGGTCGGTAGCCGTCATATGGTGTTGAAGAGTGATTATGTATGTTTTGTTTACGTGTCAGGTGTTGTGAAGTGAGTGCGGTTTGTGTTGCGGTAGAGGAGTGGTTGGGTTTAGTTCAGAGTTTTAGGGTGCGTATGGAGAATGGTGGGTTTTTAGTACGGTTGGTTAGTGGTAATACATTTCTTGCACCCAACAGTCCCCCATGTGTGATACAATTCGCACCCTCAACAGTTCATACAAGTGTGATGCCTTTCCCTCCACCCCCCCCGCACAGTCCATTCAAGTGAGACACATTCCCTGTCCCCAACATTCAAATCCAAGTGCTGCTCAGTTTCTCTGCCAAGGCAAACCATTTCACGCCTTCAGTCTTCAGTCCATTTAGGCGAGATGCATCTCCCACTCAGAACCGTCCATCCAAGTGTGACACACTTCCAATCCCCTACACTTTACCCAAGTGCGGTACACTTCCCGGCCCAAACTGCCCATCCAAGTGTGACGCATCTTCCCACTCCCGCAATCCATCCCAATGCGAAACACTTCCCATCTCTAAACTAATCCATCTAGGTTCAATATATTTCCTGCCCCAACAGTTTATCAAAGTGCAATGCAATGTATTTTATCATCCCAAGAATCCGTCTTGGGAAACCGAACCCTGCACACTACAGATGTTACATAGTGCCTGTCTTGTCTCAGGGCCCAGCTGGGAGTTTAAGGCTTAGTTATGTTATTATACCCGATGCCGAATGTGGCTAACCTGCACATACAGGTTGAGCGTAGAACGTGTCTAGTTTCCCTTTTTAGGTTACATGCCAGATACTGTTAACCTATGCTAGTAAGATGAGTGCTGGTGGGTGTATGATGTCAGACAGTTAGCATCATTAGTCATCTGGTTGCGCTGCAAAGAACGCTGATTGGGCCAGAAGCTGCTAACGTCCCAGGAAACCTCTGCTTGATCTGTCCTGTGTGAATTACTTAAGCACTGACTGTAAGGGCACTGCTAATGCTATGGCCATTTCCAACCGCCTCAGCAGGAGGGCTCCCCAAATACTGCATAAATAAATGAAAGCAACAATAGTAGAGGAGGTACTGCTAAAATGTATTTGTATTTGTATTTATTTTATGGTTGCTGTAAAGTCCTGCATGAAACTAACACTGCATGTAGATTACTTTGCAGACAACTGGCCTCATTACGACCCTGGCGGTAGCCGTGCTGGTAAAAACATATGCTGCCGGAGTTGTGTTTTTTACCGGCACCTGACTTTGGGGAATCACCAGGGCATTACAGCCCGATAATTCCCCAAAGCCAGGCGCCAGTAAAAATTACTCCTCATTCCCATTGAGTCCTGGAAATGGGGAGGATGGAAGCACCAATGTTCAAAGACCTTGGCCGTGAGGCCAGCGGTTCGGGCTGCACTTCTATATCCACTGTTGTGTGGTTCCTTTAAATCAGAAGTAAATCTAGTATTTCAGATGTAAAAATTCTCAAACTCAGTGCTTGTCTCAAATATAATTGAGTTTTATTCACATGATTCTGCACTAAGTGCAATTTCTCAAAGCAGGTGCTTATTGGGATGGCCAATGCATTTCGGAATAGACTTCCTTCATCAGGGCCTAGTAGCAGTAGGTACAGACACAAATTCTAATTCAAACATTACCAAAGAACGCCATGTTCAAAAGACACCAAGTTAAAAACAACAAGATTATAACCATATTTTCCAAGTCCATTAAGCACATAAATAATGTCAACCAGATTCATTCCATCCAGATAATCATATGCATTAGTCCAATATGTCAATGTATCAATGCGTATCGTAAATCACGATGTGCCACCATTTTAAAACCAGTGGTGAAGTAGACATTCATAAAAAATAAAATACATACGGGTTTGGTGTTGGTGTATTTTGGATAATGTGGAGCGCGGAGAAATAAAGACATAAACAAAAAAATACATGAAAATAAATCATCGTTCTACAATATAAAGAATACTAGTAGACTAAAAGGATCTAATAGAAACAGACCTCTTTTCTCTGTAGCGCCATAGTGCAAAGTAAAATGGCTGGGTAATCTCTTCACGAGATACAATACGATCGAGCACTCGAGTATGGTTTCCCAAAAGATTCTGCATATATAAATACGGGGGAAGTTAATGCCAGTATTTCAAGTACTAATCACTTATAAGATCGAACTGAAGGTCCTGGCTTACTTGATCTGATGAGAGGGATAGCACCGGTACCATTGATAACGGTGCCGATGCTTCCGTCAAAGTCTGCAAGTGGGTTCCGTTCCGCCTGCCAGGTCTGACATGGCGGGAGGGAAAGCACCCTCCCGCAGAACTCGGAGTATGCCAGTCTGGTAACAACAGTACCAGTAGCTTACCGGCACCGTTGTTACAGGACCGTGTGTGTTTGTGTGTCTGTGGGTTGAGGTGGACGTGCTGTGAGATGGGATAGAGTTAAATGGGAAGTGTGCAAACAAGAGGACTCCAGGAACGTCTGCGATGTTGGGCCCCCCAGTCTTTCATGTGATCACCTTGATGGTCCATGATGGAGACTTGGTGATGCAGAGTTACCCATGAAAGAGGATGGCTTACTTAGGTCATCTAGGTTAGGTTAGGATCTGCCGATGGATACAATTCTGAGAACTCTATGAAGAAGGAGTAGACTCTTCTTGACACCTGCGAGGAACTTTGCCTTGATTAAACAGATTTGTGGGGTACAGTGAAATTTTTTTGTTCTATTCAATATCCCTTTCCTTTCTAGGGAAATACTTTTCAAAGCAGGATGCACAGTTCCTTTGGCCCAGGAAGAGATCCTCATTAAGCTGGGCCTTCAGAGCACTTGACTTGTTGGTGGGCTTCACTACACAACCCCACATGATATGCCTGGGCCGTCCAGCCGGCTCACAAGGCTACGATGAAGGGAGGATAGGATGAGAGACTTGAAAGTTGGAAAAGAAAATGATGGCCCATTTCACAAAAATGAATACATCTATAGCCGTGAGGGGCACCTTCACTGGATGATAAGCCCAGTTTAATTACTGCAAAGGATCTATGCTTAAGTCTCACTCTTTGTGGGACCAAAATCATCAGGACATGTCAGGATCAATGGTTTGGAGGAATTCGGGTTAACACAATATGTTGGACATGATTTGGTGTAAAGTCTGGCATGACAAGGGGGCACATCATGGAGTTTGCTGATCTTGGGGAATGGTACAGACTGAACAAAGCAGATTTTGTGTTGTGACCGGATGGGGACACTTCCTGTATGAAATGCTAAATCGAGCTTGCTGGACTCTGCATATGCAGATTTGGAGGTCTGCAGGCTGCTGGAGGTAATGTAAACAGAAGTCCACGTATTAGCATGTGAACGCTGGTCTGGGTTCAGGTCCATGAGAGAAACTGAAGCGAGAGAACCTCCTCATGACCACAGATCAAGGTAATTAGGAAGCCTTTCTCCTCTCTGACCTTTTAATGTATTACAACACTGTAGTAGATCATTCAATACTGGCTAAATGACTAAATGAATGGGGTGGTCTGTGGAGGACCACCTTGGAGGGCATGCAATCATTTCTCTAATATCAAACCCATAAAAACAGGTGGGAGTCCATCAAGTCTTCCACAGTGAGGGTCCCAAATGGTGCAGCCTTCAAGTCATCCCTGTCACACCCCATTTTCAAAACCTATATGCATCCACCCGCCAAATAATTAAACAACATCAGCTATAGGTTTGGATGTTTTCCAATGATACTCAACTCTACAACCTTATGCATAAACAAGGGGATAAAAGGCCATCATCACCAAATTCCAAGATCATATAAACCACTGGTAGTAAAAAAAAGAAAACAAAGGAAGAATGAAAGGAAGGAAGGTCAGAATAGTTATTCCAGGCATCACAGTCAGCAGGGGAAAATAATGGCAAGTGCAATTGTTCTGTTGACTCCAGGTAGGAACCTCTGTGATGCTCCTGGGGGTAGACTACGCTTAACCACACGGAAAGACTCAAAGGCATGAAGGAGACACATGAGTTATAAAGATATCACAAAGAGCGGGGTGGTCCCCTAAATGAACCAATTGGAAAACCAATTCTAAAGAGCCACACTCTCAGATAAAACAGGTGGCTATAGTGGACTCTATCAAAATACATCTGATAGAAGGTACACACATGAATGACATATATTTTTTTTAATTATTTCTTTAGTAGACCCATGGGTACTACAGAAATTAGACATATTTAAATTCCATAAAATCTGTTTTAAAGTAGACATATAGAACAAAAAAACTGAAAAACCCTTTAGACCTACATGTGTGTTTGCAAACAATGGTAAACCAAAGCAAATATAGCAATGTGCTAAAACAGATATTACATGTTGTGTGGCCTATAATGCAAAGAATGAAACATATACATCACTTATAGGCCTTTATCAAATAGGGTTTACAATAGGTCAAGGGGTAAATACAAAAGTAAATGTTTGATTATGATTCCATGCAAACCAAAGTATTAGCAAAAAAGGACTAAATCTGTGGCTACTGCCCCTGTGTAACTAAATCAAGCAAGGTTAGCTGAAAGCCAATACTTCATAGAGTATAAATATAAAGTTGTAATTAGATCTAGAGACACATCCCAGGTCTACGTCCCAGAAAGATTTAAGACACTCCAAGATGTCGAGTTTGTACAATCGGGACGTTTCGGCAGAGAGTGGAAATAACTGCCTTCTTCAGGTCCCCAACGGAAGGTTGGAGCACTGTGGATGTGAAAAGCAAATTTTACTAAAAAAGTTAAAATTGAACTGTTAGGCAGAAACCTGTGCAGTTCCCTCTGGGACCACTGCAAAAGATTTAAGACTACAGGTGTTTGGCAGTAACCCACTTGGTAGCAGTCTGTACCACCCAGATTTACCTGGAAGCTTTGGCTGAGCAGTCAGACTTCCCTCAAGAAGAGTTAGGCAGTGTATAGAGCATACATAATAGGTACAGAGGCACAGTAGTACAAGCAAACACTGACCAGAGCTAGGTGTAAAAGTATATAATTATTTATTTAAAAGACACACTCATAAATTACACTAGCACAGAAAAGGTAAGTAAGTCAAAACACAGTCACTATTACTTATATGTACATCCCTAGTTATATGTTGGACAAGTCTAAGTTAACACCACTTATTTCCAAACAGCGGTGAGCGCTTAACGTTAGATGGCACTCCAACAAGTTAGTTAAAAAGGGAGGGAAAAGGCAGAAGTAATGAAAACAGCAAGGTAAAACACTTTTCAGAGATTCACAGTAAGTTTAGAAAGGCAGTCTATTGCGGAGCAAGGAAGTTTGGTTGACAGGCCCATTCTAGGGAAAGCCAGGCGAAAAGATGTCCAAGATCACACAATGTCACAAGTCTTTACAGGTGAGTAGAAAAGGTTTTACCAAGTTTAGAAAAGTTTAGTTCGGGTGTCCCAGGCTTACCCAGGTTCGAGAGCCGAGGGCTAAATCTACCCCGTACAATCGGTGGCAAGGGAAGCCGGGCGGAACACGGTACCTTTTAAAATGGAAAGGATCCTCCAACGGTGGCAGTTGTTCCTGGTAGTGGGTGTAAGTCGTGGCGTCATCCAGAGGAAGAGAAGATCTTGACATGGAGGAAAGCTGAAGGTTGTTGCACTACCAGGGAAGAAACCAGCCGTGGAGTTTTCTGGTTAAAAGGATGTTACCCCTCTTTCGCGGTTGAGGTAAAAAGTGGTATCCCGGTTGCCGGGGTGCTTGGCACAGGCAAGGCGGCCACGAGATGCTTCAGGGAGGCGAAAAGAAGGCAGAAACTGGTTGTCCCCACCATTCAAGGGAAGGAGACTCTCCCGGCTGGAGATCTCCTCTGTCGTTGGGAAAAGTGGTGAGACGGTTCCGCAGGGCTCCACCGGTGGTGTCGTCTTGGTAGGTCGGCTCGGCTTCTCCCTCTTCAGCTTCCTAGGTCCTGTGGCGACTTCTGAAGAACCAGTCCCAAAAACCCTGCTTTTATGCAGCAAACCCCCATTCATACAGCCTAGCTGTCACTCAAACATGCTAAGTGATGAGCGGGGCGGCTCACCACTTGGGCCAATCACACCAGAGTGCGACATGAGTTGTCAAGGCAACTCAGTCCAGGGTGCCTAAACCCCCTCCCACACCCTCTGTGGTACCCAGACAGAATGGCACCACTTTGGAGGGCTTCTGTGCAGAAGCCCGCCAAAAGTGGAACAAAGGCTTGACTCGGGTTCAGGGTTACTGAAGTGAACCTAGACGCCATTTTGGCGGCGAGTTCTGGCAAAAAATCCCAACCGGTGAATTTATATTAAATAAATAAACCGGCGGTATCTTTAACATTGCACCAAAAAGTGGTGCATTTAAATCAATGGGAAATCCCATTGGGAAATATTCCGGTGGAATATTTCCGTGGTATCCACTGCCACCAGCCAGAACTCGGCGAGGGGGGACGGGACAGTACCCCCTCGACAACAGACCCAGGGGCAATCTAATTGCCCCTACCAGTACTTCCACAGTATGATGGTTTGTACTGGTTAAGTTCCTAAGTTAAGACTAGTAAAGTCAATGGTGACTTTACAGAACCAGGGAGACAGTAGTCAGTCCCAGGGTGTGGAGTCTATGTTCGGGGGTCACTATGACACTCCTATGTTACTGCACTGAGGGTGCTGTGTAACACACATTCAAAAACCAATGATAGCCTATGGGGAAAAAATACCCCATAGCCCAAAAGCACATAGCAAGTCACAGAAACACTCTCAAGTCATGTAAGTCATGTCCAAGAGTGAGGGTAAAAGAGTCTCACTCTTGGCAGGAGAAAAGAATAAACCCCAAAAATCCAGCAAAGCTGCTGGGGGACTCACTAGGTTAGGAAATTCAGCCTAAACAGAGAATTCTCCCTAACATGAACTAACAACGAAAATAATTTAAAAACATGGGGTGCAATAAAACAATAGAAACTAAATCATTATCCGCCACCCACTGTATGTGCCATCACCAACACCTTAGAGAAAATTGTGTGACAGAAAATGAATATAATTGTTCACCTACGTTAAAATGACACCTTGTGTGAAATGAAGTTAGTGCCCCGCCTCAACACCATCACCCAAATCCAAAGTGTCTGGTCTGAACCAAACAAAGATAACTTACTGTGCGGTTCAGATCTATTAATCCCAGAAATGTGAATGCAACTGACTGGACCAGCTGATCGCAGTAGATAAATACCAGCCTGTCGAGGATATCCTATGTGGCACTCCTACATAAAGGCAAAAGGTGAAACAGGTACACCATCATGTTAATGGCTGCTGATCAAATTTAAACTTTGTATGCTACTATTGACTAGAACTTGCTACAGGTCTTGGACCTCTAAGGTAATGTGTCCCCAAAGGGGGGACATAATGTCCCTCATGCAGTCAACTACTGGCATGGATGGAAAATATCTAGCACGTACAAGCATTGCATATATTCCATGTATAGCCTATGTCTGAACTCAGTGCACACATATAAAGATAAAGGGCACAAAATGTGGCTTACCCCAACAATGCGGAAGAAGGTATGTAAGCAGTGCTTTAAGTGGGGTAGGAAATTGAGGGGGGTCCTCGTTTGGTGGTGTGGCTTCCATTGTGGGCGTGGCCTAAAAGGTGCACAAATCATTGTAAGGTGCGCAAACAAATATATAAATGTATGTGAGCATTTATATATTTGTATGCGTACTACTATGGTTTGTGTACTTTTCAAGCCTTATAAACACCAATGTTACATATTTCTATGTTTATAAAAAAGGTGGCATGAAAAGTGCACAAACCATAGTAATTTACGCACACCTTGTGTGCTTACCTTACCATGGTTTGTGTACTTTTCAAGCCACCTTTTATAAGCATAGACATTATAACATATTTCTTTGTAAACAATTCAAGGCATCTTTTATAAAGCTTTGCCGACGGAGAAAGGCGCCTCGGGCTCTGTGATCTCTGCTCTGAGCCAATAGATCACAGAGCCCGAGGCGTCTTTCACCCTCTGTGAACCCGCGGGCTCTGTGATCTAGAGGGTAATTCATAGAAATTCGCACAAAAGTGGCGCACGCGGCTGGCGCACAGCGTGCCCGTGCGAATGTCTGCGCCAGCCGCGTGCGCTAAAATAGATTTCCGCGCACAGCGTATTCATGGATTTTCGCATCCAAAACCAGCCGTGGCGCAGCGTGGCGCAGCGACCCTGCAGCAGCGCCAGTTAGGCCCCCAAGAACGCCCTCGCACAAGGAAAAGCCTCCAAAATCCCCAAATAATCGCAGAGGGCTGCGCTAACCCTGGACCAGTTCACAGGGCTGGCAAACAGCAAACGCCAAGCGGGGAACGTGTATTTCAGTGGTACGCGGGAAGTTCCACACGCGATTGTCCTGTGTACGTGTGCATCAGGGGTGCGTGGGAAGTAACACACGCAAAAGCAGCAGGGTACGTGTATTTCAGGGGTGCGCGGGAAGTATCACACGCAAAAGCAGCAGGGTACGTGTATTTCAGGGGTGCGCGGGAAGTATCACATGCGATTCAATCAGGGTACGTGTATTCCAGGGGTGCGCAGGAAGTATCACACGCAAAAACAGCAGGGTACGTGTATTTCAGGGGTGCGCGGGAAGTATCCCACGCAAAAGCAGCAGGGTACGTGTATCTCAGGGGTGCGCGGGAAGTATCACACGCGAAAACAGCAGGGTACGTGTATTCCAGGGGTGCGCGGGAAGTATCACACGCAAAAACAGCAGGGTACGTGTATTCCAGGGGTGCACGGGAAGTATCACACGCAACAGCAGCAGGGTACGTGTATCTCAGGGGTGCGCGGGAAGTATCACACGCGATTCCATCAGGGTACCTGTATTCCAGGGGTGCGTGGGAAGTATCACATGCAAAAACAGCAGGGTACGTGTATTTCAGGGGTGCTCGGGAAGTATCACACGCAAAAGCAGCAGGGTACGTGCATTTCAGGGGTGCGCGGGAAGTATCACACGCAAAATCAGCAGGGTATGTGTATTTCAGGGGTGCGCAGGAAGTATCACACGCGATTCCATCAGGGTACGTATATTACAGGGGTGCGTGGGGAGCACCACACGTGAATTGCACGTGTGGATCCTCCCAGGTGTCCCCTCTACACCCTCCACGGCCCCTGCAGGTGGCCCACACCACAGGGGCCTACCCTGCACATGTCCTGCAGGCACCCCATCCACCATGGCCATGCCCCCCAGCCAACCCACATGTCACCTTGCACTACTGCCCACCAATGCATGTCCCCCTGCACCCCCAGCCACCAGGGGCAGCCTCCACCAGGCCCCCACTCATGTCTCCCATCACCCCCACCCCCCAGCCACCAGGGGCAGCCTCCACCAGGCCCCCACTCATGTCTCCCATCACCCCCACCCCCCAGCAGTGCAGGGGCAGCCTCCACCAGGCTCCCACACATGTCCCCCTGCACCCCCACCCCCCAGCCACCAGGGGTAGCCTCCACAGGGCCCCCACTCATGTCTACCACCACCCCCAGCCACCAGGGGCAGCTTCCACCAGGCCCCCACTCATGTCTATCACCACCCCCACCTCCCAGCAGTGCTGGGGCAGCCTCCACCAGGCTCCCACACATGTCCCCCTGCACCCCCACTCCCCAGCCACCAGGGGCAGCCTCCACCAGGCCCCCACCCCTCTCTACCACCACCCCACCCCCAGCAGTGCAGGGGCAGCCTCCACCAGGCCCCCACCCATGTCTACCACCACCCCCACCCCCCAGCAGTGCAGGGGCAGCCTCCACCAGGCCCCCACTCATGTCTCCCATCACCCCCACCCCCAGCCACCAGGGGCAGCCTCCACCAGGCCCCCACTCATGTCTCCCATCACCCCCACCCCCAGCAGTGCAGGGCAGCCTCCACCAGGCCCCCACTCATGTCTCCCATCACCCCCACCCCCCAGCCACCAGGGGAAGCCTCCACCAGGCTCCCACACATGTCCCCCTGCACCCCCACTCCCCAGCCACCAGAAGGAAGCCTCCACCAGGCCCCCACTCATGTCTACCACCACCCCCACCCCCCAGCCACCAGGGGCAGCCTCCACCAGGCCCCCACCCATGTCTACCACCACCCCCACCCCCCAGCAGTGCAGGGGCAGCCTCCACCAGGCCCCCACTCAGGTCTCCCAGCCAACATGTCACCACAATGTAGATCCCTGGCCCTTATGGTCAGCCTCCAAATGGCAAACACCCACCCGAGTATTGCATCCACCCACTTAGAAATGGCAAAAACATGACAGAAGCACAATTGCAAGTTTGGAAATGAACACATGTCCCTCACATACACCCAATGGGTGTCAGTGAATGTCAAAACCCATATCATGATATGCATGAAACCAATGAGATGATACTACACATTGAACTTTGACGAAAAAATATGTATTAAAAGCAACATAAATTGAATCAAAAATAAACAAACAATAATAGAAATTTAAAAAAAACAACAGAAGGTCCCTGAAATAATGCTAAACCACAAATCATAATGCAAAGGAAAGGTGTCCAAAGTCACAGTCCACAAAAGTAAATCCAATTGAAAATTAAAATCGAAAACCATTGCTCCATGGCGAAATCATAATAAAAATTGAAAATCCAACAGTCAACTATGTACAGATAAACAATCCAGGGTCCCTGATCCCAACCGAAGAAATGAAACCTATCTAATAACACTACCTAAAAAAAATAACTATATACAAAAATGTGGCCCATTGTCCAAAAGGTCCAAAAAAAAAGCTAAACCAAAGGAAACCTAACACTAACTATATAACTATTTGCAAGGGCAGTGGGCTAGTCCGACGGCTCACTTCGGGATGTTCCGGGCCAGGGCATCATCGAACTCCTGCTCAATGTCCCGGAGGCGCTCCTCCTCCATGGCCCCGAGGGTCTGCAGGGCCGTCCACATGTTCCCCCCAAACTCCCTGCGGATTGCCTCGAGGCACTCGGCCCGCCTCAGGGCCCTCTGCATGGAGTTCTCCGCCCTGACCATCGTGAGCCGTGCCTCTTCCGCCCGCTGCCGCTCCGCATCTATGGCGTGGCCCAACCGCTGCCACACGGAAGACACTTCCCTTCCTGGGTCCTCCTGCCCTCCGGCCGATGCCTGTCCCTCCGATGTGGAAGGCCCCGAGCCATCATGGCTCCCACCACGTTGCTGCTGCTGCTGCGCCTCTGCCCGTGCACTGCCTCCTGCTGCCTGCACATCCTCCGCTGGCTGGGGTGCAATCGTTGATGTGGCCACCCCTGCTGGACGTCCGACTCCCAACTGTGGCAGGGATGCCTCCTCCACCAGCCTGGCCGCACCGTCAGAGGCAGCTCCACAGGGCACCCAGGTGACTGATGGGTGGGAAGATGGCACGGAGGACGACTGGCGCATAGGGGGTTCAGTTGAGGAGGGGGTCTGAGCAAGCACCATCAAACGGAGGAATCCGGCCTGGGTGACCTGTCCCAGTAGGCCGACACGGTCAACGAGCCATTCGAGATGACGTGCAGTCTCCTCATGAAAAGACTGCAGGTCACCTCGCATGGCCCGTTGACGCAACGCCACACCAGTCAGGACAGGCTCAACCCGGACCCGGATATCCACGTCCGCAGGCAGAGGAAGGCCAGTTGTCGTGAGCTCATCCCCTGCCTGAAAACGGGTCTGGACGTAGGCATCCCTGGTGGCTGGGGGGTGGGGGTGGTGGTAGACATGAGTGGGGGCCTGGTGGAGGCTGCCCCTGCACTGCTGGGGGGTGGGGGTGATGGGAGACATGTGTTGGTGATCAGTAGTGCAAGGTGACATGTGGGTTGGCTGGTGGGTATGGCCATGGTGGATGGGTTGCCTGTGGGACATGAGCAGGGGTGCAGGGTGGTACCCTGTGGTGTGGGCTGCCTGCAGGGGCCGTGGAGGGTGTAGAGGGAACACCTGGGAGGACCCACATGGCCAAATCACGTGTAGCATTCCCCGGCACCTCGGAATACACGTACCCAGGCCAATCGCGTGTGGAACTTCCCGCGCACCCCGAAGTACACGTACCCAGGCCAATCGCGTGTGGAACTTCCCGCGCACCCCGAAGTACACCTACCCAGGCCAATCGCGTGTGGAACTTCCCGCGCACCCCGTAGTACACGTACCCAGGCTAATCGCGTGTGGAACTTCCCGCGCACCCCGAAGTACACGTACCCAGGCCAATCGCGTGTGGAACTTCCCGCGCACCCCGAAGTACACCTACCCAGGCCAATCGCGTGTGGACCTTCCCGCGCACCCCGAAGTACACGTACCCAGGCCAATCTCGTGTGGAATTTCCCGCGCACCCAGGAACACGCGCACACGCTATTTTTCACACAGCGGGTGTCCGTGTTTGTCGGTGCCCCTTTGCACCTCATTTGTCCTAGAGGGCCACTGTATGGCCCATTCATCATGGCTGTATATGGGTGCATTTTGTTAGCGCACATTTTGGCGCACATTTTTTTCAGTCGCAGGGGCGCTACCGCCTGCTTTCTTGTGGCGTACTTGTTTGGCCCTGTGCGCGTCTTTGACCGTGCGCTGGTTTGCCCTATTCGATTCCATGAATACGGGTTGTAGGCGAGCGTGTGGGCGTTCCGCGCACTTGCCTCCTGTACTTCCCCCGTGAAGCCCATATTTTCACGCGTTGTTCCCCATTCCGAGTCTTACGCCCCGTGTTCCGCCTACTTTTGTGATGTGCGCCGCGCTATGTGCGATTTCGCAGTGGCCGTGGCGCACGCTGTTGGATGACCTGTGCGCCGGCGTGCGAGGCGCACATTTTTAGCGCACCTCCAATGTTTTTCTCGTGCACGGACTACCATGAATCGATGTGCGCTGGTTTCCCTGCGATTTTCGCACTTGCACTGCGATTTTCGCACTTTTCCTGCGATTCGCACGTTTTGGCACCTCTGTGCGGAAATTTTCGGCGCACATTATTTCCATGAATCGACCTCCTAATCTGCATATTAGATCGCAGAGCCTGAGAGGGTCAGTGACCTGGGGAGGGCAAACAAAGGGACAGTAACTACCTCTGATGACCCTGATGAGGGGTCGCAGGGGTAGTTACACTGACTGACAGAAGTGCAGCCAGCCTCAGTGTTGCTGGGTCTGGCTGGCACTTCTGTCAGCTAGCCTGACGTTAAACTGGCGGGCGCATCGCCCGTCGCGGCTGCGGCCCGCCAATGTTGTGTGGGGGGGGGGGCGGCAGGGCCCCGTCTCAGTCCCACTTTTAGGAGACTGCTGCGGCCTGGCCCCGCTAGGCCCCCCGCCCACTTAAAGCACTGTGTGTAAGCAAGCCAGCAAATTTCATCTAGTATGGAGAAGGAGTTGTCCCATGCAGAAAAAAAGAGAGATCCAAGTGCATTCCAATGGATCTGTGGAAGGAGCTGAAAGAGCACACGGATACACAGATGTGTATAAGTAACGTGCCACGTCGTACCTGCTAACAAAACCAGCATTATCATAACTACATGCAGACCATGGCGCACAACTCACTCCAGATAGCGTAACACTGTACGTCTGGATACGTAGCTGGTTAACCTCCAGTGATAGGGCACCGTGTGTTCTGCACAAGTCCCACTACGCATCAAGGATACTGTGAAAAAAGAGTTAAAAATGATATCACGATTGGACAAAGGCCTTTACAGCCATAATTGCTGACTGCAGGGCAGGGACAGAGGGGATGGAGAGCCAGCGCGAAATAATAACGAACCTAAGAGGACTCATATCTATGCGAGGGGGGGGGGGGGGTGCAGAAGGATCAAGTTGCATGTACTTGACGTCACTAGGATGTTACGGTAGACTGTTGCGGTATCCGTGAAACAATGAAACAAATGATTACACGGTAGGCAGCTGGAATCCAACGCAGTTCGCACATCTGCCATGTGGGCTGTTCGGAGGCCTGAGCCTGCATATAACATCTGACTTGCCATAAGTCAGAAGGTCCTGTCACGTGTAAAGGAGCCACGTATTTGCATGGACATACAAATAAGACTGGACGCTGGCCATCTATATAAAGTGACTTACATAGTGTAGGCCGCCCCTATGAACCTGAAATATGGTTTCCTGAAATATAAATCGCGTTAGAGAGAGGTAAGATAAATTAGATTGGAGCCAGAAGCAGCCTCAATCATGATACAGAGGTCCCATAATGTATGGCTGAATTGGTTCAATGCAGAACTGGTCTGGAGTGCCCCCTCTAAGCTCAAAAGCACGGGTGACCAATATTACGCCATATTCGTACAGGAAGCCAAGACACATGTTCCTACGTATGCCAATCACCAGACTTGTGAATAGTAGTGAAGTAACCATATGCAAAAAAAGGGGTGGGGTTACGAAGGATGATGCCTGAGTAGAACAAGGAGAAAGATGATACCTGATGCATACACTACAGGTGTATCATGGTAGAAAATATAATGCAGATAGGCTACTACAAAAGTACATTGGCCAATTGGCAGTGTTATGATACGGCCTGGTAAGGGCCTATCTACGAGATGTCAATACAATTATCCATCTTGCTTCAGGAACATACGCCAATTACCAATACTGTGGTGTGGCCTCATTAAGGCCATTCTCCAAGGTGCCAAGCCAATGTATCCATCTTGCTTCCAATGTTGTTAACTGGTGAGCTGTGCATTTACTCTTGGTAAAGCAGCAAGAATCCACTAGGATATATCATCTATAGAGTGGCAGCGCTCCACATATTGTGATACCAGGGGTGCATTTCTATTTTTGCACCATATCCGAGACCTGTGTTCCACATTTCTGGTATGCACCGGTCTTGAAGTCTGTCCCACGTATTTGAGTCCACAAGGACACTCTATACACTAAATAACATTAGGGGTCTTGCAGTGTGTGTGTTGATGTAGGTTCCATTGTCTTCCTTGCACTTCAAACCCTTTGAATTTTTTACTAGATTTGCATACTGAACATCCCCCAAAGGGGAAATGGACAGTCAGTGGATGCAAATCCCATCCAGTCATGGTGTTCCTGTTTTCCTGTGGTCTGGAGTGAACAAAGAGATCTTTGAGTTTTTTTGACTTTTCATTGTGAATAGTGGCAATGGTTCATCAGTCATTTCTAACCATATCAAGGGCCAGAATGTTTTGATAACTTTCTTAATCGCAAAGGTTTGTGTGGTGTACGGCAATACACAGACCAACTTATCCTGTGTGCATTCTTCTTTAGGAGTAAAGGGAGATTCCGTCGGTGTGTATCTAGCTCTTTTAACAACTCTTGTCATTAGTTTTCTGGGATAACCTCTAGCCACTAATTGGTCTCTGAGATTGTCGTCTTGAACTTGGTAATCTGTGATGGAAGAGCAGTTTCTCCTCAGGTGGAGAAATTGGCCGTGTGGTAGGTATTCCTTCAGGCTCCTGGGATGTAAGCTTGTGAAGTGGAGCAAGATGTTAATATCCGTCGGCTTCCTATACAAGGAACATTCCAATACGTTGTCTCTAGCCCGCATAATCAAATCCAAGAAGTTAATCTCGATAGTGCTGGTGTTCATAGTAAATTGTATTTTACTATGGCGTTTGTTGAGCCATGAAAATAAATTGTTCAGACTTTTAGCAGGCCCCTGACATATAACGACAATGTTGTCTGTGTATCGACGCCACATATTCATGTGAGTGTAGAAAGGATTAGTGTTGGTCAGTATGAAGTGTTGGTCCCACATTGCCATATATAGGATAGCTAGACTAGGCGCAAATGCTGCGCCCATCGCCGAACACTGTATTTACAAGAATAATTGATCTCTATACTTAAAATAGTTCTTCTCAAGAGCAATACGTAGTAATTCCAGGATGAATGAATATCTCCCGGATACACTGGATCGCCTCCTCTTGTGGGATAATGGTGTATACCACCTGTATGTCTAAAGTAACCAAGATTTCCTGTGTCGAGTTGAAAGTTCTTCCTTCATATAATTGAATAAATGGCAGGCTGTCTCGGATGCAGGTATCAGTTCTTTGGCTTAAGGGCTGTAGAAATTTGTCGATAAATGTACAAATTGGTTCTAAGACCAATCCACAGCCCGCGACTATAGGGCGAACCGGTGGCTTAATAGCGTCCTTATGTATCTTAGGTAAAGCATTGAATGCAGGTGTATGGCATTCTGAGGTGTTAAGAAAATCAAATTCCTTGTTTTTGAGCCAGCCTCTCTGTTGTGCTAAGGATGTAACATCCAATAGCTCTTTCCTTAGACCGACACTGGGGTCCTTTCGTAATTTTCTATAATTTTCACTGTCATCTAGGAGTTCCATCACCATACTCTGATATTGTGTTTGGTTGAACACCACTATGCCACCACCTTTATCCGCAGGTTTTATTACGAGTTGGGGTCATTGGATAGTGTTCTAATTGCATGCCTCTCTGCATTAGTTAGATTATATCCGAATGAATAATCAAATGTTATGCCATTACCAACGCATTTCTCTATTGTATGTATGAGAACACACTCTGTAAACTGTTGTAAGCTATATTCAAACTGCTGTTCGCCTAAGCAAGTATCCTGTAACAGTGCCACGATGCCCAAGGGCCGATGTGCGCTTTATAAATGCAAATAAATAAAATAAAAAATAAATATCTCTAGGAGTGCTTGTTCTGTTCTAGTTTACTTACTTCCATAAGGACACATTTCTCAAATGTTATGATTTCTTTAGGGATTTGATTATCAGAGGGTGTAAAAGTAGAGGGGCACCTCAGACCTGTATCTATGACAGGTTCTGGTGGATCTGAGTCCTTAAAGAAGGAACGTAGTCTGATTTGTCTCAGGAATATACGTATATCTGTTTGAACTGAGACCCAGTCAGAGTTTGTAGTAGGGACAAAAGATAGTCCCTTAGTCAAAACGCTGGTCTGAGCTTTGAAAAGTTGCTTCCCGGATAGGTTAAATACCGACAGGGAAAGCTGTTGTGCTCTCAATAGGTGGTCCTCCGTCACTGTCGTGGGCGCCATGGTGTCTGGTACCAGTTGGGGGTTTGGTAGCATTGGTCCCATCCTTGTCCTCGTATAGGACCTCTGCCTAAAAAAGGCCTACCTCCCCCAAATTGAGAATGCAGGGCTGCGTGGGGAAGGGGAAAGGAGTAAGGCGGAAAGTTATAGCCTTGATCTGAGCCTTGTGAGGAGTTCCTGCTAGTGTCAAAGAAAGTAATTCGTTGTGTGTGACCCCTCTGTGGGCCCCCCGGTTTGATTTCTACCAGTATTTCTAGCTTGACGGTAATTGGCTGCCAGATAAGGGTAAACTACGAAAGGTCTGGGGTGGCACACCAAACACCAGTAGGTACTTGGCAATTCTGCTGATAGAAAAATTGGATGGAATTTGGTGTGTGCAGATCTGGCTGTGCTGTGTCCTCAAGGCCACAGTAACTCTTTGCATGTGGACACACACCACAGCCAGACACAACACACCCGGTCGAAAACCTAGAGACCCTTTTCCACATCTTTCACCCACAGCCACCATGCTGAGAATCAGAGCCGTGGAAGCGAGAAATTCTGTAAATAAGATGACCCTCGTAGCGAGCAAGAGACCAACATTGAGATTCATTCATTTTTATCAGGTTGGAAAATCTAAGCATTGAACAACACGTTCACATGGAAAATAAAATATGCCATACGTACATATGTCCAGAACAGGAACACTCAAAAAATGGACACTTGGTTGGCTGATTATAAATGAACCCAAGATGAAAAGAATGTGTATGAAAATAGTTTTGAGACTGACCTCATATACATGCAAAATGTCAATCTAGAAGCCCGGGAATTGGCCCAGTTCGGACCACGTGGCTGGCTCAAGCTCGACTTGCCTTTCAAGCCTCTGGCTGGAAACCCACATAACCCCGGCATCCGTCCATATGACAACCAACATATAATCATAACTCATTGCCCTTTCCCCCCAGAAAGTGCAGAATGAGACTTGTTTGTTTGTTGGCATAAGAAGGCCGCAGAATTTATTCCACAATCATAAAACCAAACTGTACATATCTGTGGAAAACTTTGTCTGCCAGGTGCGGCGACTACTCCGTGTCCCAATAACTTGCTTCCCCCTTTTCCTTTCCCAAGAGTCCATTAGTAGGCCCAACTCTCCCAGCCTTGGTAGTATCCGAGCCTGCCTGCCCTTGCAGGTGCTCCTGGGCGGGGAGAGTGCTGTTTCTTTGGGGGAAGCTGAGCCGTAATTGTCCTTCCCCGCCGCCCCTGCCGCTTAGGCTCCCAAGGGGCTTTGGGTCTGGGAAGAGCGAAGACCCTTCCTGCATTCTCCTGGCTCTTCCGGAGGCTGTTTCCTGTGTTTGTCTGGCCAAACACCGCCACGCCACGTGTGGGTTTCCGCCCACCGTGGCTCCCCCCTTTGCTCCTTCCTCACATTTCTAAGATCTTCATGCGGATATCCCAGAAAATAAGTCCATACCCAAAGATGATAGGTGCACCCCGTCATTTGAAAAATACCCTGGAGTTTTTAGGTTAATGAGCCTGTGTCTAATCTGACCTAAACCCCTGCCCTTGCAGAATTTAGCCATTGCGCAATTCAGTTTTCGCCTGGACTTCTCTACTGCGGCGTGGCTGTCAGCACCCCTCCCTTCCTTTCTTGGAATGATTTCTGACCATATTATTTCCGTTTCACCTAGCTGTCCTGCCAGCTCATGTAAAGAGTACCTCATTTCCCGCAGGAGAGCCCCTCTCCCTAAACTTGTTAAATTATTGCCACCCAGGTGAACGATCAAGATGTCGGGCTTCCCTCTGCTGGCCAAGAGCTTGCGCACTTGACCCTGTAATAGCGCCCACTTCATGCCAGGCACCCCGTGCCACCTGATCCTAAACTCGCCCGCTGTCAGAGCTTCCTGTTCCACTGACCAGCTGGACCCTGCCCTGGATACGAAGGAGTGTCCTACCACCCATACGGCTACCTTCTTCTTCCGGGCAGGTGCTACAGAGAGGGAGAAAGAAGAAGGCCTGTCACCATTACATTTTTTCCAGCCTACTGTACCTCTTAAAGCAGCCTGATTTCCATCTGCCTATCTGCTTGATTGTAGCCTCACTCATTCCCATTGCCGCCGCTGATGTAGCAGCCCCTATCCTAAAAGAATGTGTACCAAACACCCCTCATTCTCCCCAATTTTGGCCAGTGCCATTTCCGTACTTCTGCCCTTGCCCCCTTGCCCTCTTGCTCTGCCTCACCAGGGCGTGCCTGCTCTGGGACCCTTTTTTCCTCTGCCCCCTTTCCATCCTGCTCCGCCTTAAAGGATAGTTCCGGGACTTCTTTTTTATTGTCCCTACGGTTCGGCCATGTGTTTTTAAGCATAAATCGGTAGATCGTAGAAAACTTTCCTATGGACCTTACCCGACTTTTCGTCCATTAACGCACTCGAAATCAGCCGCCATTTTCTGATAATCCTATCATTTCCCCCCATCGCCGTGGCTCACCTGCTTTTGCGGCACTAAATCAAATCCCCCGCCCCTGAGCCTGACATCAGCAGACGCGTACCGCCCATTTCCCAACGCCAAAGCACGTTTTGTGTCAACAATCGCTGCGCCTCAGCTAATGAAGTGTCGCCATGGAAATGGCAGGACGCCTCTTTCCTCTATAAGTATAAACACACTGTTTCACAACACACAGCAGCAGATTTTCGATTCCATTACTCTCTCTGTGTTACTTTGAGTATTCTGTGACTCGTTTCTGTGCTCTGGTCAGCTACCTTCGCCGCTTCTAGGCCTTGTGAACACCTGTACCATCTCTGTAAATTATTTTACTTTCTTTACCACACAATGGCTACAATAATGCCGTATATGTACGAGCCCGAGTACACCGAGGAAGAACTACTGGAAAGGCAAGCACGCGAAAACGATGGGGATTCGGACGGCAGTTGGGAGGACCAGTCAACGGATGAAGAGCCTGGACCATGTCGCATGGACGGCGTCTCCACCTGGTGCACGTGCAATCGGTGCGAGCTAATGCCAACTGAGGAGGAGAACTGCTGCTGCCGTGAAAATTCCGGGTGCTTGGCCTACATTTCGGAAGGCGAGCCAAGTCCGCAATGCATCACCGAGCTGCCAGAGTTCAGGGAAGCCTGCCTCTCACGGACCATGTTGAGGATGATGATGGTGCTTATGCACGAACTTCGCGGCACTGTTCGTCCGCGTAATCCGAGTAACGAGTAAGTATACTCTGGTTGTGATGTCAGTGATGCCACTACTATTTCATGGTCGTCTCCCACATATAAAATTACATCTACATATCATTCGAATGCATGTAAATTGGTTCCATATTGTGCATTTTCTAGATAGAATTTTATTCAAAGCAGAATGACATTTTTTACCTGAATCGACAGTGATAAGAAAGTTTTGTCATTTTAATACAGTTTGCATCTTTCATTTTCACAGGTGGTACAGGCTGGTGGCCTATCGTTGCTTCACTTGGTGGCTTCACGGGAGGCTCGGACACCGCGTTCGGAGAGTAATACCTGCCTGTGCGGTACTTGCCATTAGACAACATTTCCCCAGCGACAGTGGACAATACCGCGGATTTTCCCTGGATGTGCTGCAACCGGAACTTTACAATGTGTAATGTTTATTATTTATGTTCAATTGAAATTAAGATCTAAAATAAAACCCAACATATATTTTAACAATGGTTGTTTTGATTTTTTAAATGAATCTAGTGTGTCTCCATTGAATAGTCTTCCTGTGCCTTGTCTTGTCACACCACATGTCTCTGGCCAGCATCCTCCCTCACGCTGGCCGCCCACCTTCAATCCACATAACCGTTGAACCCATATGCAGCAGACATACATATGTCATTTTGCGGGTTGGCATCAAGCCTCCCGGCCTTGCCTCCTCCCCCAAAAATACTTACCACACCACTTTGTTCAAGCGTTGGCAATAAAAGGAAGGCCGTTGGATTTTATTGATACAAAACATGGTTATAGGTAAATAATCCATATGGTTGATCATAATAAATCATCCTTTTGGGCACCGGGTACAGAGATGACCCCCTCTGGACCGTGCCGCCTTGCCACCACAGGCCAGCCTGCTGCTGACTAACTGCCTAGGCATCCAGGGTCTCCAGGGTGAACTGCACCCATATATTCTCCTGGGAGGGTGAGGTATTTATAAGCTCACCCCCCTGCCTTCCATGTACTAGATCCTGCAGCCTGCCTCTTACATGCAGTTAGATGGCCTCTCCTTGGTGAGGCCCTGCGGCAAACGAGTCTTGTTTGCACGACCACCGCCCCAATCCACCCCCCCGCCCTATCAAAGGCAGTTCGCACCGGGGTACTTGTGCTGGCAAGTGGAGCTGTCAGGGAGCGATAAAGGCCAAGAGGTGCCAAAGACCATGTACACTTCAAAGTGGTCTATAGAGCATGGGTTGTTGTTCCCATGTCTACCTCCAGACCCCGTGTCTCCTGCCAAGCATCCCCCCTCACGCTGGACGGCCCCCTGCAATCCACATAAGTGTGTCTCCATTCACGAGTCTTCCTGTGTCTTGTCTGCACGACCACCGCCCCAATCCACCCCCCCCCCGCCCTATCAAAGGCAGTTCGCACCGGGGTACTTGTGCTGGCAAGTGGAGCTGTCAGGGAGCGATAAAGGCCAAGAGGTGCCAAAGACCATGTACACTTCAAAGTGGTCTATAGAGCATGGGTTGTTGTTCCCATGTCTACCTCCAGACCCCGTGTCTCCTGCCAAGCATCCCCCCTCACGCTGGATGGCCCCCTGCAAACCGCATAATGCCACGACATATACACGTCATTCATTCACAAACACACCCCTGTTTCGAATTCTTTATAACCCACTTCATATTCTAATGAGAACTTCTTTGCGCTTTGCTAGTCAACCCGTGAAGGTGCTGGTTATCTGCTCTTCGTCTCTGTGAACTTCCGTGACCACTTTGAGGAAACTCGTCAGTTTGCAACCTGTGAACTGCTCCCTGTTCTACGACAAGAAACTACTCTGATCCCTGCATCTAACTGTTTGTTCGTCAAGGTAAGGCCATGTACCATAATCATTTTGCGTCCAATTTCTTTTCGTTCAAGACAGTACATGCAAGGAACTAGTCACATTTTCTGAGTTTAGTCAAATTATCTTTCTATTTTTTTAAAGTTATTCAAATACTTATCCGCATGTGAATAACGTGTATAGTTCCAAGAACCAAAACGAACCTTGCATTGAACCTTTTATGTGTCATTTATTTTTTTAACACATTGGTATTCATAGAGAATTGTTGATCTTTACTTTTCAGAACTTTCCACAATGCCTGCCTGTTCCATTGGCGGTTGCCCTTCGAAGACCCATAATAAATCTGAAGGTACTATAATGCATGTTTTCCCTAATACAATAGATCAGATAAGTGAATGTGTCCGATATTGCGGATATCCACCGTCTGAGCTTGAAAGTAGAGTCCTAGAAGTGTTTGCGGACAAGAGGGGTGATCGATACCGCATCTGCAGCAGGCACTTTAGCTCAGACATGTACTCCACATCATTGCTAATAAAGAAGAACACACCGCGAGCGAGGCGAAAATTGCTCTCAACCGCTATTCCCACTCTATTCGTCCACATCCCTCCACTGGTGAGTCAAGTTTACGTATTTATCTCTCGGCCTTGCGGTAGTGTGTAGCATTAGCTAACAATAATTTCCCCATTTATGTATCCACTCAATATGAAGGCGGAAGATTCTCCATCCGTGTCGTTATTGCAGTCATCAGCCACTTCAAGCGCCTATCGGGTAATCTTACTTAGCTATTCTGCCACTGACTTGTTTTAGGCATGTAAATCAATAGTTTTAATTTATCGTGTGATTATTTTACCTAATGGTACACCCTTGTACTCGTCCTCTAGTCTTTGTTTTCAGTTATAATTATTGTTATCCAAAATAATGCAAGTACTGTCTTTCAGGGAGATGCTGAGGAGTCCAACGTATTGACGACAACCGTTGATGTCACTCAGATGCTCGAGGTACGTTTCCGGACAGTTCCATCGATGGAGATCATCAGATCTTGCATTCTTGTAGCGTGATTGTTACACACAATGTTTCTTTCGTTTTTAGCCATTGATATGTCCTTCTGTCGTCGCCCTCCTATGTGTCTTCTTTTTTCAATATTGTGTTCATTACTAATGAAAGTCCCATGTTTCAGGGAGTCGATGGAGCATTAGTCCAAGAAGAAGGGGGAGCATGCAGTTACGGGTCGGCGCAACAGCTTGCAGAAGTGTGCACCGCAGTTACATCGTCCCTTGATGTTCTTATGCATTTCGAGGTATGGATACTGACAGTTCGATCAAGCGAAATCATATGACGTGATTACATCCGCTATACTTCCTTCTTTATTAACGCAAGTACTATGTTTCAGGGAGATGACGGAGCTTCTTCTACAAGAACATCACCCCTAGTAGTTGATGCAGATATCTGGGTGGTGACACTTCCAACGATCGAGCAAATCGAATCATATTTAGGTATCCATTATTTATTTTAGACAACTGATCATTTGTGCAGGTCTATTTAGATGAGCCGTTGACGCCTGCACAAAGTGTATGTTCTTTTTAACAAAATAGAAAACCATACTAATGCAATTACTGTGTTTCAGGGAGTTACTGAAGCATCATCTTCAATAATATCATCAATGGAAGTCTATGAGGAGCCCGAGGTATGGATCTTGACAGTTCCATCTAACTAGATCAACAATGCGTGAATAATTGTCGTTTGAATGTTCTACACAAAGCGTTCATTCGTGTTTTGCTATTGAGATGTACGTGGGTATTGGTCCCCAAGTACATTTTGTGTTTTCAATATTATTATACATACTAATGAAAGTTCTATGTTTCAGGGAGTCGATGGAGCGTCAGTGCGTGATGGATGTGCTTATCATGAAAATATAGTCGTTGCAGCGCAAGAGGAAGTGGAGACATGCACACACGAGTCGGAGCAACAGCGTCCCGATGTTGAAGTTCGAGGCAAGAAAGTTTCAAAGAAAAGAAAGCAAAAGAAGGTTAGTGTCCTGGTCACTATATTATGTTGTTTTTCACTGTTAATAGTTCAATACTGTAAGTTGTGTTTAAACTGAACATCCCTTTTCCAATCTGTCCTCTAGTTGCGAGTGGGTGTACGAACTAGATCTACACGGACAGTGAAGCGAACGAGAGATGTTGCTTGTAAACCTTTTGGCAGGGACTTGAGACTGGAGATGCATCGTGCCAATGGGAAGAATATGAAGTGATTGACAACGGAGCTATACCACATCCAGCCATTGATAGTGAATGTCCTCCTGGTAGTTCGGATGCAGTCGGAGATCAATTCACAGAATCCACACCCGCATAAACTAAGACCGCGAGAAAGTTGAAGAAATTGTTTTATTCACCCATCGCCGGAGAAGGAACAGATGTTGCAATGGAAGAGAATGAAGTGGACGACAATGAAACACCATCAATATCACTGAACATAGCGGAAGACGATATCAGAGATTCTACCTTTCATGTGAGTGACATGTCCTCAACGTTACAGGCCGAACCAGCTGGGATGCAGAGTGACAGTATAAGGAAAGAGGCCAAATTCATTGTATTCGATAGTTGTTTGATTGATATTATTATTCGGATGAAATGTGGGCATTCGGTTGGTGGGGAAGTATGTGGGGAGCCATTGATTAATGTGACTCGTGCAATTAGAGGCATTAACCTTAAAATACATGCCACCTGTACAAAATATCATCCTTTCTCATGGTCTGCACAACCCATGCTGGGGCAACTGCCAGCAGGCAATCTACTTTGTGCAGCGGCTGAACTTTTTAGTGGTTCAAGTTTTAAAAAGTTAGAGTCTTTCTTTCAGTTTGTGGGAATCCATTTCATTGCGAAAACTCAGTTCTACAAATACCAAACAGATTATCTATTTCCAGCCATTAGCGAAGCTTGGAGAATGGAAAAAATGTCTATTGATAGTACATTCGCGGGCAAACGGTTAAGGCTAGCCGGTGATGGACAGTGCGACAGCCCAGGATTTTCAGCCAAGTACTGCACCTACCACTTTCAGGACATGGAAAGTAAGAAAATTGTGAGTTCGGTGGTCGTGCAGGTGTCACAAAGTACATCCTCAGTGGCCATGGAGAAAGTTGGCTTTGTAGCATCATTGCAAGAACTACAATCGCGGGGAATGGTGATCGACCTGATAGCCACGGACAGACACGTTTCAATTGCCAAGACAATGAGAGAAGAGTACAAAAATATAAATCACCAATTTGACGTTTGGCATCTTGCACAAACAATCAATAAAAAAAAGTCGGCTGCAGGTAAGAAAAAAAGATATGCAAGGTATTTCACAGTGGTCCAAGTCAATCAGCAACCATCTTTGGTGGAGCTCAAAAACATGTGGAGGGTCGTTGGAAATTCTACTGGAAAAATGGCGGTCAGTAATGCTACACTGTAGCAACGTTCACTGCTGGACCACAAACCAACATTTCCACAATTGTGAACATGGCCATTTGTCCACAGAGGAGGCACGGAAGAAGAAGTGGTTGATTCCTTCATCACCCACTCACAAAGCCATTGAAAAGATTGTATTTGATAAAACTATAACAAGAGATTTGAGGGGACTCACGGAATTCTGCCACACAGGAGATTTGGAGGTGTTCCACAATATGTGCCTAAAGTACAGGCCAAAACGATTGCATTTTGGCATGGAGGGAATGATAAATCGGACTCTTCTAGCGGTCTTGGCACATAACCATAATGTTGGCCGTCAACAAAGTAGGACGACCGGAACTTTAGGGACGCTTCGCTACAATAAGGCCTTCACAAAAAGAAGTAAACAATGGGTTATCAAACCAGTGTTTGAGGATATGCAATATGACTTTATTGAGAGACTTATTGTTGATGTCCTAGATAGGCACATACATGGAGTTGTGAACGAACCTGTGCAGGGGACAACTGCATTGCCACCCAACATTGCCTCTGTTCCATGTCCACCTAAAGAAGAGCTCATTGAGAAATACACATCACGGTTTAAATGATTGTAATTTGATTGTCTGTTCTCTCGAGTCTCCTCATGTCGCAGGCCCATTGAATATGTGTAGCTATGTATTGTGTAAATAAAAGTGATTGCTCTGTGAGTCCTGTGAGATGGCCTTACACTGAATGTAGCTAACTAGGAATGTGTGCTCGTTCAAAGTGAAGGTCAGCTGCTTTGATTTTTTTCTCGGGTGCCGGAATGGCCCACGACTCAGTATAAGGTTCTATTGTTATTTGACCTTGACAGGCCGGGACCATCCCGAAAGACTTCTTTTTGGGGGTGTGGGGCAATAACGTAAGAAATGATAATGAATATAATTTCAGAAACGAAAGCCATTTAATGTTCGTTCATTAGAAGAAATAACGTCGGCATAGAAGGAGTGGTATTTCGGGGCTGCCCTACGCACAGACACAATGGAAAATGCAAATATAATGTAAGTAACTCTTTAGATGAGTTTATACCGCAATTTAATTACTATACAGTAGCTTTAAAGACGGGTTAAGTTGTACTTGTTCGTTCTATGTGGCATATTGTTTTGTACCGCGCACTATCTTGAGGAGAACCATCTCCTTTTACGGAAGCACCTCAAAACCTTCCTCTTTGCTTCTGCTTTCTCTCTCCCTCTCCCCTGCTACAACTGGTCCACTGTCTGCGACCTCGGTCCTGGGCCCTTCCACTCTCCACCTGCACTGCCTCCCTGTCAACCCCTGCACTGGGGGACTGTCTTAGTATCCTACAGCCCCCCCTTGACGTATAATACCCAGTTGCACTGTCCTAGCTATGAAATAATTTCCCGATCTAATATATAAAATGAATAATTTTAATAAAGATCTGATGGTGAGACTAATTTCATTTTTTATGTTTTTAAAACAGGTACATCCTTCATTATTTTATGTGTCACGAGTACCAGACACCGGCGGATGGCTTTTATAACCGCCAGTTGCTTCTCCGAGTGAACAACGTTACCACCCTGACCATTTTATGGGACGATCGCCAAGTACAAGTATGCCCTTACGCGGTACTAACGGCTAGATGCAACATACAGACCGTTGTGGTGGCCTAGTGCCTCGTTGTTGGAACAGCCATGCGATTATCAGTGCGACCGAAGAGCTTATTTTATTGTAAACCAACACCCTGTGTACTGCACACGAACATCGCTTGCCTCAAGACGAACTATTTTGGATCGAGAGCAAAGAAAAATGCAAATCGCAGAATATTCTCTAAACATTTGATGTCCAATAAATGTACTTTGCCAAATGGACAATCTTGCCGTTTGCTTTTAAACCACAGTTTCATATTTCGAATTGTGGCGCTGTATTGTGAGATGATCTAAGACCCTGTGTACAGCAAAGGAACATCGCGTGCCTCAAAACGAACTTTTTGGAACGTGAGCAAATAAAAATGCAAATCGCTGAATATTCTCTAAACATTTGATGTCAAATAAATGTATTTTACCAAATTTACAATCTTGCGGTTTGATTTAAAAGTACAGTTTCATATTCCCAATTGTGGCGCGCCTTGTTGTGAGCTGATCTGTGTTGGTTTCCGGGTTCTGTGTGTAGTCGCGTAGAAGACGCCTGGGCGCGTTTGCCTACGCAGCACGGTCACGTCACGGATAGAGGCGGGGAATATGAATGTTTTGATAAAGTCTGTTTCAGGGGCGGGGGATTTGATTTAGTGCCGCAAAAGCAGGTGAGCCAGGGCGATGGGGGGAAATGATAGGATTATCAGAAAATGGCAGCTGATTTCGAGTGCGTTAATGGCCGAAAAGTCAGGTAAGGTCCATAGGAAAGTTTTCTACGATCTACCGATTTATGCTTAAAAACACATGGCCGAACCGTAGGGACAATAAAAAGAAAGTCCCGGAACTATCCTTTAACCAGGGCATGCCTGCTCCGGGACACTCTGCCTCTGTCCCCTTTCCATCCTGCTCCGCCTCAACCAGGGCGGGCCTGGTCTGGGACACTCTGCCTCTGTCCCCTTTCCATCCTGCCCCGCCTTAACCAGGGCGGGCCTGCTCCGGGACACTTTGTCTTTGTCCCTTTCCAACCTGTTCTGCCTTAACCAAAGTGAGCCTGCCCGGGGACCCTTCTGTCCCTGCCACCTTACCATCATGGTCCGCCTCCACCACGGCGGCACCCGGGTGTGCCTGCTCTGGGACACTTCTGCCCCAGCCACCTTTCCAACTTGTTCGTCCTACTGCACCTGCAATAGGTTCCTCACCATTTTTAGTTGGCTAAAGCACCCCAGCCAACATAATCTTTGCTCTGCCTGTCCTTGCAGGAGTTCCCATGCTGGGGGGGTGCGCCGTGTTTGTTTCTTGTTTAGAATTTCAGGCACCATCTTTGCCTTACATCCCCTTACCCAGCCCTCTCGCCCCACTAGAATCCGCGGTCTTGTGCCGCCTTTCCTCTTTTTTGCTTTTCCCAGAGTTTTGTGCTGGATTCTACTCCGGGGCTAACAAGGGCGGGCCTGCTCCGGGGCACCTCTGCTCGCCCCAGAAGATGTTGCCTGCTTCCCCCTATTTGTTTGCACCAAGTGTGCAGTAGGCCCCACACTCCCACCTTTTGAGCCTGGGCCTACCCTGCCCTTACAGGTGTCCGCGGGCGGGGAGAGCTACGTTCCATTTTTTTTGGAGGGAAGCTGGGCCTTTGTTGTTACCACCAAGATGCCCCTGCTGTTAGGCTCCCAAGGGGCGCCGGTCCGAGAAGTGCTAAACTCTTCGCGCTCGGAGTTCAAATTCCCGCCTTTCGGTGTTTCCCAACACTATTTGCCCTTGACCTGTTCATTAATGTCGATGTCCACCTCCCATTGTTTGTTGCTTAGTCCCCCACTTTATTAGTAGAACCTAACCCTGGCAGTAACTTGAACCGCTGTGAACTGGACCTTTGGGGCAATAAAGGGTGAGGTACCCAGACCTAATTGAGGCAGGGAATTTTCTTTACCCCATTACCCTGAAATGGACCTTGATCCCCCAGTGCAATTATACCGGGCTGGCCCCATCTGAAACAGACCCTTCCCCATAGTTGTCTGACTTTACAGCAAAATTGGCGCACCATTCTTACACCCCATTTCTTCCCATAAGACCTGGTACCAGTGGCACCCATTACAATGACCTGAGCTGCCACTTGTGCATTTCAGAGTCTGAACCAGCTACCCTGGTTGAATTCTGCACAAACCATGCGTAGCCGCCTTTTGGAGCATCAACCACCTCCATGGTCTTCACAATGTTCACATTGGGTGTACCGCTAAGTCAGGCGCTGGTGTCGCCCTTAGCCGGTTATGCCAGGCTGCCCACTAACTGGGTGCAGCTCCCCCTTGCATAAACGATGCCAATTGTTCATTTTAGGCAGCAGCTACTGTGGCCCACTGGTGGGGGATTAGCTGCTTACACAGCAACGCTTACTCCACTGAAGGTGTCCAGTAAAACCAAGTTTAACAGTTTTCTACCCGGTCAACTTTACCATTCCACCCCTGTACAGTGACCTGCTTGCCTAGTGATCTTCTCCCTTTCTGGCATCTTCAACCTGTATCTGCACATGAACACATTTGATACCGCACATTATTGCCGAGTAAGGAGAATTTCTAGATGCACAATCTGCCTCCTCCTAGCGTCAAACAACCCCCCTTTCTTTAGCCTAGAACCCCCTTTCTTAGTATTCAAACCAGAGGGGCGACTAGCCATTCTCCACCGCGGGCTCCTTTTAACGGCGCCGGCAGCAGGGGTGTTGCTAGGTCTGGAACAAGGCCTCGGGCTATGCTAATGTCAGAGCTGCTGTGCTGTCCATGATTTAGCCTTTATATAGCGCTGCGTACCCTCGGGTATCTGAGCGCTGCTTATTATTACCCACGGTGTGTGGTGCTCATTTATCATACCCTGTGTCATACCAGCTTACCCTTCGATCTGGCTGCCTAGCCTACAGCGTCCTACTGCAATCCTCCAATCACCTCCAATCCCAACAATGGTGAAAATCTACTGAAACCAGATTTGAAATGATCCAACCTTAAACAGGATCAGCGGAGCCCCCAATGCTTGTTTTAGCCCCTTGGTGTCGTACTGTCACCCTCAGCCCGCCACCGGCGGTGCAGCTCAAGGGGCCCAACCCATGGACTCACGGCAATCAAAGGAGCAATATGCGCCCACGCAACTTATTTTACCACACCCAGTGAACACCAGTCCACTTTGGGTGGTACCCCTTTTTCAGAGCCATGCAGAGGGAACTTACTCAAAAATAAACTCCAAAGGCAACCGTCAATTCCTCATAAACCCCTGCCACCGCACTAAGTCCCCGTGCACTCACGCTGCTGAGTATTAATCAGCGTACTTATCCCTCAACGAGCAGCCCAGGAACCAATTCCCTGCATGCTGTAATGTGCTGCCTACTGCTATACTCTTGGCCCCCTCTGTATGGCAACAGACAACATGCACCTTACATTTATATAAACCAGAGCAGCCTATCCGCGGTTCAACAGTCTTGAAACAATGCGCTTAATAACAACACCAATGTACGTATTCTTTCTATTAGCTGTTAACCATGTATTAATGACCGTCCTTGACGTGCCAAAGGAATGTAAAGCCCTTCCCATATTACCCTTTTAAACCCTGTGCTTCCGCTAACACAGTTTAAATACTCCATTGCACATGTTAGGCATCTTTCATCTATTAATGACATGTACCGCTGCAAAAGGCCCCTTTAACTCAAAACATCCTTCTACTTTCCAATGTAACTTCCCGACACCTCGCCATGGTGCCCCACGCCATACTCCAAAAAACAAAGATCGCGGAAGATACAAGCTTATCCGGCGCTCGCCCTGCCACATTAATCTTCCTCATGTGCAAAAACATTTTGAAAACGGGGCTTTTCCTTCTGAAAAGCCTATGTCACATGGCTCAGCAGATACCATATCCTGCGCCAAGTCACACCAGTTTGCGCCCCCGGGGTTAAAGCAGCCCTGAGAAAAGCCTGCACACTTCCTTCCGTCCCGCCGTTCACTAAATAAAGAAATACCACTGGAACGCACATTAACATTTATTAGCGTAAAACACCCTTCCCAGAGCCAGGCCTGCCCCCATCGGCGACTGTCCTTCCACGTGCATTTACCCCAAACGTTAGACCATTATTACACTACATAGCAGAGGCTTCCTCCCAAAGCAAGGATTCGCGGGAGCCGGGGTCCATACTCTCACCCGTACCTTCTTTCCTCTTTAAATCTGTCATCCAACATACGGCAAACCCAACAATACGCATAATGTTAATCCCCCTCATTGTGCTAGTACCAATAAAAACATAACTCTGGCATACATTCCTCCCACTGCATAATCCGCCTTGAAGAGCAACCCCTGCGAACACTTGTGTGCCATCCGTACCAACCAAACAACCCTGGTGCCCGACAGAATCTTAAATCCAGTGCTGAGGGTGGAAGTTACGTGCTCCCGATAAACCGCCTCCTTTCTTCATCGACACCAACTTATCCCACAGAGGGCAACAGCTATATTCAATAATTCCATTTAACCTGGGCCATGTTTTCATGAGCCGTGGCGCTTTTGCCCAAAACGCTGAGGCTACCCCGCAGGCACAGTAACGTGCTGAGCTATCTGACCTGCCGAAAACCTGGTATTTCTAGCTTTAGGACAAAGCTGCGCCGTTGTTGACTTGCTTGAAAGCACAGCCACCAATGCGTAGCATTTGCACCCCCGTTCCAACATACCTGGGAAACGCATGTAAATGACCCCTGTTGTCGTAGAACCTTGACCACATGTTTTCCATCATTGCTGGGGCGCGTTGTTCCACCGAGCAGATAACGGACATGTGCCTGACCTGCTGCCAGCCTAGGGACCCTTGGCCCGCTTCCTGATTGCAATCACAACTAGCCGGTGGTGCACCTTACACTCCCTTCAACGCTTGAGCCCACTTCTGCAGTGCAACCTGATTATATTGTCCTGCATTGCCGCCAGCACGAGCCCCGCCTGAGACCCTGGACTCCTGAACTTAAACATGGCCCAGCGCCCCGCCACTCCCCGGCCCCCCCAACTCCGGATTAGTTACTTTCCCTCCAGCCATACCTTCTCTCTCCCTTTCCGCGACCCGATGCACCTTCCATGGGACCGCAAACCTCCTAGGGAACGCCACTCGCAATGGAAACTGCTCGCTGGCCATAGTGAGCATGACCTCCACTGGAACCTGGCCCTTCCGCGCCTGGGCTCAGCAACCGACTCGGGAGCAGGAAAAACCCTTCTGTGATGGGGGGCAGGTCGTCGTCCTCCAACTGCAAACGAAAAGAAAACCCTCTGCTGCAGTCCCGTGGAAGTGCACGGGTGTCCCTCGGCTGCAGCTGCTTTCTTGTCAGTAGCGGGAACCCCGCTCCTTATGAAGGGGAAACCCCTCCCCTTTCCCTTTGTTGCCCTTCGCGGGCTTTCTTCGTTATTTGCCGCGCTTTGGCTTTCGCGGGCATTTCTTTTGCTTGCCGCGCATTTCTTTCGCGGGCTTTCCCAATTTTGCCGCCTTGGCCCGGCAACCCCCACCCCCCCCTTTCCAAGGGGGAAGGGGCTGGGGACCGAGAAGGACGCCGCCCGGATTATCGGGGGTGCCTCCTCCATTCCGCCAGGCTCCGTGTCGTCGGACCTGGCAGACTGAGCCTGCCTGCCTGCTCATGCAGAACAGGCAATCTTGCTTGCTCCCTGCGACTGACTTTCAGTCCTTCTCTCAGGACAGAGCCTTGCTCTGGGAGGCATGCCGTCTTTCCTGGCTGCTTCTGAAGCAGTCATGCTGCCGAGGAGTCACACTGAGCTGGTTCTACGCATCCTTTCGCATGTCTTCCCAGACACTAATTTCAATTGCAAGGCCTGAAAGTGCATGCCTGGACACTGGGTGAACAGAGCCAGGTGTGAACATCGGGTAATAAGAACTCAAAATGTGCTTTTGTACCTAAAGTCCCCCCCCCCCCACGCCCCCAATAGTGCAGATAGACTACGCGAATGGGCTAGTTTGGCTAAATGGAGGGATAACGCGTGACTCCAGTTTTGCTGGCTGGAAAACGGAAGCTGTGCCTACTGATCGCACTGGGGGTGGGGGGGACATTAGTCGGAGGTGGGCGGGCGGCAGCTGTCTGACTGTCAGTCCAGCCCTCAGCACGGTTCTACGTTATTACAACAAAGTAAATCACTTCATGGCAATTTTCTTCATTGCAATCACTTTTAATTTGTTTGTTGTTTTTTTTTGTTTTTTTTTTAATTTCGGGGCTTCCCTACCATCTCTCCCCGAAACCCCCGTTTTACCCCTTAACCCTTAAATACGTGTACCAAATTCAAAGTAATTCGAAGGGTTTGCAAAGAAGTAAATTGCCACGAAGTTGTACTTGGTTGAAACAATGGGAGACCCTCAGGACAGAACCTTGCTCATGGAGGCATGCAATCTTTCCTCACTGCCTCTAAAGTCGCCATGCTGGTAAGCCAAGCAAGGTTCGCAAATCCTCTATACTAGAGTCTATAGCGTCTCGTAATCAACAACCCGTTACAATAGTGGGGTCTGCAGGTGTGCGCTAGGAAACTGGGTGAGCAGAGCCAAGTGGGAACATTGGGTGGCTAGAAATGTACAGGAGCACTGCATTTGTACGTAAAGCCACTAGGCGCAGCTACACTCACGATAGAAACCTATCCGTTTAAAACTGTCTACTTTATTTCCATCATTTGTCCTTGTGCAGCACATAAATTGTGTTTGCTATTTTTGGAATCTCGCATTGTCTTCACATTGTGGAAATTGCTTGCCTGTTTCCATCTACAAGCAAGAAACTCTGTCCCCGTTTTCTGTTGCTGTGTGTCTGCGTTTTGAAATAATAGTTGCAAAACCCAGAGGAGATCTTTTTGACTATTACTTTGTATCGCAGTAGTTGTCGTTTTCCAAAGAGGGTGGGGAAAGAAAACTAGAATCTTACTCTTTTGCGTAGCATAAGAATTCACATCTTTGTTAGGTTGGTTTATGATGGGATTTGTGTACTTGTAAAGTCATCGTTCTTGAAACCGGCTATTATAAAACAAATATTTAAATGTTTTTCATAAGCTACCTCTGAGAGGATATGTGATTAAAAGCCTGATTTTTAGAATTTTTAGCATGCTAAAAAATGACTTAGCAGCATGCAAACTCCTTTCAGCGATTCATGGATCAGACTTTGCAAGTATTTCCGGGACTTTGCGTGGGTCTGTCACCTCTTTGCGTGCCATCAAGCACCTTGCGCGACACTCCACACAAAGTTTGGAACGGGCCTACCAAAGAAATAAATAGGGGAGGAACATATATATTCCTGATTCTGCCTGCAAAACGATGGATAATGAGGGTGTGTTGAGGGATGGGTCACACAGTGTAATCACATATCCAGTCAAGCACAAACTTAACCATGGATTCCAACGCGCAACTACACTTTGGCAAAAGTTATCGCAAACCTCGTGCACTCACGAACGGAGGGCGTAGAGCACTGTGCACCTAGGATCCAACGCGCAAAGGCTTGGTTTATGTTAAAATTTAGGGGTGACCGCACATAGTTGAGAGGTGACCGTATGCAGATTAGCGAGGTGCAGCCATGAATTATGGGGTTTTGCACATGGGTTTACGGCTGCTGCCTTGAGTTACATGAATGGTATGCAGATTATCGGGGTGCGGTTTTGGGTGACAAGGGTTCGTACGCAGTGTCGGTGGGGGGGGTTCTGCTGTGGTTGCGGGTTCAGCCCGCAGTATTGCCGGGGTGCTTGAGGGTGGGGACCAGGCAGATGCAAAGGTTTGTATATTTTGCTGGTTTTGGGTTGCGTTTAGGCGTGTCACGGGCGTTCCGGCCACTACTTGCACCTCAGGTTACTTTGAGGTTATTTTTCCATGAATATGCAGAGCCTACAAAGAAATGTTTGCATGCAAGATGGCGCAAAGTTGTTTTAAACACACAATACTTAACCAGATGTTTGCGCTTTTTCTATGAATCAAGCCCCAAGTCTCCAAAGTGCAGTCCGGGCTGAAACCTCAGCTTCACGGCTTACATAAAGAGTGCATTCCTGTGTAAATCATCTAATCTCACTGTGCCGTAGCTGCCAAAAATGAGATGCTTTGTAATGAGTGATTAGAAGGCAAGATGCCAGCTACTGGGCATGTGTGGTGTGAGGAGGCACGATGCAAAAGATGTGTTTTGTGCTGTGGGGGGCGTTGAGGAGACAGAATGCCAGGTATGTATTTTGGGGCGTGGGGAGACAGGACACTAGTACTGGTGAGGGTGGCACGATCCCAGGTATGGGTTTTGTGTGATGGGAGGTGGCGAGGGGGGACGCCGGGTATGGATTTTGTGTTTTGTGATTGGGAGGCAGGAGGCTAGACTGAGGTCGAGCTATTTAGTCTTGAAGAGCCTGGTCAGCTGGACACCGCTGATAACAGGTGCTACCTATCACTCTCTACCCCACGTGATGGCACACAAATATACACAAGTTCCATTAACACTGGGTCTTTGGTAATTTGGATAAATCTAAATTCTAGATGACATTAACAGCAGAATGGGTCATTTGTAGTGGACAAGACGTTGTACTTGCCATCTCACATGGAAGGTAGATTTGCAGTATGCTTTGTGTTGTCTCCAGTGGTCGAAGTGTATGAAAAGAAGCAGTGGAACTATATTCCCTGCTGGCCTGCCCCGCTCCCCTTAAACCCCGCTGCCACGCCCCCTCCTACACACAATACAAACCCACAAACAAATGTACCTGCTGTATAAGGGAACGTTCAGTGCAATGCACTGAAGTGCACGTTTAAATTGTAATTGTAATTGTTTTGTAATTGTTTATTTATACAGCGCTTCTACACAGGTGCAGTGCTTCAAATCGCTTCAAGGCGGGAAGGGAACAAGGGTACACATTAATCATTCTAAGGCCTTGAATTTCCGAATGACCTGAACAACTACCTAGCATACTGGGCCTGACAGCGTTTCTCCTTGTGCAAGTGCATGAAGTGTTACAGTTTCGAACCAGCTAGGGTGGAGGGGGGACAGAAAAATAAGGTGGGAGACAGGACATACAAACTTACTGGTCCTAGTACCTTTAGGTAACGCATATGCACAGAACTGAGGTTTTTGAGGAAGAGGGGGTGGGGGGAAACTGCTTCCTACACTTTTATTTTAAAACAAAACCATTCTGGAACGGTTCCTTTTTAAAATAAAAGTATAGGAACAGTAAAACCTCATTTAAAAAAAATGCACAGGAGCACTGCTGCCAACTGCTCCCGCTCACTTCGACCACTGGTTGTCTCCTCGTTCTCCAGTGATGTTCCAGCTCACTGACGCCTGATACCTAGATGCTGTTTATTACCCCCACATCCCTCTGCCTCATTTCAGACATTAGTTCTGAAGGCCACCCTCCAACTCACAGAGATTCACCAAAATTCATACCATAATGTTCCTTTCACCCCCTCCCTCCTACAAATGAGCTTGCTTACCTCACCACTTCCTGACATACCAACCATGGGTGGAGCCAGACATGGGCTTGGGAGGGCTGAAGCCCTCCCACTTTGATGCAGCAGTCATCAATATGCTGTGAGGCCCAGCCCCGGCTTGGATGGCAAAAAGCTGTCACATTTATCACCTCGGAGAGCGGTTTATTTACAAACTTTTAAAGTTTAAAAGTAAATAAATACACCGTCCTCCAAGGTGAGAAAATAGTCTTTTACCATGACTCAGCAAATAGAGGAGAAAACCTGCCATGGGGATATATTCATTTAATTGGGTTTTTATAACGCACCTAATACCATACCTGAGTTCAGTTTCTAAGCGCGGATCTGGGATTCAAATCTATATTGCTCTGCGTTGTCTTGCTTCCAAGACCAGCGCGTTGCCTCTGTGCTATCCTCCGTTCACATGATATCAATAGACCCCCTAAGTGGAAGGTAAAGGCTTAACTTTTAGTTAGCCTATGCCCCCAATGATTAGCGTTCCTTTGTTAAACTAAATCGCCTGTGAGATGCAAAGGTGCAGACAGGGAAGGGCCGACAGGGTCCAGAGGGAAACAGGGAAGAAAAAAAGCGGTTTTGTTTGTGTGGATTGTATGCTTGTATATATGCATGCATGTGAAGGTGTGTGTAAGTGTGTTCTCCAGTGTGTGTTTGTATGTGAAGGGGTGTCTAAGTGCATGCGTATGAATAAATGCAGCGTGAATGGTATACATGGGTGCAAGTGTGCATGAGAATGCTCTGTGTGTGTGTGTGTGTGTGTGTGTGTGTGTGCGTGCGTGCGTGCGTGCGTGCGTGCGTGCGTGTGTGTGTGTGTGTGTGTACACACACATACATACATACATACACATGCCAGGCTCGGACTGGGGTATACAATTGTTTCGAGCACCAATGAAAAAGTGGTCCAGAGTGGCAAATGGCAATTCATTCCTTTTATAGTAGACTGTTCGAATAATACCCAAGGGGGAGTTTTTTGATAAAATGTGATGCAAATTGTGTATTAAAGAATATTTATCCAGCAACACTGGTCAAAAATACTAGCCGCAGAGTGAAGTAACTCATTTTCTGGGCCACATTGGCCAAAAATGTGGCCCACTTTGACTAAAAAAACTGTCCCACACTAGAATTTAGCATTTTTGGTTTGGTTATTGACCAATTGTCCTATAGGCAGTCTGAGCCTGGCGCGCGCATTGGTGCATGATCATTTTTTGCCAGGAGCATTGCATGTTTTACTGGCATTTTTAGGCAAAGCAAAGCCACATTGAGTGTTCTTATGTGAAGGAGGGGTTGCAGTAGGGGAAGGCTGCTGCAATGGGGCTGGCTGTGTCCTACTGTGGAATTGACTTGTGTCCTCACATTAAGGGTAAAGCCAGCATGGTGAGTGTTCTTACATGTTTCCTTACTGTGGCATGGCAATGTTGTACTGGTGTTAAAGTCAAAGTAAACATGGGTTACGCTAACCTGGCTCCCACAGAGGCGTCGATCTGAACTGGACAGCTGCGGTCTCCACCAATGTGACCTGTAGGGCCAAGATGACGGACTGGACTGGCCCACCTAGCTTCGTTTGCTTGGCCTGTAGGAATATTCTTCTGCAAATGGAGAAAGGGAATTAATCACCCATGGAGTTGAATGTAAATTCCCCCACGCCCCCGCTGTTCTCCCCATGGATCACCTTTGGTGTCCCTCTTATAGTCTCACCTGATGGTTTGAAAAGATGAGCTCTCCATCCTGCACTGAGCGCAGGGGCGCGTTGATAACCAGTTGCTTCACTGGCTCAAAGGAATTGGTGAGTTACAGAACAATATTGACTCTGAAAAGTATGTTGTTCGTAAGAGTTCAAATGCCTGACTTTCACTCTTGTCCGATTCCTTGAAGATTGCAGCTTGACCCTAGTGAAGAGTTCCTCGTGGCAACCGGTAATATTTTGGTAAGGATTTGTATTTCCAACACAGTTCGATAAATAATGTCAATATGTAACCTGTTGCTTTCTCCCTTATTCAGGCACTGAGAGAAAGTATGAAGTCTCGGGGAATCCGAGACGGTAAAATCAGGTAACTCTAATGTGGTGAGGAGGGTTCAGCTTGATAGTCCCTTTGTTTCACCTTGCTGTCCTTTTGTTTCCCCTTAGGGGCCCGGGTTCGGCGAAGATGCAGTGGAAGCTGCGCCGACCCGTGAAGAGGAATAGTACCCCCGGTGGTAAAATCAGGTAAGTCTATGGGGGGTTACTAATATTCCTCTGTGTATTCCCTTGGCTCACCTTGCTGTTCTTGTCTACTCCTTAGGTGCCAGAATGCGGCGAGAACATGCAGGAGGATGCGGTGGAATGTAAAGATTCTGCGAAGGCCGGTGAGTTCAGTGCGCCGCTGCAGCAGACGAGGCGACGCAAATAAAATAACTTCTTTCTTCCAGCTCGAAGGCGCGATGGATCGGGAATTCAGGTAAAGATCAAAGGTGTTGCTCTTGTTCTAACCTTTTCTCCTTCTTTCTCCCTTTTTCTAGGAGCTCCAAACTCGAGGCGGGTGTGGCAGAAGGCTGGATGCAGACTTGCAGGCACGGTGAGCGTTACGCTGCTGGATGCAGAATAACACAAAGCATGTGCTGCTCTTTGGGCGTGGTTTAAATAGCCTCCAAAGTAGTCCCAGGTAAGTATTCCTCCCCAGCCCCGCCTGAGTAAAAAATAGTCCCTAGGTAAAATAGTCCCTTCCAAGCCTCATTTGGCTTGGAGCTCTTGCAGCATGGTCTGCATCAGGTAAGCTTGCAGCATGGTCTGCATCAGGTAAGTTCTACTCTATGAGCCTGGCGCCTATGGCGCCAGGACTGACCTCCATATGAGCCTGGCGCCATAGGCGCCAGGACCGCACCCAAACAGCCCCTAGCAGGGGTTTTTGGGCTTGCCCAAAATAACTTGATGCCTGCTTCCGGGGTTGCTGGACCTGGTCTGGATCCCCGGGGGTAGGCATCATGACAGCACTCCCCCCCAAGGCCCCTCCTAAAGTCGTTCGTCCCTATGGTTTTGGTTTGTCTTGGAAATTTTGGTGGAATCGTTTCACCAATCGAGGTGCATGCACGTGGTCACTAGGTTCCCAAGACCTTTCCTGTGGTCCGTAACCTTTCCAGTTGATTAAATAAAAACGTTTTGACTTCACCATCTTGGAGTCCAGGATGTCTTTAACCTCAAATTCGGGTTCCCCGTCTATAAGGATGGGGTCTGGTGGCTTGGTTAGTCTTGTCCCTGGTTGCACTGGCTTCAAAAGTGACACATGAAAGATGGGGTGAATTCGCATATTAGCAGGTAAGTCCAACTTGACGGCCACCGGGTTGATAATGGCCTTAATAGAGTAAGGTCCCAAATATCTAGGGTTAAAGGTCCGCGTTCCCTTGAGAGGTATGTGTTTTGTGGCCAACCATACTTGGTCCCCTATCTGGTACTGTGGAGTATCACTTCTATGCTGATCAGCATCTTTCTTATATTTCTCCTTCGCTTGTTTTAAATGTGCAGTTGCCTCCTTAAAGGCTTGTGTAATCGTAGCGTGTAGATGGTCCACTGCAGGCATTTATAAGTGTTGGGGTGAGTCAAGGTCTGAGGTTCGAGGATGGTGCCCATATAGGGTATAAAAGGGGCTTTGTCCAGTTCCAGAATTTACTGAATTATTGTATGCATATTCTGCGATCCAAAGAATGTCCTTCCAATTACTCTCAGTTTGATGTAACATACAACGCAGGTATTGTTCACGAGTCTGGTTGGTCCTCTCCGTTTGACCATCTGTCTGGGGGTGGTGACTGGTCGATAAGCTCACGTCGATTTGCACCAATTGACAACATTTCTTCCAAAAATGTGAAATGAATTGACTGCCCCGGTCAGAGACCAACACGGACGGAAATCCATGTATGCGAACAATGTTTTCGAGGAATTCTTTGGCCAGGATTGAGGCTGAAGGTAATCCTTTTAAAGGAATAAAGTGGGCCATCTTGGAAAAAAGATACACAATAACTAGAATGGTGTTAAATCCATTACAAGGAGGTATATCAGTAATAAAGTCTAACGATAAGCTGTGCCATGGTGTAGGCGGAATGTCTAAAGGTTGTAAGAGTTCAGCTGGTTTTTTCTTTTGACTTTTGTTTTGGGCCCAAATGCCACAAGACATCACAAATGATTTAATATCCTTTCGCCAGGTGGGCCACCAGAATTGTCTTTTTATTTTAGCTTCAGTTTTTGCAATACCTGGGTGCCCCTCCATTAGGGTATCATGATAACGGGAAATGACTAGCTCTTGTAGTTCCATGTGTGACAGAAATAGCCGCCCTTGGTAATAAGGCAGATCATTGGTAGCAGAGTAGTCCGGGCCTTTCTTTACCCAGTCCTGCAGGGCTGTAGGATCAAATAGTTGCTGGATCTTTACCTGAATGTCCTCTAGTGTCTGTAGAGTAGTCATGCCAAGAATCCTTTGTTCGGAAATTATAGGTACTGGTTCTGGGTTCACTTCTGCCTCTCCCATCCCTATTCGGGATAAGGCGTCTGCTTTACCATTCTTACAACCTGGTCGATAGGTTATCACGAAATCAAACTCGGCAAAGAACAATGCCCATCGGAGTTGACGTGACGATTGGGCCTTGGCTGTTTTTAAATACTGTAAATTCCGGTGATCGGTGATCACAGTAATGGTATGCCTGGAACCGAGAAGATAGTGCCGCCAAGCCTTGAAGGCGGATTTAATGGCTAATAACTCCTTGTCGGTAACGGCATAGTTTAACTCGGGTGCCGAGAACTTTCTGGACCAAAATACTACTGGGTGAAGCTGGCCAGTTTCAGGGTCCTTTTGAGACAGGACAGCTCCCATGGCTAGACTGGATGCATCAGTTTCCACTATGTATGGAAGGTCAGGGCGCGGGTGCTTTAATATAGGTGCAGACGTGAATTTCGCTTTCAGCTCTTGGAAGGCATTTTCAGCTTCTTCAGTCCACATAAAGCGTTTATTTTTTCGCAAGAGTGCCGTGATGGGATGTACGACATGTGAAAAATCTGGGATGAATCTGCGGTAGAAATTGGCAGAGCCGAGCATGCTTTGTACTCCTTTAACTGAGCTTGGTGATGGCCACTTAAGGATTGCGTCCACCTTTCGTGAGTCCATTCGGACTCCCTTTGGGGTGGGGATAAACCCAAGGAATTCAACTTCTGTGGCACGAAAAACGCATTTTTCTAATTTTGCATATAGTTTGTGCTGGCGCAATTTTTCAAGGACTGCTCGGACGTGCTTCACATGGTCAGATTCTGAAGAGGAGTATACTAGAATATCATCGATATATACGACAACACAAACGTCAATGAGTTCACGAAGGACATCGTTCATGAAGTATTGAAAGGCTGCTGGTGCATTGCACAACCCAAAAGGCATCACTTGGTATTCGAATAACCCATACTTAGTGTGAAAAGCAGTCTTCCATTCGTCACCCTCTTTTACACGTACCAGATGGTATGCCCCCCGGAGATCTAATTTAGTGTATATACAAGCGTCCTTCACTTGGTCCAGTAGTTCAGGGATCAGAGGCAATGGGTATCGGTTCTTAACAGTTATCTGGTTCAATGCGCGGTAGTCTATGCACGTTCTGAGGTCACCTTCCTTTTTGGGCACGAAGAACAAAGCTGAAGATGCAGGGGACTTGGATGGGCGAATAAAGCCATTGGCAAGGTACTGCTCTACGTATTGTCATAGGTGAAGGTTCTCAGGTTCCTTAAGGGCATAAATCCTGCTACAAGGGGGTTGTGCACCGGGTATGAGATCCATTTGACAATCGTATGATCTGTGAGGAGGTAAGGTGTTTGCCTGTTCTTTTTGGAAGACATCCTGTAATTCTTGGTATTCTGGAGGTATTTGCATGACTGCTGTGGTTACTGTGGCCAGGCCTTTGTTCTGATTTTTCTTTGGGTAACAGGTTTGTGCACAATCCAGGAAGGTTATTCTCTTCTCTCGCCAATCAATACAAGGATTATGTGTTTCCAACCAAGGTATCCCCAGTATTATTTGGAACTGTGGGGCTTTGATTAGATCAAACACAATAGTCTCTCGATGCCCATCCTGACCCAATAGTGTCATCTCTGCGGTGGAATGAGTTACAGGCCCAGAGACAATTTCAGTTCCATCGACTGTGGTGATGACATCTGAGGTGGTTTTTCGGCAGAGAGGTAGATTCATCCTGGAAGCCAATTCATAGTCCACATAGTTTCCTATGGCCCCGCTATCAATGTATGCCCTTACTGTGTGCATACGCGATGGCTGCCCTGGATCTATGAGGACCATTGGTATGATGAAATGCGAGGTCTGAGTATCCTTCTTCAAGCTCGGCAAGCGAACCTCTACGCTTGTCGGGCGTGGTCGTTTCCCGAGTCTGACTCAATATAGCTTTTATCAGCAGCTCCTACCACCTTCTTGGGTGGTTTTACTTGGCAATCCTGTAGAAAATGCCCAGAAGTTCCACAATATAGACACAATTGCATTTGACGTCTCCTTTCTCTCTCCTTCTGGGTTAAGGGTCCTTTAACCCCTCCGATTTGCATGGGTTCTGAAGCATCTGCTCCTTTGGGGTTAGCATGGGTTTTGACCAACACCCGATTCTCAAACTTGGCTCGATCAGCCTTTCTGTTCTGAAGTCTGTGATCTAACTGGACCACTAAGTCAATATATTCAGCGCAGTCTTGAGGTGGGTTCACGACTTGAGCCAAGGCATCCTTGAGTTCTCCTCGAAGCCCTTGATGAAATAATGTGATTCGTTTTACCTCCGGCCATCCAGTTTCCACTATCAACCTATTAAAGGTCGCGATGTAGGATAGAAGGTCCTGGTTACCCTGTCGTAGGGACAAAAGTTCGTTATCCAGGGCCTGTCCATGGGAGTGTCGGGCAAATAGTCTTTCCATGCTTGTTTGAAAGCCCTGAAAATCCCGAAGAATTGGGTCATCCTGAGTAACTAGTGGAATTGACCAATCAGCTGCACTGCCTCTGAGATATGACAATACAAAGGCTACCTTGGCTTGATCGTTTGGGAAGGCTTCAGGTCTGCATAAAAAGTGCAAGCGGCATTGGTTCATAAACACGGCGAACCTTTTGGGATCTCTGGCAAAGCGTTCGGGTGGAGCTAATGGAATATTTCCAGGTAGGTTTATTTGCACAGGGTTACCCGATAACACAGGAGCTGAATTTCCCCCGGAACCAGGTAGGGGTGCTTGTCCAGCCTGGTTTTGCAATAGTTGCCTAGCAAGGTCATCAGTTCACTCCTTTGACAAAATCAGTTCTCTCCTAAGAGCATTGGTTTCTTGACAGGCGGAAGGCACTTCAGCCCTCAATTCCCCTAGTAATTGGGCCAATTGGTCAGTCTCTGAGGTATCCATAACGCCCGGGTGGGAATTTGTGGGTAGGCTTCGTGTTCTGTTATGCTCACCTGGCTCCCAAAGAGGCGTTGATCTGAACTGGACAGCTGCGGTCTCCACCAATGTGACCCGTAGGGCCGAGATGATGAACTGGACTGGCCCATCTAGCTTCGTTTGCTTGGCCTGTAGGAATATTCTTCTGCAAATGGAGAAAGGGAATTAACCACCCATGGAGTTGAGTGTAAATCCCCCCCACGCCCCTGCTGTTCTCCCCACGGATCACCTTTGATATCCCCTCTTATAGTCTCACCTGATGGTTTGAAAAGATGAGCTCTCCATCCTGCATTGAGCGCAGGGGCGCGTTGGTAACCAGTTGCTTCACTGGCTCGAAGGAATTGGTGAGTTCCAGAACAATATTGACTCCGAAAAGTATGTAGTTTGTAAGAGTTCAAATGCCTGCCTTTCACTCTTGTCCGATTCCTTGCAGATTGCAGCTTGACCCTAGTGAAGAGTTCCTCGTGGCAACCGGTAATATTCTGGTAAGGATTTGTATTTCCAACACAGTTCGATAAATAATGTCAATATGTAACCTGTTGCTTTCTCCCTTATTCAGGCACTGAGAGAAAGTATGAAGTCTCGGGGAATACTACCTCCGGTGGTAAAATCAGGTAAGTCTATGGGGGGGTTACTAATATTCCTCTGTGTATTCCCTTGGCTCACCTTGCTGTTCTTGTCTACTCCTTAGGTGCCGGAATGCGGCGGGAACATGCAGGAGGATGCAGTGGAATGTGAAGATGCTGCGAAGGCCGGTGAGTTCATCGCGGCGCTGCAGCATGCGAGGCGACGCGCATAAAATAACTTCTTTCTTCCAGCTTGATGGCTCGATGGATCGGGAATTCAGGTAAGGATCAAAGGTGTTGCTCTTGTTCTAACCTTTTCTCCTTCTTTCTCCCTTTTTCTAGGAGCTCCAAACTCGAGGCGGGCGTGGCAGAAGGCTGGATGCAGACTTGCAGGCACGGTGAGCGTTACGCTGCTGGATGCAGAATAACACGAAGCATGTGCTGCTCTTTGGGCGTGGTTTAAATAGCCGCCAAAGTAGTCCCAGGTAAGTATTCCTCCCCAGCCCCGCCCGAGTAACAAAATAGTCCCTAGGTAAAATAGTCCCTTCCAAGCCTCATTTGGCTTGGAGCTCTTGCAGCATGATCTGCATCAGGTAAGTTCTACTCTATGAGCCTGGCACCTATGGCGCCAGGACTGACTCTCCATGTGAACCTGGCGCATGGGCGCCAGGACCGCACCCAAACAGCCCCTAGCAGGGGTTTTTGACCTTGCCCAAAATAACTTTATGCCTGCTTCCGGGGTTGCTGGACCTGGTCTGGATCCGTGAGGGTAGGGATTATGACTGCATGATAAGTGTTCTTTCATGGGTGGCAGGGGCCTTTGTGCAGCCCGTAAAGCAATGTTTTCTTACTGTGGCATGACATTTTCTACTGGCATTAGGGGGCAAATACGACATGATGAATGCTCGTATATTGGGGATTTGTGTTATGATAATGATTTGCTATTTTTATAGCGCTTTTGCCAAAGTACTGTATGGAGAACATATTTAAATAAAAAGATCACCCAACCAAAGTTGCTACTCATTTATTGACCTCAGAAAGATGAAAGGCTGAGTGGGCCTTGTTGGCATTTGAACCTGTGACCTGCAGATCACACACAAATTTCAGCAGCAAAGGATTAACCTGCTGAGCTATTGTACCTGCTAACCAGCAAAGGCATGTTTTCTTACTGTGGCATGGCTTTTTTTATTGGCATTAAGGCAATACAACAAGAGCATGTTCTTCCATTGGGATACAGCATATATTGGACTTTTTAAAGGAGCCGGTGTCTTTGTAATAAATACCTATTCCACGAAATCCTTGTTGAAGTTTCTACGAAGGTCACATGAAGGAATAGAGTACTGAACATAGAAATGATTGTAAAATGTTCTGTAAATATTTAAATAATGGAGAACTGCGTGCACAAAAACACGTGGGTCACTCACAAGAGGTCCTTCCAAACTCCTGGGGCATTGCAACCCATGAACCATCCTTTAGACCATGGGAAAAGCAAACATGAGCATTTTCTGATGTGGGAATACTGGCATCTATAGGAGCACCAGAATGGACGTGTTTGGGCACAATCGGTATGAACATGTTTTTTACTATACAGTGGAGTGGGCAAAGTCATTCTGAGAATGTGTTTCAAAATGCTCCTGTGCATAGTTCATGACTTGGCATCTAATGGACGTTTTTCATGTCTTACCACACAAACCCGATTGTAAACTGTGTGACTTTTTACCTAATGTATGCCAGACAGTGTACTGTAACATTGCCCTTTCCAAACCCTTTGTTAAGCAGAATCCTGTGCAGTGCCCTTAGGGAACACAACAGACAGTTAAGTCTACAAGTGGTAGTACAATTTCACCTTTGGTACAAGCCTGTACTACACAGTTAGAGTGGTAGCAGTAGCGGAGCAGCCAGGCTTATCTCAAGAGCAAATGAGCAGTAATAGGGATGACACAAAGGACTACAATTACTGTGACTCCAACAAACGCTGACTCAAGGTTTCTGGTTAAAAAATATAAGTACATTTATTTTTAAACCATCTGTTTACAAAACACTTCACTTCTATTAAACAAAACCACACTCTAAATATACCACACACAACCAATTCCTTTGGTTCCGGTCAATTCAAGGAAAGTTCATTGGGATTTGACAGACCGGTGTTGTGAAACAAAAGACGTTACCGGGGGTTAAGCAGCGCTCACTTTTTGACAGTAATGACAGTTCTGTCTTACGAAAGAAAAGCGTACTCGCGGGAAGAATTGTAACCGTAGTCAAAACACATTTAGCACATTGAATAAAAACCAAGGAATAGGGGATAAAAATCATAGGCAATACTTTCGTCAAGGCACTCGAATCAGAGGACGTGTTCTAAGAGACAGATAAAGTCAATAGGCCTGTGCCAGTGTCAAATGGAGCAGGGCTCTGTTGTTGAGGATCACACGATTAGAACAGTTTAAGATTAACGTTGCCAGGAGTACTTGGATATTGTCAGAGGGAGGCAAAAGTTATAAGAGGGAAGGAAGAAAAGACAAGCCTTCGGCAAGGAAAAGGGTTCACCCCGATTCCTCAAGGTTGGACGGAGAGAACGACCAAATGGACACAGTACCTTATTCGAATGAAGAAAGCTGGTGCCACGGCAGTTGTTCCTGGTAGTTCCTGCAGACTCACGGTTCCTGAAGCTTCAGTTGTGGGGACAAGAAGGAGGACATCTGTAGCAATCTGCACTACCCAGGGATAAGGCCAGCAGCAGCAAAGCAACGGTGAAAAAAAGGTGCGCTCCTTTAAAACAGGAGAGGGCTCTTCTGATGGCTATCAGGGACACTGCAGTTTCGTGCAGCGATTTCGACCCAGGAGAGGATTCTCTGGCTTTAGAAGGGTGAGCTGGTTGATCCCACCAGGCTCAAGGGAAGAAGACTCCGGACTGGATCTTCTCTGTCGTTGAAGGGTAGATAGCTCAGGAATGCAGGAGGGCTTCACCGGCACTCAGAAGTTGCAGCAGCCATCTGCTTGTCCGCTTCTCTTCGGTTCTTGTAGTTCCAGTGGCGACTCTGACTTCCAGCCCAAGAGTCCTGCCTTTTATGGCAAAATCCCCCATTCACACAGCCTGGCTGTCAATCACACAGCAGGGGGGTTGTTCAGCCCGGACAACCACCTCAGCCAATGGACCCAAAGTGCCACTTGGGTCTCCAAGGAGACCCTGTGCAGGGGGTTACTAAACCCCTCCCTCACATTCAGCCCACCTAGACACCCAGACGCCAAAGGGGGGCTTCTTCGCAGAAGCCCGCCAAAGGACGGCGAACAAAGAAGCCAAACCGGGTTTGCCGCGCAAAGTAAAACACAAGAAGGATGTTAACACAAAGAAATGGTGACTAAACCCGACCGGAGCCAAAATAAAATATATTTGGTGAAGCAGGTTTATGTTCGAGGCTAACACAATAGCCTAAAACAGTACCACGTTTATATACTATAATTGAGGTAGAAAAGTTAGGGTAGATACCACTACCACCAGGCAAGTCTTAGTGTTAAGGGAGCGAAACAAGGCTCCAGGAGATACAGACAAAAAGGGATCAGAGTTAACCCTTTCCAATATTCCATATAAGATGGGGTGTACTGGGTCTGTAGGTTAAATGACTACATAAAGTAAATGGCAACTTTACCTGTTTCTGGGGGACAGTAGTCAGCCCCAGAAAAATTGAGTCAGTTGGAAGTCTTAGCGACAACCCTGTGTCAGTGCACTGAAGGTGCTGTGTAACACACACAAAACGTTGCGCTCATGGAGTGATGTGGCTCCAGAGCCCAAGATCACACAAAAAGTAGAAATACACATGGCAAAACACATGTAGGAGTGGGAAAAAGGTTCACACTCTTACCAGGTGGAAAAAATAAACCCCAGAAATCCAGCAAAGCTGCTGAGGGACTCACTAGGTAAGGGAAATTAGCCATAAATGAGGATTCTCCCTAACACCCTTATTTAAACATTTTTCTCTGGGAGAGAACCCTGGGTTGGTTCTCTTTTCCTCGCTGCCCTTGGTAGCGCCTACAGATTCGGTCGGGGGCAGAACAAGCCTCTTTAGCTCCACTTATGGGGAGCCCTACTACGTTAGCTCAAGGCCTCACTTGTAACACAATCCTTGATACACCTCTGGTGTGTTGCAGGCCGAGGTTGAATTGGGCGGGAGCGGTGCTCCCATACTTTTTATTTTTAAGTTTCACTGCTCTTATACTTTTATTTTAAGCCTACTGGGCTCCAGGTGGGAATCAACAGCAAAATAGGTTTAATGACCCCACACACTACCAGCTTTCAAAACTGCCATTCAGCGCAACTCCCCCACCCCCCAATATTGTGGCTGGCTCCGCCCCTGATACCAACATGTCGAAGCAGCAACGCTCGATGTTGGGGGGTGGGGGAGGGGTGCTGAGGGGGTGTAAGTACTTGGAGGACGATCAGGGTTAAGTGTCATGAAGATTCCTGGTAAACAACTGCGGCTTTAGCACCTGCTTATTAAATCTGCTTTATGCAAACGCAGCTCTTGTTTGGCTGTCAGGGCCAAGTCAGAGCTACAGTCTGCCTCGGCTCTGAGAATTCTCTGTCTCCTCCAATACTAGGTAACATATTTTGCTGGGACTCGACTGGCCCCTGCAGTGGCGGGCAGCAGTAGCAGCGAGGTGGCACGTCATTCCTTTTAAATGGACGCGCATGCCGTGTGATGGGAAACTGAAACGGCAAAGTCCCGGAATAGGGGCGTTGGCTTTGTCGTTTGACATTTCAGATCAGCACGCGAGCCAACAGATGTAAATAGAGACGGGACAACACACACGTGGCTCGTGCGCTGCATTATTCATTGCCCGTATTTAACAGCAGTTAAAAAAAACAACAGCCTCTGTAGCCTACGCATGAAACACAGAGAGCTGATTAGAGCCCGCTATCAAAAGCGAAGATAATAGCGTGGCACCAGCCTCCTTGGCTTAACATTGTGTTATGTGTCCTCTATTAAAGCTACATTTGTTTTCCTGGAAAGATATCACAAACTCATTTAAGCAAGTGCCCTCCTGCTGGACATTAAACCTTTCCCCGAATTCGCTAAGTGTTTCCACCAGTTTCCCAAAGTACATGGGCAGCATTCGTTGGCTCATAAACGCAATTGCCAAGTCCCTTTTCTTAGGAGGCGATGTCTCAGAACATCCTGGGCGAGGAGAGAGGGGTGCGGGCACTTCCTTGGTGAGGCGAAAAGTGAAGTCTTTGTAGCAGCCAATAAAAGCTATTTCACCAATTGGCCCTCAGTTAAGAGCATTCCTGGCACGCCCCCGGTGCTTCAACAGCTCAAGGTGGTAAGGCGGTTGTAGGGTGGAATAAGCGATCCGCCAGGCACTCTCACCAGATCAGGCACTGTCAACCCATTAGGCATATTCACCTCCATCCGGGGCATTCTAGAGTCACCTTGATTAGGAAACACCCCGACGCCTGATTGGCACCGACACCCTCTTCAGACAATATTGTTGAGTAATCACCAAATCAGCCATAGCAACAGGCTCAGGGATAGACACGGCACAAGTAACTTGTATTATTATTATTATTATTATTATTATTATTATTATTATTATTATTATTATTATTATTGTGTTTCTAGAGTGTGGACCTAGCTCTGAGAAGCAATGGAGCACTTTGCAGAACTATACTACAATTCAGATACACAACGGAGCGGTTTACAGAGCGGCACCTGCTGCCATGCTGGTTGCCGCTCTTTTTCCCTACTCAAGGAGCCCTCCAGCCTCTTTTGCTTTGGTGATGGGGAGCAGGTGCAAATGGATCTTGGTCACCTGGCCTAAGCCCCGCCCACCTGGTGCCTTCCTGGTTGCTGCTCTTTTGCCCTACTTAAGAAGCCCACCAGCCTCTTTTCCTTTGCAGATGGGGAGCAGGTGCAAGGTGATCTAGGTCACATGGCCTAATCCCTGCCCACCTGGCACCTTCCAGGTTGATGCTCTTTTTTCACACTTAGCAAGCCCCGCCCACCTGGTGCCTTCCTGGTTGCCACTCTTTTCGCCTACTTAAGAAGCCCACCAGCCTCTTTTCCTTTACAGATGGGGAGCAGGTGCAAGGTGATCTAGGTCACCTGGCCTAAGCCCCGCCCACCTGGCACCTTCCTGGTTGCTGCTCTTTTTCCCCACTTAGCAAGACCCACTGGTTGCCGCTCTTTTTCCTTACTTAAGGAGCCCTCCAGCCTCTTTTCCTTTGCAGATGGGGAGCAGGTGCAAGAGGATCTAGGTCACCTGCCCTAAGCCCCACCCACCTGGCACGTTCCAGGTTGCTGCTCTTTTTCCCCACTAAGCAAGCCCCACCCACCTGGTGCCTAGTTGGTTGCCGCTCTTTTTCCCTACTTAAGGAGCCCTCCAGCCTCTTTTCCTTTGCAGATGGGGAGCAGGTGCCAGATGATCTAGGTCACCTGGCCTAAGCCCCACCCACCTGGTGCCTTTCTGGTTTCTGCTATTTTTCTCCAATTAGCAAGCCCCGCCCACCTTGTGCCTTCCTGGTTGCCGCTCTTTTTTCCTACTTAAGTAGCCCTCCAGCCTCTTTTCCTTGGCTGATGGGGACCAGGTGCAAGTGGATCTAGTTCACCTGGCCTAATCCCCGCCCAACTGGGACGTTTCAGGTTGCTGCTCTTTTTCCCCACTTAGCAAGCCCCACCCACCTGGTGCCATGCTGGTTGCCACTCTTTTTCTCTACTTAACGATCCTTCAAGCCTATTTTCCTTTACAGATGGGGAGCAGGTGCAAGTGGGTCTAGGTCACCTGGCCTAAGCCCCACCCACCTGGTGCCTTTCTGGTTTCTGCTATTTTTCTCCAATTAGCAAGCCCCGCCCACCTTGTGCCTTCCTGGTTGCTGCACTTTGTCCCTAGTTAGGGAACCCTCTAGCCGCTTTTCCTTTGTAGATGGGGAGCAGTTGCAAGTGGATCTAGGTCACCTGGCCTAAGCCCTTCCCACTGGGAACCTTCCAGGTTGCCGCTCTTTTTCCCCACTTAGCAAGCCTCGCCCACCTGGTGCCTTCCTGGTTGCTGTCCCTTTTCTCTACTTAAGGAGCTCTCCAGCCTCTTTTCCTTTGCAGATGGGGAGCAGGTGCAAGTGGATCTAGGTCACCAGGCCTAAGCCCCGCCCACCTGGCGCCTTCCAGGTTGCCACTCTTTTTCACCACTTAGCAAGCCCCGCCCACCTGGTGCCTTCCTGTTTGCTGCTCTTTTTCCCTACTGAAGGAGCCCTCCAGCCTCTTTTCCGTTGCAGATATGGAGCAGGTGCAAGTCGATCTTGGTCACCTGGCCTAAGCCCCACCCACCTTCTTAGCCCTGCCTCTTCCTTCTTGCTCTTAACTCTTAGATGAAGGTCGTCTCTTGCCTGTGCACCCGAAGTGAAGGGCAGATGAAGAAAAGGGCAATTCCTGTTTGGACCTGTTCCCACCAGGAGGACCCAGGGCCCAAACCCCTGCTGAGACAGCAGGTAAGCAAGCACCAACATGTGTTTACTCCCTCTGTCCCCACATGCCATCCCCACCCTCTATGGTCCCCCATGATGTTCCCTTGTGCCCCACACCCTTCTCGCACACAGGTGTTGCCTGTTTTGCTTGATTATTACACCCTGCTCGCCCTCTCTCCCCATCCAGCCTACTTCTGCGGGAGTCTTTCCTGATACATTCTGGTTTGACCATCACCGTCTTTTGGCCAATACTGGACTTGACTTTTATGGACTTCATTGTTTTACAGTGCGTCCTCTGTTCTCAACTCTCATGCTGGACTTCCTTTGCAGCTTGTACTCATGGTGGCCCAGAATCATGCTGTTCCCATTTTCATCTTGTATCCTGGCTTGCAACATTATGTGTTACTACTGACTTCTGCAATTGTATTCGCTCTCCCCTCTTGCTTCTCCACTCTTTTTGACTGCTTACTCTCTGTTCTCTCGCCCTCTCCCTTTCTCCCTTTTCCCATCTCCTCCCCTCCTCCCCTTACTTTCTTCTATGCACTTACTGTATCAGAATTGTCTCTGGACCTAGTAAGATAGCAACCTCGTCTGTCTTCTCTCCCTGCCGCTTAATGCCCCTCCCCTCCAGCACTATCTGAAATGTCATCAGGCCTAGGACAATAGTCACCTGTTTTGTTCCTACCCCTTTCTACACCACTCTCCCTCACCTTTTGTTTTCCTCTGGCTCTACCAGAAATGTCATCAGGCCTAGTACGGTAGTCACCTGTCTGTTTCTGTTTCCATTTCCTTCCCACTCTCCCCCTCCCTTCCTTATCTATGTCTTAGCTCTTGCACTATCTGAAATGTCGTCAGGCCGAGTATGATAGCTCATTTCACGTCCTTACTGTTCATGTCCTGTAACAATGTCATTGTATTTTCCCTTATTCCCTGCCTTGAAGCGCTTTGAAACACATTATAGGCGCTATATAAATAAACTATCATATCATATCATATAGAACAATACAGATACACAATGGAGTGCTTTAGAGGGGTATACAACAGAGCAGATATACAGCGGGGTAGGATACAGAGGGGCACAGAGGAGGGGTACAGCTGCACAGGGTAGTGGGGAAGGAGAGGAGAGCATGACAACTAGCGAGTCTGAAGGCGCGAGGGCCGATGTGACGGACTAATTAACTGCTGAGGAGGAGGAGAGACTCCCTGAAGAGGTTGGTCTTGAGTTCTTTTCTGAATTGTAGGAGTATGGGGGTGAATCTGATGCTGACAGGGAGGAGATTCCACAGTCTTGCGGTGTAGGCAGAGAAGGCTTGTTTTCTGGTCCTTTCCCTTTTTGCTGCACTTGTTCTTGCTTATGGTGGTGCTCTGTCCATCAGAGATGTTGAGTGTCTCCACAAGGTGATGGCCACTGCCGTATAGATGATGCAGCAAGACTTGAAGGTGATCTGTGCATGCAGTGGGAGCCAGTGAAGGTCAATGAGGGCCGCAGTGATGTGGTCGTATTTGTGTAGAGCCTTGATGAGGCATGCAACCGCGTGCTGGACACTTCTCAAGGTCACAAGTGTGGATGACGGGAGGCCTTCGAGGATGACATTGCCCCGTCCAGGTAGGATAGGACAAGTGCTTGAACGGTGGATCTAAAACTGTCCAGAGGGAGGAAGGGCTTGACTTTCTGCAGGAGGGAGAACTGATGCCAGGCTGTCTGAGTTTTCTTAGCTATGTGTGTCTTGAAGGAGATGTCTCTCTCTCTCTCTCTCTCTCTGTCTCTGTCTCTTTCTCTCTCTCTCTCTCTATCTCTCTTTCTCTTTCTCTTTCTCTTTCTCACTCTCTCTCTCTCCGCACAACCCCCCCACCCCCTGTGGTTTGGGTTCAGTGCCTTGGGGGACCGTGGGATAAAAGTTGTCTGGGGAAGCAATGGGGTCAGTGTGGAGCAGAGTGCAAATCATGTCAGAGCCACAATTACATCATAGAGTTGTTGCACCATATTAGAGAAAGTTGCAAAGGGTATTGGTGGCAATGTGCATGGTTAAGCACCATAAAGAGGACTTCTTCCTGAGTGAAGTGTTTAGATGTTCCTATTCCAAAATGTCGAAGTGAATGGATGCTTCAGTGTGGTTGAGCTTTGCACATTTTCTCATGCTGCCACGGGCCTGTGTTTGTCATGGTGATGGATGGATGGATGGATGGATGGATGGATGGATGGTGACATAACTCCTGCACGCCAATACCTTGCCAAAGAGTGCCAGATCACCTCGCCTCGACTCTTGCTAGACCCTCAGATCAGTCACGGAGGTTTATGCCACTTGGATTTTTATACTTGGTCCATATCCTGACAGACACCAAGATGTGAAGGAACTTTTAATCTGATCAAAAATGAGCGCTTGTTTAGGGGCAACGAGAGGTCAAACATTTGATGTATTCTGAACTTCTGCACACTTGATATGCTGTCTCAGATTAGTAACCGAATAAACAGCATTCATCCCATGCCACAGATTCATTGTATTCCATTGGCAGAGTTTTTGCTGAGTTTTTGCTGAGTGTTTGAAGGCAGAAGGCTGCTTTCCATTTTGCTGTTCCCTGGAACAGTTTTTTACTAAGGAAAGACTGTGTTCAAGTCTGCCTTCAGTGACAATGAAGTTTCACCCCTCATGCTTTAAAAATACACTTCTGAACGTGGAGCATCGCAGAGTGTTTGCCGAGTGTTCGCCGGAGTGGGCGCAACCTCCGAAGTACACTCCTGTTCAAATGGAGCCGGAAAATCACAGTCAGCGTACAAGAAGTCCGGTAAGTTTACACGACTCGCACGAATCACATGCACATGCAAAAGTTATATTGCCAAACAGCTATTGTAAAAAGCTCAAGACACCATTTCATATTAACAATTCTACCCATAATGTAATTGAAAAAGCGAGGCCGAGTGATGTTCCATCGGAGCGAGATAGTTCAAAATCACCACAGCACGTCTTTGTCGCCGCTTCCGCCTCTGTCCCTGCTGCTGCCTATGCCACAACTCCTACCGCAGATACAGCTATGACCCTTACTCCCATAAGCCTTACTTGGGGGACTCCTTCGACCCCCGCAATGGTTTCTCTGACGCCGGCTGCCGATGACGTGTGTGTCCAGGCAGAGCTGGGCTTCGTCCCCGCTCTGCTCAGGACACGGACGTGGTCAATGCTCACCATGCGGCTGTGGATGCCCCCACGCATGCAGGCTCGGACTCAGAGAGAGGCCCATTGTTGTTACCTGAGCAGGGAGCTGAGCTCGATGTGGTGGCTATTGCATCCTCCAGCAACCAAGCTGATGGCACTGCTACACAGCCAAACGTCGCGACTAATAAGCAAAATGCAATGGCAAACTCAAAGGAACAAAACCAAGATGGATCCAGTAATTCACACACCGGACAAAACATTGCTGTAAAACTCGATCCGAAAATTCCAAAAAGGACTGTAACCAAGAGAAGCTACTCCAGCTCCGACGTGGGTACTCTGAAATGGCATTTCAAAGCAAAGGTACCCCCTATTGTCGCTCAGCTACAAGAAAAAAGTTAATTGAGCGCATTACCAACGAAACAGAGCGATATCCAAGAAGAAACCTCACTTAAAACATCAAAAGCAATTGAAGTTACAGAAGATGATCTGCTATCTTGCACCCAATTGATATGCAATGAAATGTAGTGCCCAAAATCATTGACCCGCGGCGAGCTGATGAAAGAGCTACCGAAAATCTCAAACAGCATTAACAAACCCTTTAGGCCGAGTATGCGATCCACACCTGAAATTGATCTTGAAACAGAACAGGCATCAGAACTGCCCGAACTTCAGCTTAATGTAATGAAAAAAATAGCGAAATTCACGGCTCGTTCATAGCATCCTTGCCTGTGGGCAAAAACACGGCAACTAAGTTTTCAGCAAAGGAACATAACGATCTTCTAGGTGGCCCCTCAGAACGGACGCAGTCGCCGTTGCAGCTGGATTCAGAAAGTTGGGCAGTAAAGAGACTGAGACGGTTGGACACTTGTAGTATGCCCTTTGAGTATGATCCTCAGATGTGTAATTGCGAATCTGAGGATGCTAATGGAAGTAATCTAAAGTAACCCAACCTGGTAAATAGTAGACCTTGCATTCCCTCTAGACGTGAAGCAACACCACACTGAGGGATAACAATTACCAGCACCTCTAATGTGAGCATACTTTCTAAACAGATACCGCTGAGCACTGCTAACTTGCATGGTAATTTAACCTCGAATGCTAGCAGAGGACGCACTTACAAACAAATCAGAGCGATAGTAAGAAAATGGTCAACACGGCCCCACTATCGCTCTCAAGAAAATCCATAACTTGTGAGGACTCTTCGGATTCCTCTGAAACAAATGACAGTGAAAGCTCAAGATGAGAACAAACTAAAAGACACATTTTAAGACAATCTACTTCCTATAAATGGAACAGTAAGCCAAGGAACTTGGAGACAGATCTGATCGAACCCACATGAGTGAAAGAAATGCAAGAAGCAATCACTTCTGCAGTATCAATAACTCTGGCTCCTTTCCTTAAAATGTATGAAAACCTGAGTGATAATTATAGAGATCAGGCCACTTTAATAGCGCTGATGAATAGTAAAATGATATATGTTGAATCAGATATGGAGGCACTCAAGGAAAAACGTAGTAGAGAAAAAGAATTGGAAGGCATTGTCCTTAAATCATTGATTGACCTCCTACAAGTTGCAAAATCTGACAAGCGCATATTTTTGGAAGGAATCAGAGAAATTGTATCCGATTCATCCTTTGGCAAAGAAAATTTAACAGATTATCCAAAAATGCCTGGAAAAATAGCAGATACAACGAACAAAGTGTCTATCCTTTCAATCCCAGGAATCTTGGCAAAAGAAACCACAGTCCCGGGAAATGCGCCTTCGACCAGTCAAACTGGCCCAAATACATCACCAGGTTAGCATTCCATCGTCAGATTGCATTGACGTATTAACTAACACGGAAATCACTAAGTTCACCCAGGAGAATACCAACACTGGAAAGGAAACAAATATGACAAATCCGTTCTCGATTTTTGAACAAAAGAAGTCTGATGATAAAAACACAAAAACTAGTGGATTTAAACACACGTGCAAGACAAAAAACGTTAGGAAGCAGGATGCAAAGAGGTTCTGCGGCTCCTGAAGCTTTCTAAGGAAAATGTCCCTACCAGCTGGAACCCCTAATTCAGGCCCTTCCCAATTGAAAACAAACACTACAAATAAAGCCACAGTCAAACTGAGTGTTTTCCCAAGGCATTTCAAAATACATCAAAGGAAGCACATAGTGAAAATGACAAAAGTATGCAAGTTTTACTGGACTTATCCGTATATGAAACAGAAGATCAAATCAAAAATCTTGAATATGAAAGGAGAATAAACAATTTCAATATCTACGAAGCAAATGGGGTTTGTTTACCTTCCCAAGTAATAAACGAAGAACCAGAGTTTCTGACAATGAGTGAAAAAGAGACAGATGTAACCTCAAGCACACTCTTGCTAATAGCACCCTTTCTCTTTTTCCACTGTTCCGAAGTCTCTCCTCTCTAAATCAATGATGGACACAACAAAAACAAGTGCTAACAACATCAAATCAATGAACAGCCTACTCGATCGAATGTCACAAAAAAACGGGAAAACTCGATCCAACGAAAAAAAGGTGATCAGCCAAGATTTAAATACTATGATAACCTTGGAAAGAATTGCGAGAGTCACAGTCGGTCTCATCTTCAATAGATCATCTATAATGAAACTCTTGCAATACATACCACAATTGAGAACTATCCGATCAAAAGAAATACTGACCGTGAGTTTCCCGAATGAAACCAGAAATGACGTGGCAGAATTAACTCTCAACTATGTGGTCTCAGCTTCCATAATGATCGAAGCAGCAGAGAACTTTCAATTGCTTGGCTTTAAGATCGGAAGAAGTGTTTAAGATGATGATCCTCAGGTCTCAAACATGAAGCTTGAGAAAGATAGACCTATAGAAAGTCCACAGCAAGAGGACAAGATGAAAACAATACCGACACCGAATAAAGACCAAGCAAGCCACTCAAACTCTATGATAACTTTGGAGACAGAAAGTGCCAAGTACCAAAATATGCTCAAGGAAAAAGATCATCAAAATAAAATTCAGATTGCTATAATAGGCAGGTTTCCAATAGATCATCAATCTGGCTCTAACTCAGGATGATTGGACGACACAGACACAGATTATTGGAGTTGGGTGGCAGGAACTCTAGTGACGAAATCTGGAAACTAGCATAAGAAGACCCAAATTGAGGAAATTATTTAAGATCGGAAGCTGGAATACCAGGGGATACCAGCATCTCTTCAATGAAGATAAACAGCCCATAAGCAATCTGGAAATCGTTTGTATTCAAGAGTCATGGCTAAAAGAGCCCCCTCTACTAGATGGGTACATTGTATTATTCAATCCTGCAAAAGGGGGCGTTGGCAGAAGACCTTCAGCTGGGCTGTTGACATTGATCAAAAACGGGATATGTATGTTAGTAATTGAATCTATAAATCTAAACCCATACATTCAGTTAACTTTACTACACACAGACCCTGACGCTCACAAGCATGTGATGTGTTATTATTGCTGAATGTTTATTGGAACTTTTTAGATCTGATAACAGATTGGATCGACCAAATAAGGGAGAAACATTGTAATATCAATATAATAATTTGCGGCGAGGTCAACGCAAATTTCTTAGAAAATTAGTGGAATAACTCAAAGTCAAAAACAAGTCAAAAAGGAAGAAAATGGGCCTCATTACGAGGTGGGCGGAATGGGTTTAACGGCACCGGTAATGGTGCCGGTAAACCCATTCCGTCCTATTACGTGGTTCCCGTGCGGGACCCGCTCAGAACGTCTGGTCAGACCAGACGTCCTTTGCGGGTCCTGCAAGGGGACCAGGGAGCTAATAACTGGCCCGTTATTAGCTCCATCCCCATTCCCATTGAGCCCTATGGGGGCTCGAATGGGAATGGGGATTGGTTTTTTGAATGAGGAATTACTGGGTCCTCCAAGGTTGGAATGACCCGGTAATTCCTCATTCAAGGAACCCGGACCCGGACACGATTTTGGAGGCAGCTATGGCGCTAATAGCACCATGGCTACCTCCAAACTCGTAATGAGGCCCAATGTCTCAGGGGAAAAAGGTGGATGGAGGAAATGGAGGCGAGAGGAATTCATAGGTTGAATGGTAACACCAGAGGTGGCATACCGCCAGCCACAACCTGATCAAATGGTAAAACAAAAGCAACACTAGATTACATATTCACCTCAGAAAATGTACTTCAAAGAACTTTGAGGTTGAATGTGATACCAGATTCACACAGAAACCACGATCTCGTTATTGCCATGATATCCAGAGGCAAGAAAGTGATAACATCTGTATGGAATGTAAGACTAGAACTTGAAACGGGATGAAAAATCTATTAAGGATAAAACAAAAGGATGTCCCAATTCTACTTAAGGACTTGAAACTGTGGCAAATCAAGGAACTAAACTCAGTAGAATATAATCAGACGTTATTGAGTTTTGAAGAAAATCTTATATGTTCAATGAAACCACAATTTTATGGCAAACCACACATACGATACAGAAGTAGCTAAACAAAAGAAACAACTGAGGAAAGATTTAGGGTTAATAAAACCATCTAAACAACAGCAAAAAAGAGCTTATCAAAAAAGAAAACCACAATATAAGAATTGGCAAATGTCACATAAAACAATCCTCCTTCGAGGAGATGCAGAACACATGTTTAGAGCCCTAAATAACACCAACAGTAAAAATGTATGGGAATTATTAAATGAGATACAAAGCTCAAAAGATCCATGCTTACTAAATCCGATTCCAGAAAGCACCTGGATAAGTCATTTTGAGAAACAGTTTGACAAAACAGGAAATAATTATGACTCAATGTACAAGTACAGTATTGTACCTGAGCCGTGGAAATTAGAGTTCGATAAAGAAGACATCAAGGCCTTGATCAGCAAAGCAAGCGCATTGCGCACCCCGGGCCCTCGCGGATTGTCGAACACAGTACTAAAAACAAATCCAGAACAATGGTCAGAGTACTGCGAGATCCTATTCAGAAGAATAGTTAAAGTAGGAAGAATCCCAGAGTCATGGAAATAAAGGGAGACCGAATGTATCCATCAAATGATCACCCAATTGCTCTGTTAGACTGTGTAGGAAAGATCTTTGCTACCTTGCTACTGATTCAGCTAAAGAAATTGATTAAGGAGACCAAAGCGTATGACATCTGACAGTCAGGCTTCATCGAACAGGTGGGCTGCAGTTTAAATCTATTGTTACTGGCATTGCTGATAAAAGAGCATTTAACAACAAACAGAGATTATACATGGCCAGCATTGACCTTCAACAGGCCTTCGATAGCATAAATTGAAACTTGCTATAGAGAAAGTTAGAAATGACGGGATTCCCTAGCGAGTTACTAATAGCAATAAAAGATCTATATTCTAACACGTCGATGAAGGTAAAGCTGGATCATTGTGATAATCTTTAAAAAATAAATTGTAACAATTAAAGGTTTAAAACAGGGATGCCTTTTGGCTGGTACTCTATTCTGCTTCCATATAGAGGACCTGAAAACAATACTGTAAAATATAACCTCCTTTGCACCTAAAATAAACGGCTCACCAGTAGGAAGACTCTTATACACCGATGACCTGATCATTTTAGACCAGACTAAGATCGGCCTACAGAGGTCCTTGAATCTACTGGAGGAATACGTAGCGGAAAAGGAACTGAAAATGAATGCCGCAAAAACTGAAATCACAGTGCTGGGCGACAGGAGATGGAAAAAGAATGAAAGAGACCTCGTTGTATGCTTACATATCATATAACAAGTAAATGTTATACAGAAAGGCTATGCTCAGTAACTGCCCAACACAATTCGAAGTTCTCAGAATGGATAGACCTGGAAACACAGAGTGGGAGCCAGAAGAATGGAAAAAAGACTGTGATGCCATCTTAATTAAACATGGAATTGTGGTAAACACTTTAACGGACAATCCAACACTGGTAAAGAGAGTGATTTGGGCCGATGACTGGCAAAAAACTGAAGAAATAAGAGCAGAATCTTGGGCACACATCTCGTTGAAAACAAATTGGGGAGTGATGAGCGTAACCCCGGAATATCTGAGAAAGTTTCTGCATTGTCAACAAAGAGATTTGCTGTTACGATTCAGACTAAACGTACTACACAACAAGACCACCATCGAAAGATACGGGAAAGAGCGAGTTATATAAAATGCCGACTGTGTAAACTGGAAAGTGAAACGTTAAGGCATCTGCCCCTATTCTACCCGGAATTAAAGGAACAGAGGATCACTTATCTGCATGATTGTATCATGGGCTTATGTGGCCTAGAGGCTAAGAAATGGTGGGAACTAATATATGAATGTCGAAACAAGAAAATAAACCATGCAACAACAGAATTCCTCCAGTTTGCATTCAGAAAACTAGAAGAGATGAGATCAAAGTTGCAAGAAAGTTGATGAACATCGACAATAGTAGAGAAACTTGCTTAAAGCAGCTGTGATTGCTGATTTTATTTTATTTTTTATTAATTCAACCTTCTTGCTTATCTTTACTGCGTCTATTTTACGGTGTTTATTTTATTTTATTTCATCTAGTTTGTTAATCTTGTTACTCTTAATGTATTTGAAGGCATTTTCTTTCCCTTTTGTTTTTGTTTTCCTTCTCTTGGACAATAAAAACAGTGAAATGTTTGTAATAAACTATGTACACTAATAAAAAAATAATCAAAAAATAAAAATAATAATAAGTCAGAGATGTTGCACATCTTAGCAGTCAGGCATTGAGTCCGAGGTAACTTGAAGACAACCTGATTAACGTGTTTCCCAATGAGATGATTAATGTTGCGTACAGACGAGTCCAAAAGTATACAATACCATGGGCTTCAAGCATGGTGCTTCCTCTTCCTGGACTGTTGTCCAAGTTGCAAGGAGCTGGCCATTGGGTTCTAGTACTCCTTGCACAACGCACCAGAAACCTGCTGCGTCATGCACTGTCGTTCAGGAACAGCAAATATGACACATCAAATAAAATAGCCCCTCCTCAGCAAGTCCTACCTATGACGTTAATCATGTTCATAGGCATCGTGAGATACAGGCTTAACCATTTTGAGGGGTAGTCCTTCAAATCGTATAGGAAACCGGTTAACATATCGGTTTTCATGGGTTGACCCCCAGTGTTTCAAAAGTCCAATGCTATTTTGACAGCACTTTGTGGGGTTTTGATAATGGAATTAGAGGCAGGCAGGTGAGCTGCTTTGTCCAGTCACTCTGTTTACGCCGCCTAGAGTTCTGTATGGTTTCTTGTATTCTCCCATACATTCCTTGTAGCATGCCATTTTCCCTCACACATTTCCTTGCCCCACTGTGGCCTAAGCAGCCCTCCTGAGCCAGGCCAACGTAGTCCTTATTGGCCCTTTCTTTGAAAACTTGACTGCATTTGAGGAGACCCTCCTGTACGCCCTCCCTCCCCTCCTTCAGGCCCTTGCACATGAGATGTCATTTGGTTTCCTCTTTGTTACTTTGAACCCATTCTGCCTGTCTAATAGCTGGGTTGGTCATACCTACAAGGCACTCATCCCGTGCCATGGCCAACCTGACAATGTTATTCCTTGTCCCCTCACTCTGTTAGCCTTCACAAGCAGTGCACGCATTTGTTTTTAACGCCTTGAAAATAGTCTTCACATAATACACCATGATCTCCACCATCCATCAGTAAATGCCTGGTGATAACATGCATAGTCCCTTGGTGGAAAACATACCACCAGGGGTCTTGGGTCAGTGTGTATCATCATGGGAAGACCCCATATTCGGGTCTTAAAATGTTTAACACAACGGTAGACAACACAAGCTTCCCTTTCTAATGTGACTGGATTAGTTATTTCCTGGTCCTTTGAGGTCCTGCGAGGCAAATGCATTAGTAACTTCTTACCCATTTTGTACGTGATCCAGCAGTCCTCCAAGATCAATCCTGCTAGCTTCAACTTTTATACTAACACATGCATCGAAAAAATGGCTTAAGAGTTGATACTTTGTTAATTTCTTCCTCCAATTTCCTGAACTTTCTCCAGCACCCATCCGACCACTCAAACTCTATGTTCTTTGTCAATAAAACCCTCAATACCTTTTTTCTGTTCACAAAATTTGATATGAATTAAGCGTAACAATCAATGAGACCAAAGAATGATCTCAGCAGGTCCAGGTAATCTGAAAACTCATTACAGTAATTCTCATTGACAGTTGTAATATCGGTTGACAAGCAATGTTAGGCAGAAACCTGTGCAGTACCCTTAGGGACCACTGCAAAAAGTTTAAGACTACAGGAGTAAACAGTAAACCCAATTGGTAGCAGTCTGTACCACTCAGATTTACCTGGTAGCTGTGGCTGAGCAGTCAGACTTCCCTCAAGAAGAGTTAGGCAGTATGCAAAGTATACTCAATAGGCACTCATATACAATAATACAAGCAAACACTGACCAGAGCTTTGGTATCAAAGTATATAATTATTTATTTAAAAACACACAGTTGAAACACTCCAGCACTCTTATTGTAAAATATTCTAAACACAGTTACTATTATGATACATACATCCCTTTTGCCCTTATTAGAAAATCACAGTAAGACACCACTTATTTTCATACAGAGGTGAGTGCTTAACTAGATTGCACTCTACTAAGGTTGTGAAAAAGGGAGGGAAAAAGGCAGAATATGCAGGATTACACCACTCTACGATTCAGGAACATTATTAGCAAGGCAGAGAGCAAAAAGTCACTGGTGAGCCAAAGTCCAAAGGCTGGGCCCACTCTTAGAGAGAGCAGAGCACAAATGCGCCCAAGATCACACAGTTACACTAGGCTTAGAAAGTCTTGCAGAGGGTTCAGAAAAGAGTTTAGAGAGGCTTTAGAAAAGTTTAGCCAGGGTGTCCCAGGCTAACCCAGGTTTGAAAGCTGGGGGCTAAATCTACCCCGTACAGTTGGTTGCAAGGGAAGCCAGGCGGGACACAGTACCTTAAGTGGGAAGGATCCTCCAGCGGTGGCAGTTGTTCCTGGTAGTGGTTGCAAGTTGCGTCGTCGTCCAGGGGAAAAGAAGATCTCGACGTGGAGGAAAGATGCAGGTCGTTGCACTACCAGGGCAGAAACCAGCCGCGGAGTTTTCCAGTAAAAGGTGGTACCCTTATCTCGCAGTCGTGGTAAAACGTGGTATCCCGGTTGCCGGGGTGCTTAGCACGGGCAAGGCGGCCACGAGATACGTCGGGAAAGCGAAAAGACGGTGAAACTGGTTATCCCCACCAGTCAAAGGAAGAAGACTCTCTGGCGGGAGATCTCCTCTGTCGTTGGGAAAAGCGGTGAGACTGTCCAGCAGGGCTCCACCGGTCGTGGTGTCGTGGCAGGTCGGCTCAGCTTCTCCCTCATCGGATTCTTAGGTCCTGTGGCGACTTCTGAAGTTCCAGTCCCCAAAGCCCTGCTTTTATGCAGCAAACCCCCATTCACTCAGCCTAGCTGTCACTCAAACATGCTAAGTGGTGAGCCCGGGGGCAGTTGTTCCTGGAATGGACACAGATCAGCCAGATGGTAAAATCGATATAGCCAGCTGAGGATCTTGAAACCGGTACTGCCATTAATTGCAGTTAAAGACCGACCAACTATGGTTGGAATACTAACCATCGCTAGGTTGGACTACTGCAATGCCCTCCTGAAGGGGGGGTAAACATTTCAGATAAAGAGACTTCAAGTAGCTCATAATTCCGCCGTTAGGCTGATTTTTTCATGGAGCAGAACAGCTCCAATCTCCCAGTTTAGAAGCCAGATACATTGGTTGCCAGTTTCTCAGAGGATTCTTTTTAAGGTGCTTTGTCTAGTGTTTAGGTACATTCGTGGACTGGCACCGGCAAATCGAGTGAAAAAATTCGGCCATACTGCCCTCTGAGACAACTGTGTTCTTCAGATCAGCGTCTTCTACAGATCCCAAGGGTTAGAACGAAAACTTGGGGTGAGCGAAGGTTCTCTGTTTATGTCCTCGAATGTGGAACGAGCTTCCTCTGAATCTTCGACTTCTCGAGTCTCTGACAATTTTCTGAAAAAAACTGAAAACCCATCTGTTTGCATAGTGTAGACTTCACTGTTGGCCGAACTCCGCAACACTGCTATGGATTATGTAAGAAATATCTCTGCGCCCACATGCATTCGTGCTTGGTCCCCTCCTGGGTATGCGTGTTACACATAGATAAATCAAATCAAATCAAATCAAAGCATTGCCTTTTTATTTCTATTTCTATCATGGGATTTATTTAGGACTACATTCCCCTGACACATTTAGCAGAGTAATAAGTTGAGGCTGCTGTACCAAAAGTCCAACAAAACTGACGGAGGTACTCATTGAAGGAAATGCCTGCTATTGTTTGTGAACAGTTTGGTCAAATACAAAATAAAACAAAGATATAAATTAAGGGTTGAGTAAAGGGAGGTGCTAAAAGAGAGGAGCAGAAGTGACCACCTATGTATGCGCCCACAACTAACACCACTAGGAGGTGTATAACAAGTAAAGATACAATAATACATTTTTAATAACATTTTAGAACTATTTTTCATTATATAAATGAAATATAAAATGTAAACCATTTACTTTTACTTTAAATTGTGTGCAAATTTCAAAGAATTGATCAAATATACATGATACATCTAGCGTTTTACAGTTTTTTGTAATTATATTGTCAATGAGCTTATTTGCATTCATGTGATAAGTACATTTTGTATGTATTCATTTTTATTTATTCGTTTAATAATTTTGATTAATATTACTTAACATTTTTATAAATATGTATTTAAATCATGTTTAATCTTGATTGTTACTTTAGATTAATAATTATGTTTTTTAGTTTAATTTTTCAGTTATTTCTGTTTTGTTGGATTAAAATATAAATTTTGATTATTTCTTCTAACATTCATTTTTAGTTTATATTAACATTGTATGTTTCATTAATGATTAATAGTCATGATGGTATTGTTGGTCTCTTATTAATCTTTATCATTCATTTTAATGATTCAAGAATCAATGGCGCGTGCCAGCGATGACAAAGATACCAGCGATGCTGTTAGCCGTGGAGGTGGGTGTATCTGCGAGGAGTAGCAACAGAAGCACAGTAAACAGCAAACATCATCAGTGGTAGCCACCAGCGTCAATTGCGAGCCTGAGGAAACATGATTAAGCCCCAGCTGGGCTAGTAAAACAAGAAAGGGTGGAAGCACAGTGGCAGCAAAAGGCATCCCTCGAACAACCCTACGGAAAAGAGGTTCTTCAATGTCTAACTCTGTGTTAGCCAGCACCGCCACCTGAACACAAAGCTCCCTCACTGACATTGCCAGCTTGAAAATGTTACCTCACCCGGCCGGGATTATTTTACCACTGATAAGAACAATGCCCACAGTGTAATCTTCACACTCTGTAAAATAAGCTGTGTATCATGGGAAGCCAGACACGTACTAAGGCATGTTTGAGACATTTGGAAAACGTGTGCTTATCTAAAAAACAGTAACAGTTGATTGGCTGCTGGAGCTTCTTCTGAAGGAAGAGTGCTTCAGGCCGAGGCAGAAGAAGATGAGGACATAGGAGCAGTTAGAACAGACCCGGAATAACTGACCAGGGCATCCAGCTCCATGCACCACGTGACAGTCTTCGCATATCACAGAGCTGCCTCCCCAGATCATGTGTGGTCACCATCACTGAGTGAGCCAGGCGCCGCTTCAGCCAGCACACATTTACAATCACTGGGGGTCATTATGAGTGCGGCGGTAAGGGGTTAATGGCACCGGTAAGGATGCTGGTGCCGTTAACCCCTTACCGCCGCATTCCGGGGTCCCATAGCGGGTCCCAATAAGGCCGGCTGGTAAAACCAGCCGTCCTTAGCGGGAGCCGATAAGGGACCAGGGAGCTAATAACGGGTCCATAATTTACGGGCCGGTTATTAGCTCCCCCCCATTCCCATTGAGCCCTATGGGGGCTCGAAAGGGAATGGGGAATGGTTTTCAGAATGGGGATTTATCGGGTTCTCCAAGGTTGGAATGACCAAGGTAAGTCCCCATTCTGAGAACCCGACCCGGACACGAGTTTGGAGGCAGCCATGGCGCCATGGCTGCCTCCAAACTCGTAATGACCCCCAGTCTCTTAAACAAGTCTACTCTACAAAGTGCCACAAAGCTATCACTTGGTGTGTTTTTAAAAAAGGAAGCTGGTCAAAAGGTTGGCAGTTCAACGTCTGCCCTATTTTTTGAGGGACACCTAAGGATTCTGGGAATGTTTTCAAGTTTATTGTTCAAAATATGACATCACCCAGATGCACGTATTTTCCATAGTTGCTGTGCCTGATCTTCGCAGAACACTTATCTTATAGCAACACGCACTAAAGCTATGGTGGAGTCCACCATGCACACCATCGATGTGACAATAGACATAGGAACCAATGGACAGGCAAAAGAGTATGGAGCTCATTTTCGACAGTGGGGACCTGTACGTTTGCACGTTGGCGTGCACAGGTCCCTGCTGCTAAATTTCAGTCATTTGCACGGCAAAAGTGCAGGTCAAAAGTCAGCATACAAGCATGTAGGCCGCCTTTTGCAATGTACTTTTGCACTCCGCCGTGCAAATGAAGTAAACGCTGCCTAACATGCACACATGGCAGGCAGCATTGACAATGGGCCCTGAAGGAGTCTGCCTCCTTTTTGCAGGTGCAAAAAGTGGCGGGCTCCATAGGGATCCCCATCATTTTCACCCGCATGAAAATGCATGCAGGTGGAAATGCCGGAGTATTTGCATGGCCGAGAGGAAGGGAGCAGCGGAAATATAATTTGCATGCTGCCCCTCCTCTTCGGTATACAAATGAATGCAAATATGGTGTGGCATGAATGAAAGGCGAAAAGTCATTATGGAAGGCTTTTACGCCCTTATTCACGTTACACCATGGAGCAAAATTAGCTCCGGTATGTGCATCAATGCACTTTGGGCTTCTCTGAAGGAACCTCCCACTGGCCAGGCAACCGCCACTACCTCAACTGACATACCAAAAGAAGTTACAAGCAAGCAACAGCAAACATCTTTGTCGTATTAGACCAAAAGCATTGACTGTTGAGTTTGTTGCGACAATGGTAGTAAAATTGTGTGGGCAATGTCAGACGCCAAGTACTATTCTGTAACCTGTTTCCAGCTTCTAACATCTTTTGAATAAACCACACAGACTGTCAGTAATGATAAGACCAAGGGAACCTCCCCCAGTTCCAGTTGCACCCTTGTAGCTCAAAGGCTACTTCTTAACATACATTTACAAAGCTTCTTCACTGCTTCATCTCAATTCTAAAACACCTTCATTAGTGTGTGTCCATTCCCTAAAAACTGGCGAGGTTGGCAGTGTCGGCCAATACATTTTGGACAATATTGTCCATCTTCAGGGTATCAAACTGTAAATGGTATAATATACACAGTTATGTGTTGACCCTTGAGTGCAGATAAATCAACACAAAAAGGATAAACCACAGAAAACCTAACATCACATATTAACTTCACACCCGTCGTCTAGCAGAAATGGAAAACATCTAAGTGAGACATGTTACAGAATATGCACTTCTAGGATAACATCTATGAATCATTAAACAAACAAGCAATGGTTGGAAAGCGATGTCACGCTCAACGTTAGGTACAATCAATAAACCATGTTCTTGGAAGGATCATGTACATTTGTGTCCATATACAAACATGATGTACTTCAATGGTCTCAAAATCAAAATACCTGTTCTCACAATGGAAATAGGTAAGGAATGGATTCACTCTTGCTTAATTTTGCTTAAGAGTGCATAGGCAGACAGGAGTACATGCGCGGGGTAGACTGGAGTGCATGCGCGGGGAAGACAGGAGTGCATGCGTGGGGCACACTGGAGAATGAGGGATAGACTAGAGCATGCAAGGCGGACTAGAGTGCGTGAGAGTGTCGAGCAGACAGGAGTGGGTAGGGCAATCCTGAACGCCTGGAATGAATAAAAATGCATAGAACGGACCTGATTGCATAGAATTGCGTGACGTACATAATATGCTTTGGAATGCAGGGAACATTTGAAAGGGCATATATCATACCACACCCCACGCCTACTCTCTTCTTTACACCACCACTCAACTAGAACACAGAGATACTATGACACCATTCGGTATAACTGTTCTCATATCAACATCTACTGCTCACTCCCCATCACTCTAAGTAAACACTGCTGGTTTCACACCCCCCAGCAAGGCGTTCTCCTCAGGCCTAACGCAGCCACACTCGGTCTGGATAAATCCTGCCAGAGCGAACACATACTCCTGATCTCTCAACCACCACAACTACCGCTAAGAAGCAGCTACCATATGAATTCCGCACCAGCTGCACACATACCTGGTGTGCACATGCACTTTTGAACTCTCTCTACTCTCTCTACTGACCCGAACTTCGGTTCCCAAGGGCGTTCAACCTACCAGCGCCTTCAGACCATACCAATGGTATATAAGGCGCTATATAAATGCAAAATAACATAACATTTTTATGAAGAAAAAAAGGTAGGAGACAAAAAACAATAACTCAGCATGTGCCTTGTTTGACATTAATGCTATGTCCTCATCCTAAACAAATTCCATGTGTTTGAAATTACTAGAAAAGAGTCATGCTCCTTTCCCAAAGTTAATGCCACCAAAGGATGGATATGGATATGAAGCACTTATATGCTAACCCATTGATAGTTCCAGATGCCTGAGATAGAGTGCACGCCATCGCGTGATGACGTCATCACGTCAGAGACGCGAAATTACAGAAGCAGAGTATTTTTTAAGCTTTGGTTATGGCCACAAGCATAAACCACCCATTTTGGGGGACAATTCATGCATATACCTTAAAGAAAAATTGCCAAATTAGCTTACATTTCTGAAATCACATCTTGTGTTTGAATTGAAACCTCTCAATGCTGATAAGGGTAGTTATGATTGTGAAGGAAAATATAGTTCACACAATGGAATTTGGAACAGAAGCAAGGATCAGACTCAGTTTACTATGTAACAATGTAATAAAAAAAAAATGGCAGCAGGTCTCCTAAATAGCAACCCAAATTAAACCCACATAATCACGCACTTTTACATAGTTTTAGAGCTCACAAATGAACTCTTTACCACCCTGAGCTTACTTGGTCTTCAAGTGACCACCAGTCCTGGGAAGATGCAGTCTCTTGTCCATCATTGATTAGCAATACATCTACACTTTCCATTAATCATGTGACATAAACGTCCTTGAAATGTCGAGGATCAGCAGTAACCTGATGGTTTCTGCCACTTTCTCTAAAGGGACTTTGGGCTTTGCCATCAACAAATGCCTTAGTGCCACATATTGTTGCCCAGAGTCCTCCATGGACTACTTATCGGTGGCAAGGCCCACCTAATAAAGTTTAGCACATTCATCATGCCAACAGCCCTAACGGCTGAGACCACAAAACAATCAGGGTAATTCATAGAATTTCGCACAAATGTGGCGCACGCGGATGGCGCACAGTGTGCGCGTGCGAATGTCTGTGCCAGCCGCGTGCGCTAAAATCGATTTCTGCGCACAGTGTATTCATGGATTTTAGCCTCCAAAACCAGCCGTGGCGCACAGTGGCGCAGCGACCCTGCAGCAGCGCCAGTTCCGCCCCCAAGAACGCCCTCGCGCAAGGAAAAGCCATCAAAATTCCAAATTCAGCGCAAAGGGCTGCGCTAACCCTGGACCAGTATACAGGGCTGCCAAACAGCAAATGCCAAGCGGGGAACATGTATTACTGGGGGGCGCGGGAAGTTCCACACGCGATTTCAGCAGGGTATGTGTATTTCTGTGGTGCGGGGAAGTTTAACACGCGATTTCAGCAGGGTACGTGTATTACTGGGGTGCGCGGGAAGTTCCACACGCGATTTCAGCAGGGTACGTGTATTTCTAGGGTGCGGGGAAGTTTAACACGCAATTTCAGCAGGGTACATGTATTACCGGGGTGCGCGGGAAGTTCCACACGCGATTTCAGCAGGGGCCGTGTATTTCTGGGGTGCGGGGAAGTTTAACACGCGATTTCAGCAGGGTACGTGTAATACTGGGGTGCGTGGGAAGTTCCACACGCGATTTCAGCAGGGTACGTGTATTTCTGAGGTGCGGGGAAGTTTAACACGCAATTTCAGCAGGGTACGTGTATTACTAGGGTGCGCGGGAAGTTGCACACGTGATTTCAGCAGGGTACGTGTATTTCTGGGGTGCGGGGAAGTTTAACATGCGATTTCAGCAGGGTACGTGTATTACTGGGGTGCGCGGGAAGTTCCACACACGATTTCAGCAGGGTACGTGTATTTCTGGGGTGCGGGGTAGTTTAACATGCGATTTCAGCAGGGTACGTGTATTAATGGGGTTCGCGGGAAGTTTCACACGCGATAGGCCCTGTACGAGTGGGGTACGTGTATTACTGGGGTTCGCGTGACGTTTCACACGCGATAGGCCCTGTGCGAGTGGGGTACGTGTATTTCAGGGGTGCGCGGGACGTTTCACACGTGAATTAGCTGTCAGAGCGGGGTACGTGAATTTTGGGGGTGCGCGGGGAGTCCTACACGTGAATTGGCAGTGTGGGTCCTCCCAGGTGTTCCCTCTACACCCTCCACGGCCCCTGCAGGCAGACAACACCACAGGGGACTACCCCGCACCCCTGGTCACGTCCCGCAGGCAGCCCATCCACCATGGGCATGCACCCCAGCCAAGCCACCTGTCCGCTTGCACCACTGATCACCAACTCATGTCCCCCTGCACAGCCACCCCCCTGCAGTGCAGGGCACCTACCAGCAGACCCCCACTCATGTCCCCTTGCCCCCCACCCCCCAGCAGTGTGGGGCACCTGCCAGCAGGCCCCCACTCATGTCCCCTTGCACCCACAGCAGTGCGGGGCACCTGCCAGCAGGCCCCCACTCATGTTCCCTTGCACCACCACCCCCCAGCAGTGCAGGGCACCGGCCAGCAGGCCCCCACTCATATCCCACTCATGTCCCCTTGCACCCCCACCCCCCAGCAGTGCAGGGCACCTGCCAGCAGGCCCCCACTCATGTCCCACTCATGTCCCTCTGCACCCTCACCCCCCAGCACTGAGGGGCACCTGCCAGCAGGCCCCCACTCATGTCCCACTCATGTCCCCTTGCACCCCCACCCCCCAGCAGTGCAGGGCACCTGCCAGAAGGCCCCCACTCATGTCCCCTTGCACCCCCACCCCCCAGCAGTGTGGGGCACCTGCCAGCAGGCCCCCCCTCATGTCCCATTGCACCACTACCCCCCAGCAGTGCAGGGCACCTGCCAGAAGGCCCCCACTCATGTCCCCTTGCACCCCCACCCCCCAGCAGTGTGGGGCACCGGCCAGCAGGCCCCCACTCATGTCCCACTCATGTCCCCTTGCACCCCCACCCCCCAGCAGTGCAGGGCACCTGCCAGCAGGCCCCCACTCATATCCCACTCATGTCCCTCTGCACCCTCACCCCCCAGCACTGAGGGGCACCTGCCAGCAGGCCCCCACTCATGTCCCACTCATGTCCCCTTGCACCCCCACCCCCCAGCAGTGCAGGGCACCTGCCAGCAGGCCCCCACTCATGTCCCCTTGCACCCCCACCCCCAGCAGTGCAGGGCACCTGCCAGCAGGCCCCCACTCATGTCCCACTCATGTCCCCCTGCACCCCCAGCAGTGCAGGGCACCTGCCAGCAGGCCCCCACTCATGTCCCCCTGCACCCCCACCCCCAGCAGTGCAGGGCACCTGCCAGCAGGCCCCCACTCATGTCCCCTTGCACAGCAGTGCGGGGCACCTGCCAGCAGGCCCCCACTCATGTCCCCTTGCACCACCACCGCCCAGCAGTGCGGGGCACCTGCCAGCAGGCCCCCACTCATGTCACACTCATGTCCCCTTGCACCCCACCCCCCAGCAGTGCAGGGCACCTGCCAGCAGGCCCCCACTCATGTCCCCTTGCACCCCACCCCCCAGCAGTGCGGGGCACCTGCCAGCAGGCCCCGACTCATGTCCCACTCATGTCCCCTGCACCCCCCAGCAGTGCAGGGCACCTGCCAGCAGGCCCCCACAACATGTCCCCCACAACATGTCATCACGATCCACAATCATGGGCCTAATGGCCACCCAAATCCCAACCAACGCCACCCCAGTCAAAACACACTACCAAGTATTACATACACCCCACAATGAAATCCCCATCACATGAAACATCACAAATGGCAAGTATGCACATCAATACATGTCCATCACACACACACAATGGGTGCAAGTGAATGAGAAAACATGCATCGTGACATGCAGGAAACCAAGGAAAGCATACCACACAATGAAGTATCAAATAAAAATGTATTTGACACAAAAACAAGGGAATGAAATGAAATCACACAATAATGTAAATAATAAATAAAAAGCTGCATGTCCAAAATATGAAAAAGAAGAGGTGTAAAACCATAATAAAAATCAATCCAAAAGCAAATGGGTCCAAAGAGTCTGTCCGTCAAATCAAATCCAAAGTGAAAAAAAAGAAAAATCCATTGATCCATGGTTAAAAAAAATGGCAAATGAAGTGAAATCCATTGTGGAACTATATACAAAGTACAAATCCAGGGTCCATGAGCCCAACCATTGAAAGGAAACCTACAAAAACCCTACATAATGAACAACTATATACAAAAAGGTGGGGCATTGTCCAAGCGCCCCAAATGAAAAGAAAAACAAAAGGAAACCTAACACTATATAACTATTTACAATGGCAGCGGGCTAGTCCAACGGCTCACCTTCTGATTTCCCGGGCCAGGGCAACATAGAACTCCTGCTCGACGTCCCGGAGGCGTTCCTCTTCCATGGCCCCGAGGGTTCGCAGGGACGATGACATCTGGACCTCCAGGTCCCTGCAAATGGCCTCGAGGCACTCGGCACGCCTCAGGGCCCTATGCATGGAGTTCTCTGCCTTGACCATCGTGAGCCACGCCTCTTCCGCCCGCTGCCGCTCCGCATCTATAGCATGGCCCAACCGCTGCCATATGGAAGACACTTCCCGTCCTGGGTCCTCCTGCCCTTTGGCCGATGCCTGCCCCTCCGATGTTGAAGGCCCCGAGCCATCATGGCTCCCACCTTGTTGCTGCTGCTGCTGTGCCTCTGCCTGTGCCCTGGCTCCTGCTGCCTGCGCATCCTCCTCCAGCTGGGGTGCAGTTGTTGATGTGGCCACCCCTGCTGGACGTCCGACTCCCGACTGTGGCAGGGATGTGTCCTCCACCAGCCTGGCCACAGGGTCAGAGGCAGCTCCACAGGGCACCCAGGTGACACATGGGTGGAAAGATGGCACGGAGGACGACTGGCGCATAGGGGGTTCAGTTGAGGAGGGGGTCGGAACAAGGTCCAGAAAACGGAGGAATCCGGCCCTGGTGAGCTGTCCCAGTGGGTCAACGCGGTCAACGAGCCATGCGAGAAGACGTGCAGTCTCCTCATGAAAAGACTGCAGGTCAGCTCGCATGGCACGTTGACACAACGCCACCCCACCCAGGACAGGCTCAACCCGGTGCCGGATAGCCACATTCGCAGGGAGAGAAAGGCCAGTTGGTGTAAGCCGATCCCGTCCCTGAGAACGGGTCTGGACGTAGGTATCCCTGCTGGTGCAAGATGATGCAGTCACAGGATCAGGGACAGGATTACACACAGGCACCTCTGCGGCGGCCTGTGCTGCCTCCTGTCCCTGCCCCTGCACTGCACCACTAGCACCGTGGAATCCCCACCCCCAGACCCAGTCTCTGTCCCTTGCACGGCCTCCTCCTCCACCAAACCCCCCACCAACCTGAATGACTCCGTGCCATCTTCCTCCATCGAGCCCTGTGGGGTCTCAGCTGCCCCTTCGGCTGCCGAGGCGTCCAACTCCAACCTCCGCCTCGTGGACCTCCCCTCAGCAGCTGCGACCTGGGACACGGCACCGGGCTCCTCACTCCCCAACGAGATGACAACCTGGGAGGGGAGCCGGGCCTTGCGTCTCCGGCTGGCGGTGCGATCCCTGCCGCTGTGCTCCACAGCACCCTCTCCGCCCTCTTCATCAGTCAACGCTGCAGACAGGGAGAGATAGGACACAGGCATCAGGGCACTGTACAATGGACTCATACACACATGACAGTTGCACACGAGTGTCATTGTCAAACTTCAGACATGGCATCACAATCCCCAACACACATGTCATTTCAAATCACACACAAAAGCTATTCCACAGCCATATCCCAACAGCCAGCACCATCCATACACATACAACAGCATGAGCAGGCAAAGGTGAGCCAGACATCACATGAGACACAGGGAGTGCACTAGACATGCATACACGCCACCACACTTACATGCATGTGTACACCTCCACCAAGTGTCGCAGTGATGAGATCGGCATCCATGTCAAATCTGGCAATCAGTCTTCTACATATCAGTCTCACATGCATCCATGTTGCATGACAGTTGCACACTTGTCAGATACACATATATGCACATGTACACAGTGCAGATGCATGCAGCTGGAACCAACATCCATGTGTGACACCACAACCTTGACAACTGACATACACAGTCATTCAAACATGTGTGCTCACACATCTGCATTTGGCCTGCATGTTTACCCACAAATACACCATCCATGTGTCTCACACATGAAAGGACTCGCATGTGTCAGCCTCACGGTCCTGTACATACACATCCATATATGGCCCTACAAAACCAGATGTGCAACCTGCACACTACTAGCACACCACTACACGCACAGCTTCCAATCAGTATGCATGTACACGTACCGCTCGACTCCAGACGGGTCTGCCTCTCAAGGACCTGGACGTTGAGCGCTGGGCATACAGGTTCCAGGACCCTCATTTGGTCTTCCAACAGGTGGCCCTGGCGCCCCTTAGCATCCGCTGCCTTCAAGAGGCGCCGGGCCTTGTTGAGGGTCCTGGACCTGAAGTCCTCCCAGCGCTTCTTGACATGATGGAATTTGCAGACTGCCACCCCTCCATGTTGATGGCAGTCACAATGTCCGTCCAGATCCTCGTCCATCCTTCCTTGTCGGCGCGCAACCTTCCGAAGAGGGCATCATACTGCCCCAGGACTTGCTCCACCAGGACACCAACTTCGGTGGCAGTGAAGCTGGTGGCCCTCTGCCTCTCTGGCTGGGGGTTGCCAGTGCCGCCAGATGGTGTAGCACTGGACATGGCAACCCCAGAGGCAGGAGTGGGTGGGCAACTGGGTCCTGGGGCTGGGCTGTGGAGCGATGGAATCCCAGTCGGGAGTTTTCGGTTCCAGCAGGGGTGGTCACAGCAACAGCACCCCTGGCTGACGTGCAGGCAGCAAATGGTAGGGCATGTGGGCAGCAGGCAATCAGGCAGCAGCAGATGGCAGGTGGGAGCGTGCTTGGGGCTCTCGGGGGCAGTAATTCGGCCTTCTGGGCAGGAGCGTGGTCTTCCGTGTGTGAACGCGTGGCCAGCTTGATACAGAGTGATTTGGCACATGAAAATCTTGCACGTCAGCGTGTAAATCGAGGAAAGGCCCTTAGCGCGTAAGCGCGTCAGCGCACGTACGTGATTTCATTGGACCAAAGGCCCTTAGCGTGTAAGCGCGTCTGTGACGTGACACGCGCGGGTGTTTCCCTCATAGCACGTGATGACAGAGCACACGTGGAAAAGCTGCACGTCCGAGTGTCAACACGTGTAATTGGAGGAAAGGGCACGTACACGCGTAAGTGACGTGTACGTGTGGACCGGTTTAAAAGGTACGTGTAGGATGCCATTTCCTTGTACGTGCTTTTTGTGGAGAGCGAGTGGGTGGATTCTGTACTTCTTGTCGGTTCACACGCGATTGCTTCACAGTGTTTCAAGTTCGTACTCCCTGTTACCTCTAACAGCTTTCATTTTTCTACTTTTTTTGGGCCTGTTTCCTCAAACAGTGTTCACTTCTCCTTTTGTCCTGTCTCCTCAGACAGCGTACAATTCTTCTTTTGGCGAGGGTGTTGCCAACGCACACACGCGCGTATTTTTCACATTCTTTTTCCAGGCAGATGGTGAGTTCCGCACGTACTTAGCAACTGTGCTTGCCCTGTGTGTCGCGTACCCCCTCAGAGGTCATTGTAGGCTGCGAGTATTACGCATACGCTTATTTTTGTGTTTCTGGGTGGCACAGCGTAGTGCGGGTTCATTTATCCACGCACGTGGTCTACGAGGGGTTGCGTGCACGTTTATTTTTGTTTTTGGGCTGCCTGTGCGTTGCGTGACCCGTCATCTTCCCCCAGGGGTCACAGACTGTCTTGTTAGAGCACTAGGGTACGAATTCCATCTAGAACCCTACCCCTTTGACCCACAATTGCCCAGGACAATAGTTTCCTGCTCCTCCCATACGCACAACAACATCAGTGCCATGGTTGGGAGGCGACCAAGCGGTAAGGGAGGCAAAGGTGGCCGACCTTCAAAAGATGGGCATGGTGGGCACGGTAGGGGACGTGGCTAGGATTTGCAGGGTGCCCCTAGACCCCCATGTGTGGAGGACCAATCAGGGACACCCATGCTCCCCCCCATGGTTGAGGGAAACGTGGCTGAGACCATCCCAGCTCAGCCCTTGTTGGACCAGCCCATTATGGCACCTGACCTGGCACAGGATGACTCCCTGGCTGACTTCCAGGTCAGCAAGTCTAAGCCACGTGTGGTGGTGCAAGTTGTCACCTAGCCACGTGGATCTGGGGCTGCTATGTCATCTGCTGCCCCAAGTATGCAGGGTGGTGAGGCTGCAGGGGCAGCTGCAGCTCCATCCGCCCCAGCTCTGACTCTGTGGGTCTCCACAAGAAGACAACAAACTCACTGAACATGAGTCTGTTGCTGGGACCTACGTCACAGAGGAACAGATCCGAGGTGTGGGAGAACACCCGATTATGACACATTGTTCGGTGAGTGCCCATGCGTGTGTGTGTAATGCATGTGTATGTTGTTTGGGTGACGGGTTCTGATTGAGTGCCAGGTGAGGGTGTGTTTGACTGAGTAGTAGTCACCCATGTGCTTCATCCAAAACATTCTGCGGCCTTGAATTTGGGTGTGACACTATCCCTTCTGCCCACAGTAGTAATTTAGCGCAACATTACGGCAGTTGCCCTTGAGGTGGCATCATGCAACAACATTGTTTGTATTTTTCAGTGTTCTTTCAGGCGGATTGTTTCAATTCTCCCACTTTTGCAACACATTCCTCAGCCCTATTGTGACATATGTGACATGCTTCTATCAGTGAAGAACCCCACATAGGCCCACATGTGTCACCTTGGTAGTTGAATGATTTGACCATTCAGGCTAAATGAGTATTGTCCTGATCACATGATGTTTTTGGGCCTGTTTGAATGTGGAACATGCTAGTTGTTTCCTGTCATGTTGAAGTGCACAACCATTGATGTGTACATGGCCCTGCAATCACTGTATCTTTGTACACTGGATGTGTTGCAGTGTGTGGCACATGGCGTATCTTTTCACACTATGTGGCATTTATCATCTCTTCATGTCCATCTCACATGGATGGGTGACAGTACTCATTCACTGACATATGGATGTACTTGTGGAATGTACCATGGTTATGGTACATGCCATCTGTGTGATGGCATGTGTCATTTATGTGTATAGGACATGCCACTCACAGGCCAATGTGTGATGGCAGTGCTACCCAGCATGCAGCAAATGTGTTGCTCTTCCATCTTGGTGTCATCAGTGTCAGACTTTTTCCTCCCCTTCCAACTCTGTGACAGTGCATGCATGGGAGGGTTATAGTCATGTGGGACATGTCTAAATCATGTACTGGTTATGTAGCTTGTCAGGCCTATTTGTGTGCTATGGTGATAATGCCTGTTTCCATTTTTTGTCTTTCATGTTTTTGCAGGGGATGACGCACTTGATGCTGGTGAGGTTGAGGAGATGGTGCAGACCCAGGAGGAACCTGAGGCACAACCGGCCACCAGTGGGGGACGTGGTGTGGTGGTGGGTGAGAACCCACTCTTGCTGCAGACGATTCTGTCAAGGGGTGTCTCTGGGTGCACCTCCCCAGACCTCTATTCAGGTGTTGATTCGGATGATGAGACCTATGTGGCGTCGCAGGTAAGTGTTTCTGGAAGGGGTTCTGTTCTGTCCAACCCACCTGCACCAGAGGTATGTATTTATTTATTTATTTATTTATTTATTTATTTATTTATTTATTTATTTGCATTTGTTGAGCGCACAGGCAGCCCAGAGGGCATTATGCCGCTTGTTACAGATATGAAAATGACTTGTTGTACATACAGTGAAGTCATTACTTAATTGCAAGAGAAGAGTAGTAGCTTCAGGAGAGGAGGAGAAAAGAGTAAACGGCACAAAGGAAGAGGAATTAGTTAAACAAGGTGGTTTTCAATTTTTTCAGAAGGCAGTGAGAGAGGTTTCTGCTCTGAGCGTGCTAGGTAGTGCGTTCCATAGCACAGGGGCAATGTAGGGGAAACTTATTCCACCTGCTCTAGCTCGTTGGATGCGTGGGACCCTAAGTTGGTTGGTGTGGCATTGCCTAGTTGGTGAGATCTGGCTAGCGTATCAGACAGGTATGAGGGTGCAGACAGGTTGATACATTTGTGGGCGGTGGTAAGTATTTTGAATGTAATGCGCTTTTTGACAGGTAGCCAGTGTGCTGCCTTTCTGGCTTGCGTGATGTGGTCCCTTTTTGGTATATTGAGAGCTGCTCTTAGTGCATTATTCTGTGTTGTTTGGAGTTTATTGAGATTGGAGTTGGAGGTGCCAGCCAATAGCGCATTGCAATAATCTAGTTTGGCTCCAATGGTGGCTCTGGCAATAGAAAGGCAGTTATCTTTGGTTAGGAAAGGTTTGATGGCATTAATGAGCTTGGTGCTCAGGGCGGAAGCAGAAACAATGGAGTTGACTTGCTTGTCCATGGAGAGTGAGGCGTCAATGTGGACTCCTAGTGTTTTAACAGATGGTAGAACTGGGATGACACAATTGTCTATGCAGAAGTTGGTGTGGAGTGGGCCGAGGTTCATCAGAGTGGATTTTTGACCAAGGATGAGAATTTTGGTCTTATCTCCGTTAAGACATAGGCCGTTCGTGGCCATCCATGCTTGGATGGTGGCGTATGTATTCTGGAGGGTGGCTGCGTCTTGATGGTAGAGTCCTGTGAGCGGGAGGAGCACTTGGGTATCGTCAGCGTAGTTGGTGTATGTGATCCCAAGTGCGTCCAATGTATCGAAGAGAGGTTTGGTAAAAAGATTATAGAGGGTAGGAGCCATACAGGAGCCCTGAGGGACTCCATACCTGATGGTGGTAGGCTCTGCGTTAGCTATATTGGAAAACACTTTCATTACTCTTCCTTTGAGGAAGGAGGTGATCCAGTTTGTGGCTTGTTCGGAAAAATGTGCGGCCTGAGTGAGATGGTTCGTGAAGATGGCATGATCGACTAAATCAAATGCCGCCGAGAGGTCTAGGAGGAGCAGAAGGGCCGGCTTGCTTTTATCTAGAATTAGGGTAATTTGGTTCTTCAGATCTAGTAAAGCGGTTTCAGTGCCATGACCCTTGCGGAATCCGGTCTGCCTTTTACCTAAAACAGAGTTGTTTTCCAGGTAGGACTGTATCTGCATGTGTGCAGCTTTATCTAAGATTTTTAGAAGAAAAGGAACCGTTGTAATGGGCCGGTAGTTGTTAGGTTGGGCAGGGTCCAGGGTTGGTTTCTTTAAGAGCGGACATACCCACGCCTCTTTAAGGCTGTCAGGGACTTTCCCCGTCTTGAATGAGGCGTTAATGAATGCTGTGATGATCGGTGTGAGGGGTGCCGCACACTCTTTAATGATGTTGGGGGGGCATATATCGCCTTTGCATTGAGATGGTTTGAGGTGTTTGAGGATGTGGAGAGCATCTGATTCGGTGATTGGAGAGAAATTAAATTTGGAGGTGTGCTTATCTTTAGAGGTATTGACAGAGAGGGTATGTTGGGGGTGCAGAGCCTTGAACTGTTCTGCTATTTTGTTTTGAAGAAGGTCTATTTAATTTAACATCGCTGTTTGGATGCTATTGCACCAGGCTTCATCCTTAACAATCTCATCTGTACAGATTGGGGGGACGGTGAGCTCTTTAAAGATGGTGAAAAGATCTTTTGAGTGGGAGTTGGCTTCCATGATGCGTTTATTGTAGGTTTCTGACTTCGCCTTAAATATGGCACTTTTGTATTTTTTAGAAATACAAAGATAGTCTACTTTGTTGGCATCACAGGGATTGGCCTGCCATGTTTTGAAGGCTTGTCGCTTGCATTGGCATAGATTTAATAAGTCCTCCGTGAACCATGAGTTGGAGTGAAACGATTTTTTTTCTTTTTTGTTTTCAAGTGGAGCTGCGGCGTTGAAGGCATGGGTGAGGGTGTCTTTGAAGATCTCTGCTAGAATGTTGGGGTCAGAGGAGAAAGGAGGTGCTAGGCAGGGGTTGTTGAGAAAGGGACGTATATTGTCTGCTGTAGGTTTTTTGGCACTTCTGGCTAGCTTGGCCGGTGCGGGTATTAGTGGTTTGGAGTATAGGGATATGGGGATGCAGAATTGAAGGCAGTTGTGATCAGACCATGGAAGGGCTGTGTTAGAGTTGAGGCCAGAGCCACAATTGTGATCTGCCACCCAATCTAAGATATGGCCTTTATTATTGGTCGGGGCAGTAACTATCTGTGTGAATCCTAGATCTGTGAGGTTTCTGGCGAGAGTGGTAGCTGCTTTGTCAAGTTTGTCATTGTATCCAAGGTTTAGGTCTTCTAGAAGCAATGTTTTGGACGTTTGTTCAATGTTTTTTCCAAGGAGATGGTTGACTATGCCTGTGAAGTTATTGACAGGGCCTGGGGGTCTATATATGACGTGAATGTTTACTGTAACTTTAGGGGAGAGGGTAAGTTTGGCTGAGAGGATGTCGGTGGTGTCTTCCCCGGTGGTGGGAGTCTGTCTTAAGGCTAGGGTGTCTTTAAAAATTAGTGCGACTCCACCTCCCGTTTTAGCTAATCTGTCCTGTCTTAAAACCGAGTAACCTGATGGTACAGCTAGGCTGATACTAGGGCCAGAGGCAGAATGCAACCATGTTTCTGTTATGGCTAACATATCTAAGTCTTGGCTGGTAATAATATCATTGAATTCTAAAGCGTGGTCGTTGAGTGAGCAAACATTTAATAGAGCACATTTGAGGTGTTGGAGCTTTTTCGATTGAGGTGGCTTGAGGTCGGTAATTGGAATGAGCTTTTTGGTATTGTGAATAGGCTTATTGGTCATGTAATATCTGGGAGGAGCGAGCGTCAGAGCCCTTTTTTGGCGCTTGTGGGTAATAGTGTATGGCGGGCGGCAGATCTTAGCGTGAGTGCGTGAACCTAGGCACGAGTTCCTAAGTGTTACCTGCATGGGTGTGGAGATGAATGCTAAGGGGAGTGTGCGTGTTCTGAGTCTGTGCTGCCTGAGTATGATCTCGGGCATTTTGGGGGGAGTAGCGTGTGTGGTGGTGTGCCTTAGTTCCATGATATGGCTGTTTGGTTGCCCTTTGGGCACGAGGTAGGCAATTCTACTAGTAAGTAAGATGTAAACTAAACCTATGAAGATGTACAGTGTGTGGGCGGTGTACATGTTGAGATAGGACAGCGAGAGCTGGGATGCTAATGGGTTAGGTGAGGCAGATGCCTGACGGTGCAGCTCACAGAGAAATCTGTTACGAGCTAGGTAATGTAGGAGGGCTACCTAGAGGTCAGGTAGTGTCAGTACGAGGGTGTCTCTGAGCGACCATAAGGCACAACACAACACGCAGGCACAACACAATATCACAGTGGTCTCTGAGCCACCATAAGGCACAACACAATATCACAGTGGTCTCTAAGCGACCATAAGGCACAACACAATAGCACAGAGGTCTCTAAGCGACCATAAGGCACAATACAATCGCACAGTGGTACACAGTAAGCAGATTTGATTTTAGCAGGGAATGGCTAAAACACAGTATGCAAGTACACAGGCGCTCTATCACAGCACATAGAGGGCAGAATGGATTTATAGTTGAGCGTTAGAGTAAGCACAGAGTACAAGATGCTTAGGCAAACCAAATATTGTCAGGGCAGCGTCAACATATGCTCTTAGTACTATGCGTGGTAAAGTGGCAGATAAATATGCATAGTTATCACAGTAGTGGCAGTACAATGGTGCTGGGTGAGCTGTGACTGCAGGGTATAGCAGAGAATAAACGGCAAATATCTGCGTGTCATATGTGTGGGCACAGAAAGGGCATTACAGGCAAGGCGATCTTAAGCAGAAGTTAGTTTACAAGGTGGTAGCCATGCTACTAACAATCTTGTATGATCGAAGTGAGTCACTGTGTCTGATAACACAAGGGGAGAGTGTAGTCTTTATCAGATACAGGTGCTTACAATGTCAAGGGAGTCTAACCAGAAAGGCACAGGGTCTGTGGCTCGGGCTCCGGCATGCTCCAGGCAGGTATGGATCCTTGTGTGAGGATCCTTAGGTGGGGGAGCCGGCTCGCCTGCCGGCGCGTGATTGGCCTAGATAGCCAAGGGCTGGCCAGTGAAATCGCTCGCTGGAGTCAGGTGGGCACCGAGAAGAAGCCGGTGGCCATTTTGGATAGGGAGCCCCTCGTGGGTTCCAATGGAGGCCGAGATAGTGGCTGCAAAGAGGCTTTAGGGCTCGATTTGGAGCCTGGGAGGAATTTGCCCTTGCAGTTCAGTAATTATGGAGTGCAATCAAGCACACTCCGAAATTCGGTAGAAAATACTTTCAGGTTGTGGGAAGTGAGGCAGGTAGTACCCTCTATGGGGATGTCAGTGTTGGTTAGTCAGCCTTTGGTGGTTACGGGTGCAGGCAGCATCAGTTGAGATGATGGCTCAAGCAATGGAGAGGGTGGCCACTTACATTGTCCCCCCTGAAAGGCAGATGGAGCTACTACAGCAGGCAACAGACTCCATTTGCCAATCACACAGGGAGGACATGTTGGCGTCCAACAGGGACAGACGGGCGCCACTGGAGACTCTACGCCAATCGATATCAATAGAGTCCCAGGGCTACAGGGAAGCCCTGAGGGTAGAACTCCATCACCTCAGGGAGACTCTTGTTGACCTTGAGACTTCCACTAACTTGAGGACAGAACAGCAGCTGGAGCGGCTCACTCATTTGCTCTCAGCTGAGATGCAGGCAACTCGGGAGGCGATCCGGGTATCACGTCAGGTGCTGCATGGGGATCTCTGCACTATAATCCACCAGAACGAGACCTTCCACACCTGCATTCTTGCTGCCATGGAGGACCATACCAGGGCTTTGCGTGGGCTGCCTCCCATAGCACCACCACCTCCAGTGGCAGCGGCAGAGGGTGTTCAGAGCGACAGCAGCAGTTCTCCCACATTGGCATAGCCGTGCAGGCCATGAGCCCATGGAGGTGTTTTTTTTCCCAACATCCACACAGGCGGTTGTTGGTGCGCACCCTGTCCTCGGACCTCCTGGGTGGCCTCCCCCCTCCTGGCCCCCACATGGCCATTTTTGATTTTTGCTATTTTGATTTTTGATTATTTTTTAACAGTGTGTTGCCTTGTGTGGCTCCCATGGGCATCCACTGTATTCCAGCTGGGCACATGCAGGCTTGTCCTGAGTTTGGGTTCGATGCTTGGGTTCATGAGACACACACCCCTCCTGCTTCCCGTTTCCATGGGCTTGCAAAGGGGGTGACCAAGTGACAGTGATGTACACAGTGATGTTGGGCTCCCATGAGCTGTGTGGGCAGTCTGTAGTCAATTCTGTGTAGACATTCCTTGTGTATATTGTTGTTGTATTGTACACTGCATGTTGGAATTATGTATGCTTCTGCTTCCATGTCTCCCTCTGAATTTCAGCTTCATTCCTCATGTCTTCACAAGGCCGTCTACTTTGGAGATGGAGTTCATGCTGTATGCAGTACACAGACAAGTCTTGAAGCCTACAAGACTACAGTTGGAAGGGGGCGATGTGGTGGCATATTCAGGTTGTAAGACTACGACTACTTTAACTTAGTACTGTCATGTTTTAGTTATGTTTGAGCTTGTGTAGCTACATTGTATTGTTCGTAAGTATTTGGTCATGTGTGTTGTTAGTTCAACATTACTGGGAGCATATTGTGTGTGGCCAATTTCCATTAGGGACACTGTACTTTGTGACACTTGTGTCAGGTTTTCAGGGATTGCTTTGTTTGCTCTCACATAGCATGACATGCCATGGTGTGTTGGGTGGTAGTGCTGGGGAGGGGTTGGGTGACATGGCACTGTTCTCATTCCTTTTGCAAGGGGGTAATGCATTTAGCAGCATATGTGTCTTTTGATGACACAGCATTGGTGGTGTTTCTGTAGGTAGGGATGCACACATTGTGACACTTCCAGGTGACCAATCTCAGGCTGGTATGGTTGTGACAGTTCACTGTCCCTTGTGTCATCATCGATTGTCAGCTGGTATGTGGCAGGGCAGTGTGCACTCCACAGGGGTTTGATTCTAAGTGAAGTAATTAGCCACCAGCTGCGTTCGGGCTGCCTCACCCCGTGCCCTTTCCCCTCCCATGCGCAGCGGGCGTGCATGTGGTTGGGGATTTGGGGGCACCACCATGTCCTCCGGCAGGCCCCGGCATTTTGCAACGTTGTGCAGGACACATGCTGCCACTATGATCCTGCACACTACTGGGGGAGCGTATAACAGCTGCGCGCCAGAACGGTCAAGGAAGCGAAAGCGTGACTTGAGCACTCCGAATGTGCGCTCCACTATGCCCCGGGTTGCAATATGGGCTGTGTTGTATCTTACCTCAGGTGGCGTGGTGGGTTTCCGAATTGGCGTCATCGTGTGGGTGCTCAGAGGGTAGGCACTGTCCCCTGGGAAGGTGGTGATGGGTATCATTAGTAGGGTTGTGACATTACTCAGTATCTGGCATGCATGCATGTGCTGTGGCATTTATACTCACCGAGCAGCCATGTATTGCCATGCCGCCCAGCTTCTAGGTCCCGGTTTAGGGTTGACATTCTATAAATGAAACTGTCGTGGGTGGACCCTGGATAGTTGGCATATACTGAGGTGATGGTTCCCTATGCATCACATACTACCTGGATGTTGATGGAATGCCAGTGCTTGCGGTTTCTATAGATGTGATCTGATGCCCTGGGGGGACGTAGAGCCACATGGGTGCAATCAACGGCACCTAGGACTTTGGGGAATTGTGCCACCCTGTAGAAATCCTGGACGGCAGCCAGCCTTTCTGCAGGTGTTCTGGGCAGGTATATGTGCCTGCGGACTGATGGGCGTGCAGTCATGATGGCCAAGACCTGGTGTAGGCAGCGTGACTGCGTGGCCTGTGACACCCCCCCACTGTTAAGCAGACACCTGTGCAGTTCCCTCTGGGACCACTGCAAAAAGTTTAAGTCTACAGGAGTTAGCAGTAAACCCAATTGGTAGCAGTCTGCACCACCCAGATTTACCTGGTAGCTGTGGCTGAGCAGTCAGACTTCTCTCAAGATGAGTTAGGCCGTATTTGGAGTACACAAGATAGGGCAATTTACACAGTAGAACAAGCAGACACTGATCAGAGCTTGGGTGTAAAGATATATAATTATTTATTTAAAAACACATCTATGAAAAACACACTGGCACTAATACGGCAAACAACTTCAATCACAATTACTATAAGTATATCAATCCCTTCGTAATATTTCGACAAGTCTAGGTTCAACGGCACCACTTATTTGCAGACAGAGGTGAATGCTTTAACCTAGATGGCACTCTAATATTCGTTAGAAAGGGAGAGAAAAGGCAGGATATGAAACCAACTCGGTACCAAAACTTTTACGAAGCAAATGCAAGACAAGTAAGGCAGGGTCTACTGTAGATCACAAAGTTCAGAGGCCAGGCCCACTCGGAGAGAGGCAAGGCGATATGTCCCAAAAAGTATCACAGTGGAAATGCACTTTGAGTCTTTGTAGCAAATTGTCACAGAAAGGTTGGACCAGTTTAGAACAAAAAGTTAAGAAGGTCTGGAGGCAACCCAATGGAAAGGTAAGGATTTAAGAAACCTCACGCTAACCGTCACAAGGGAAGCCAGGCGGACACGGTACCTTGAAAGTGAAGAGACAGCTCCGGCGGGGGCAGTTGTTCCTGGTGGTGGATGCAAGTCGGAGCTTTGCCAGAAGATGAGAGGATCTCGTCGTCGAGGAAAAGTTGAAGATCGTTGCACCACCAGGCAAGAGACCAGCCGCGGAGTGCTCCGTCACAAGGCACCACCTTTTGGTTGCGGTACAGTGGTTAGTGGCTATTCGATTGCTGGGGTGCTCAGCACGGGCAATTCGACCACTAGACATCCTGGAAGCGAAGAAAAAGCAAGGGACCGGTTGTTCCCACCAGTTAAGGGAAGAAGACTCTCCAGCAGGGAGATCTCCTCTGTTGTTGGGAAGTGGTGAGTCGGTTCAGCAGGGCTCCACCGGAGGTGTCGTTGTTGCAGGTCGGTTCAGCTTTACCCTCGTCGGATTCTTAGGTCCTGTGGCGACGTCTGAAGTCCCAGTCCCAAAAGCCCTGCTTTTATGCAGAAAACCCCCATTCATTCAGCCTAGCTGTCAATCAAACACACTAAGTGGTGAGCGGGGCGGCTCACCACTTGGGCCAATCACACCAGAGTGTGACTTGAGTTGGCAAGGCAACTCAGTCCAGGGTGCCTAAACCCCCTCCGACACCCCCTGTGGTACCCAGACAGAATGGCACCACTCTGGAGGGTTTCTTTGCAGAAGCACGCCAAAAGTGGAACAAAGGGCTCAACCTTTGGTTCGGAGTTACAGAGGCGAACACATACGCCATTTTAAAAACCAAGTTCTGGCAGAAAATACCAACCGGTGGATTTATTTAACATAAATAAACCGGCAGTATGTTAGAGACTAACGTGAACAAGTATTAGTCTCCAACAATGGGAAGAATACTATAGGAATATATTTGGGGTCGAATAAAAAAAGTAGTATCCACTGCCACCAGCCAAAACTCGACAAGGGGGGACGGGACAGTGCCCCCTCGAACAACAGACCCAGGGGTAATCGAATTACCCCTACCAGTGCGTCCACAATAGGATGGTTTGTAATGGTTCTGTTAGTAAATTTAGGTCTAGTAAAGCCAATGGTGACTTTACATGCCCTGGGAGACAGTAGACAGTCCCTGGGTATGGAGTCAATGGTGGGGATCCTCTAGGACACCCCAGTGTTACGGCACGGAGGGTGCGGTGTAACACACATAGCAAAACACATGAGGCCCTATGGAGTAAAAGACTCCATAGACCATAGAACACATTGACATTCAAAGGAATCAACCACATTCATGTCCAAGAGTGGGAGGAAAAGAGTCTCACTCTCGGCAGGATGAAAAAAAAAACTCCAGAAATCCAGCAAAGCTACTGGGGGACTCACTAGGTTAGGAAATTCAGCCTAAACAGAGAATTCTCCCTAACACTCCCCCCCCAGACTAAGGGAGAGGAGGATTTAATCCACTCCTGGATGAATCTCATACCTCTAGTCGATGACATACATCCTAGAGAGACCATCAGCATTTAGGTGGTGACACCCTGACCTGTGCTCAATGGTGAAATCAAACCCTTGCAGGCAGATTGACCATCTCAGTAGTTTTGGGTTTTCCCCTTTCATTTGCATTAACCATCTCAAGGGTTGGTGGTCAGTCTGAATGACAAAAGTAGAACCATACAAGTATGGCCTAAACTTCTTCAAAGCCCACACGATAGCAAAGCATTCTCTTTCGATTGTTGCCCACCTTGTTTCAGGATCCTTCAGCTTGCGGCTGATGAAGCAAACGGGGTGCTCCCTACCTTTCCCATCCAGTTGACTGAGTACAGCACCTATTCCTACATTTGAAGCATCTGTCTGTACAATGAAAGTTTGGTGGTAATCAGGAGCTCTGAGTACTGGAGCTTGGCAAAGAGCCTTTTTCAGGTTTTCAAAGGCCTGATTGCACTCCTCGTTCCATCTAACCTTCTTAGGGAATTTAGGAGAGGAGATGACATTCAGAGGAGAAGCTATGGTCTCATAGATCTCAATGAAATTCCTGTAATACCCAGTGAGACCTAAGAAGGCTCTCACCTGGGGCTGCGTAGTAGGTGTTGTCCAAATTTGCACAGCTTCAATCTTACTGAGCAAAGGTCTTATTTCTCCACCTCCTACCTCATGTCCAAGATAGACTACCTTACTCTGTCCAATTTGGCATTTACTCGCCTTTATGGTCAGATTGGCTCGTCCAAGAGCCTGCAAAACATCTCTTAGGTGGGTTACATGTTCTTCCCAGGACTTGCTGAACACTGCCAAGTCATCCAAGTATGCCATGCAGAAGTCCTCCATCCCATTCAGAACCTGGTTTACCATCCGTTGAAATGTAGCAGGTGCATTTTTCAATCCAAAAGGCATTACCTTAAACTGGTATAAGCCAACTGGGGTAGAAAATGCAGTTTTCTCCTTGGTATGGTCTGTCAGGGCTATTTTCCAATAGCCTGACATCAAGTCAAATGTGCTGAGGAACTTGGCTGAGCCAAGTCTATCCACCAACTCATCTGTTCTTGGCAAAGGGTGGGCATCAGTCTTGGTGACTGCATTAAGAGCTCTATAATCCACGCAGAATCTAAGTTCTTTAGATCCTGCCTTTGGTACTAACACAACTGGGCTAGACCATGGACTAGTAGAGGGCTCTATTACCCCAAGATCAAGCATCTTGCTGACCTCACATTTGATGTGGGTTCGCACATTTGCTGACATTCTGTATCCTCTGCTTTTGACTGACAGACAGTCACCAGTGAGTATGTCATGCTGGCCCCAAGGGGTCAAGCCTGGTGAAAGCGAGAACAGAGAGGCAAACTGATTCAACATAGATTTGCACTCTTCTTGTTGCTCAGGTGTCAGATTTGAAGAGAGATTTACTCCTTCAATTTTTTCGTCTAAAGGTACGCCTCTGAGGAGATCCGGAAGAGCTTCACTCTCTTTTTCTTCCTCTGATGGTGCTAGAAGCAACGCTCCTACATCAGGTCTCGAGACATACGCTTTGAGTCTGTTGGTGTGGAAGACTGTCAGAGCCTCCTTGGGATTGCCCAAGTCCACCAGATAGTTGACCTTTCCAAGATTACCCACAACTCTGAAGGGTCCCATCCATTTGTCTTGCAAGGCCCTCTGCCTTGTTGGGATCATAACGAGAACTAGCTGGTCTTGAGTGAACTCAACCATGTTAGCCTTTTGATCATGCCAGTGCTTGACCAATGCTTGTCCAGCTTTCAATTTAGCACTTGCTTCTGTCATCATGTGCGACATTCTCCTCCGGAGACCTATCATGTAGTCAGTCACTCTGACTGGCTTTGGGGAAGGAGCACTCTCCAACCCTTTCTTAATCAGGGCCAATGGACCTCTGACGGGATGACCATAGAGAAGCTCAAAGGGAGAATAACCTACTCCCTCCTAAGGGACTTCTCTATAAGCAAAGAGAAGGCATGGCAGTAGAAGATCCTACTTTCGTTTAAGGGGTTCCTCTAAAGCACCTATCATGCTCTTCATGGTTCGGTTGAACCTTTCTACCAACCCATTGGTTTGTGGGTGGTAAGCTGTTGAGAACGTGTAAGTAACTCCACATGTTTTCCACATGGCTTTCATGTAGTGGGACATAAAGTTTGACCCCCTGTAAGAGATTACTTCCTTAGGAAACCCGACCCTGGTAAAAATACCAAGGAGGGCCTTAGCCACAGCCAGAGCTGTAACAGTCCTCATAGGAATTGCCTCAGGATACCTAGTAGCATGGTCTACTACAACAAGTATAAACCTGTTGCCTGAGGAGGTTGGAGGATCAAGGGGACCAACAATGACAATCCCGACTCTCTCAAATGGGACTCCCACAACTGGGAGAGGCACTAAAGGTGCCACATTCTTGGCGCCAAGCTTACCAGAGGTCTGGCAGGTGTGGCAGCTCCTGCAGTGTTTTTCTACTTCGGCCCCCATCTTTGGCCAATAAAAGTAGAGAGAGAGCCTTTCCTTAGTCTTCTTGAAACTCAAGTGACCAGCCAAAGGAATCTCGTGGGCTAATTGCAAGAACTGTTGTCTGTTCTCTTGGGGTACTACAAGTCGTTTGTAGTCTCCAGGTGCAGACTCGGTCGGTTCACTGTAGAAGAGGCCATCTTCCCAGTGCAACTTGTATTTCCCAGGCTCTTGCCCTTCAGCCTGAGCTTCTGCCTGGTGGCGAAGACCTTCCAGAGTTAGACATTCTCTCTGTCCCTTACTGAAGTCTGCCCTGTTGGGTTCACCTATTGCCAGTAACGACTGCAGCTCAGGATGGTCAACAGGATCCAGATCTCCAATGAGTTCCTGGCCCTCCATTAGCTCTTCCTCAGAGTCTAATTCTACCACGCAGGGTTGTACCACCCACTCAGCCTCAGCTGGAGACGGAGTTACGGGTGTAACTTTGGACAACCGCGGGGAAGTCCTTGTTGGCTGCACTGGAATGCTGGCTACTGGTTTCGGTATTGAAGTTTTAGGTTTCCCTTTTGCTTCTGATTTCTTTGAGACAGCAGCTGACAAATCCAGTGGCGCAGGAGTGATATCCTTCTTCATCATCTCCTGGGGAGTACCTCTCATGGTTCTCTCCCTTGCAGGTCTGGTTAGCTCCTGTAACCGTTTACTAGGAGGTCTGGGGGTATGAGATACAACTCTGAGAGTTTTCAAATCGTTACCCAGCAGAACTCGTCCTGGTACCTCACTCTGTATGCTGACAGGTATCTTCACAGTCATGTCATTACACTGGATGAGAACTGGTAATTGGGGGACATCTGCACAGGCCCTCCAGCTAACTTGGTGAGGCGTTTGGGTGCCTTAGCAACATCCTCAGCCTGAAAAAAAGATGTATCCACCACAGTTATGCTGGCCCCAGTGTCCCTAATGGCAGGAGTCTCCTGACCATTCACCTGGACACTGTCCTTATAATACTCTTTAGTATTATCTGGGATAGAATTATAGACATCTAAATTCTGTTGTTCCCACAAACCCAGAGACACTAAAGAAATACTGGCTGAGACTCCAATGGGTTCATCAGCCAGCAGTAGAAAGTTTCCACTTGCCATTTGGACTTCCTCCTCTGGAGCGAAGGCTAAGGAGACAAGCTGGACCCCTGAAGGTTTACCCTTGCATCTGGGATCTCCTTTCACATGGTCAGTAGAGCCACAAACAAAGCATTTACCGAATGCTTTCTGGAATGGTGTCTTGTTCTGGCCTCCCTCTGGTTTGGCACCAGAAGGTACACTATTCTGCTGTGGTTTTCCTGGTGGCTTACCCTTATGGTTTTGTTTGGGGCCCTCTTTGGAATTTGAGTTATTAGAATTCTGTTTTGAGTCTTTTTTAGGCTGTTTCCCCTCCTCCTTTTTCTGAGTTGCCCCAGAATCCTTATGAGTAGCCCTGTTGGCAACCCACAAGTCAGCAGCCTTAGCTAGCTTCCTGGAATCCAATTCCTTCGAATCAGCCAAGTGCTGTCTGAGCTCAGGATAACAGGCATCATAAATAGACTCCAACATAAAAAGATTCTTCAGACCCTCATAAGTGTTCACCTTGTAACCCTTAATCCATCCCTCTATGTTTTTCAATCCTTCACTCACCCAGGTAGCCCAAGGGGTACCATCATGCTTTTTGAGGGTTCTAAACCTCTTAAGATACTGGGAAGGGGTCTTCCCAAATCTAGCTATCAAAGCTAGTTTCACACTTTCGTACTCTTTCCTATCCTCCTCCCCCAACTCCATTACCACATCAGTTGCAACAGGGGGGAGCCTAGAGAACAACCAGGTAAGTAGCTCATTACCTGTGATGTTCTGGAGCCCATGATTGTACTCAAACAAACTCAGCCAATCCAACACATCAAACGTTGGTTCATACATACCAATTAATTCCTTAGGCATCCAGGGTCTTTTGGGACTGGAACTTCTAGAGGAGCCAGAGACAGAAGCAGTTTCAACAGACAACTTTTTCATTTCTAACTCATGCTTGAGCTCCATTTCTCTGAGCCTAAGAATTTGTTGCATTTCTTGGTGTTTCTGTTCAGTTTGAGCAGTAATCCTTCTGAATTCCAAGTCTATTTTCATTTTTTCTAGTTCAAGGACTTGAGGACTTAGTGTGGGACCTGCTATAGGCCCAGTAGGTACAGCTGGTAAGGCAGACAGAGGGGTAGTGGAGACAGTTTCATTAGCCTCTCCTTCCTCTTCAGCCTTTTCATCACTATCATCAGAACTTTGATTTAGATCAACACCATTACTGTCATCTACATTTGCTGGAGAAGTTGGTTCCTCTGAACCAGTACCCAGACTTTGGTTTTCCAGCAATCTTGCTATCAGTTATACTTTCTTGCCTTTTACAGAAAGATTCTCTTGTCTACAGAGAGCTCTCAAACTCTCAGTATTTTTACCTGACAAGGACTCTTGACTGTAAACTTCCATAGTAGACATGTTTTTTTGAAAGTTGCTTTTTAGCGCTAAACTTTGTGGTTAGTTATCCTAAAGTGTTGAAAAGCACTCTAAACTGTATACTCGATACAAATACCACCGCTGTACACCAGTGTTAGGCAGAAACCTGTGCAGTTCCCTCTGGGACCACTGCAAAATGTTTAAGACTACAGGAGTTAGCGGTAAACCCAATTGGTAGCAGTCTGCACCACCCAGATTTACCTGGTAGCTGTGGCTGAGCAGTCAGACTTCTCTGAAGACGAGTTAGGCAGTATATGGAGTATACAAGATAGGGCAATTCACACAGTAGGACAAGCAGACACGGATCAGAGCTTGGGTGTAAAGATATATAATTATTTATTTAAAAACACATCTATGAAAAACACACTGGCACTAATATGGCAAACAACTTCAATCACAGTTACTATAAGTATATATCAATCCCATAACAATATTTCGACAAGTCTAGGTTCAAAGACACCACTTATTTGCAGACAGAGGTGAGTGCTTAACCTAGATGGCACTCTAGTATTCGTTAGAGAGGGAGAGAAAAAGGCAGGGTATGAAACCAACTCAGTACCAACACTTTTACGAAGCAAATGAAAGGCAAGCAAGGCAGGGTCTACTGTAGATCACAAAGTTCAGAGGCCAGGCCCACTCAGAGAGAGGCAAGGCGGTATGTCCCAAAAGTATCACAGTGGAAATGCACTTCAAGTCTTTGTAGCAAAATGTTACAGAAAGGTTGGACCAGTTTTAGAACAAAAGTTAAGAAGGTCTGGAGGCGGCCCAGTGGAAAGGTAAGGATTTAAGACACCTCATGCTAACCGTCACAGGGGAAGCCAGGCGGACACGGTACCTTGAAAGTGAAGAGACAGCTCCGGCGGGGGCAGTTGTTCCTGGTGGTGGATGCAAGTCGGGGCTTTGCCAGAAGATGAGAGGATCTCGTCGTCGAGGAAAAGTTGAAGATCGTTGCACCACCAGGGAAGAGACCAGCCGCGGAGTGCTCCGTCACAAGGCACCACCTTTTGGTTGCGGTACAGTGGTTAGTGGCTATTCGATTGCCGGGGTGCTCAGCACGGGCAATTCGACCACTAGACATCCTGGAAGCGAAGAAAAAGCAAGGGACCGGTTGTTCCCACCAGTTAAGGAAAGAAGACTCTCCAGCAGGGAGATCTCCTCTGTCGTTGGGAAGTGGTGAGTCGGTTCAGCAGGGCTCCACCGGAGGTGTCGTCATTGCAGGTCGGTTCAGCTTTACCCTCGTTGGATTCTTAGGTCCTGTGGCGACATCTGAAGTCCCAGTCCCAAAAGCCCTGCTTTTATGCAGAAAACCCCCATTCATTCAGCCTAGCTGTCAATCAAACACACTAAGTGGTGAGCGGGGCGGCTCACCACTTGGGCCAATCACACCAGAGTGTGACTTGAGTTGGCAAGGCAACTCAGTCCAGGGTGCCTAAACCCCCTCCGACACCCGCTGTGGTACCCAGACAGAATGGCACCACTCTGGAGGGTTTCTTTGCAGAAGCACGCCAAAAGTGGAACAAAGGGCTCAACCTTTGGTTCGGAGTTACAGAGGCGAACACATACGCCATTTTAAAAACCAAGTTCTGGCAGAAAATACCAACCGGTGGATTTATTTAACATAAATAAACCGGCAGTATGTTAGAGACTAACGTGAACAAGTATTAGTCTCCAACAATGGGAAGAATACTATAGGAATATATTTGGGGTCGAATATAAAAAGTAGTATCCACTGCCACCAGCCAAAACTCGACAAGGGGGGACGGGACAGTGCCCCCTCGAACAACAGACCCAGGGGTAATCAAATTACCCCTACCAGTGCGTCCACAATAGGATGGTTTGTACTGGTTCTGTTAGTAAATTTAGGTCTAGTAAAGCCAATGGTGACTTTACATGCCCTGGGAGACAGTAGTCAGTCCCAGGGTATGGAGTCTATGGTGGGGATCCTCTAGGACACCCCAGTGTTACGGCACGGAGGGTGCGGTGTAACACACATAGCAAAACACATGAGGCCCTATGGAGTAAAAGACTCCATAGCCCATAGAACACATTGACATTCAAAGATATCAACCACATTCATGTCCAAGAGTGGGAGGAAAAGGGTCTATCTCTTGGCAGGATGAAAAAAACAAACTCCAGAAATCCAGACAAGCTGCTGGGGGACTCACTAGGTTAGGAAATTCAGCCTAAACAGAGAATTCTCCCTAACACCCACTATGGCACTTGTCCGCTGAAATGATACGGTGGCCAAAAAGTGCAGTACATTGAGGACCTTCTCCAGGGGGCTGAGTGCTTGGGAGCAGAGGGTGGGTGATGTGAGGTCATCCTCCCACTCACTGACCAGGTCGAGTATTATGTAAGGTGGAAACCTGTACCTCCCATACACCTGGTCATCAGGCATGCCAAAAATGCTGGTTCTGGGTGTGAAAATTCTGGACCTGACTATCCTCCTCCTCCTCCTGCGGTATCCCACGACCACTGCTGCTAGGAACGGTATGTTCATCCTGGCGTCTGAGCTTGCTTGTTGTTTGCGCGCACTTTTATGCTGTGCAGGTCCACGTATGCCTGCTTCCTGCTGGCGTACGTGTTTCCGGATTAGCGCATCTTTTTTGGCGCGTGCGTGTGGGCGTTGCGCGCATTTGCCTCCTGTACTTCCCCGCCCACCCCAGTAATACACGTACCCCGCTCGCCCAGGCCCAATCGCGTGTAAAACGTCCAGCGAGCCCCTGAAGTACACATACCCCGCTCACCCAGACAAAATCGCGTGTAAAACTTCCCGCGAGCCCCTGAAGTACATGTACCCCGCTCACCCAGGCACAATCGCGTGTAAAACTTCCCGCGAGCCCCTGAAGTACACGTACCCCGCTCGCCCAGGCACACTCATGTGTGAAACTTCCAGCGCACCCCCGCAATACACGCTATTTTTGACACAGCTGGTGTCCGTGTTTGTCGCGTACCCCTTTGCACGTCATTTGTCCTGGAGGGCCGCAGTATGGGACATTCATCAGAGCTGTATATACAGGCTTTTTGTTAGCGCAGGGACGCTACCGCCTGCCTTCATGTGGCCGACATGTGTTGATGTACATAGTTGACTTTTGGTTTGTGTCATGAGATCGCCATTTCACTGCTGGGGGGTGGAGGTGCAAAGGGACATGAGTGGGGGCCTGCTGGCAGGTGCCCTGCACTGCTGGGGGGTGGGGGTGCAAGGGGACATGAGTGGGACATGAGTGGGGGCCTGCTGGCAGCTGCCCTGCACTGCTGGGGGGTGGGGGTGCAAGGGGACATGAGTGGGGGCCTGTTGGCAGGTGCCCCTCAGTGCTGGGGATGCAAGGGGACATGAGTGGGGGCCTGCTGGCAGGTGACCCTCAGTGCTGGGGGGTGGGGGTGCAAGGGGACATGAGTGGGGGCCTGTTGGCAGGTGACCCTCAGTGCTGGGGGTGGGGGTACAAGGGGAAATGAGTGGGGGCCTGCTTGCAGGTGCCCTGCACTGCTGGGGGGTGGGGGTGAAGGGGACATGAGTGGGGGCCTGCTGGCAGGTGCCCTGCACTGCTGGGGGGTGGGGGTGCAAGGGGACATGAGTGGGACATGTGTGGGGGCCTCCTGGCAGGTGCCCCTCAGTGCTGGGGGGTGGGGGTGCAAGGGGACATGAGTGGGGGCCTGCTCGCAGGTGCCCTGCACTGCTGGGGGTGGGGGTGCAAGTGGACATGAGTGGGACATGAGTGGGGTCCTGCTGGCAGGTGCCCTGCATTGCTGGGGGTGGGGGTGCAAGGGGACATGAGTGGGACATGAGTGGGGGCCTGCTGGCAGCTGCCCCACACTACTGGGGGGTGGGGGTGCAAGGGGACATGAGTGGGGGCATGTTGGCAGGTGCCCCTCAGTGCTGGGGTGTGGGTGTGCGAGGGGACATGAGTGGGGGCCTGCTGGCAGGTGCCCCTCAGTGCTGGGGGGTGGGGGTGCACGGGACATGCGTGGGACATGAGTGGGGGCCTGCTGGAAGGTGCCCTGCACTGCTGCGGGGTGGGGGTGCAAGGGGACATGAGTGGGACATGAGTGGGGGCCTGCTGGCAGGTGCCCCTTAGTGCTGGGGGTGCAAGGGGACATGAGTGGGACATGAGTGGGGGCCTGCTGGCAGGTGCCCTGCACTGCTGGGGGGTGGGGGTGCAAGGGGACATGAGTGGGGGCATGTTGGCAGGTGCCCCTCAGTGCTGGGGTGTGGGTGTGCGAGGGGACATGAGTGGGGGCCTGCTGGCATGTACCCCTCAGTGCTGGGGGTGGGGTGCAAGGGGACATGCGTGGGACATGAGTGGGGGCCTGCTGGCAGGTGCCCCTCAGTGCTGGGGGTGCAAGGGGACATCAGTGGGGGCCTGTTGGCAGGTGCCCCTCAGTGCTGGGGGTGGGGGTGCAATGGGAAATGAGTGGGGGCCTGCTGGCCGGTGCCCTGCACTGCTGGGGGGTGAGTGCACAAGGGGACATGAGTGGGGGCCTGCTGGCAGGTCCCTGCACTGCTGGGGGGTGGGGTGGAGGCGGTCATGCTTTGGTGATCAGTAGTGCAAGGTGACATGTGACTTGACTGGGGGGCATGCCCATGGTGGATGGGCTGCCTGCGGGACATGACCAGGGGTGCAGGGTAGTCCCCTGTGGTGTGGGCTGCCTGCAGGGGCGGTGGAGGGTGTAGAGGGAACACCTGGGAGGACCCACACTGCCAATTCATGTGTAGGACTCCCCTGCACCCCAGATATACACATACCCCACTCGCACAGGGTCTGTCGCGAGTGAAACTTCCCGCGCACCCCCGAAATACACGTACCCCGCTCGCCCAAGGCCAATTGCGTGTGAAACTTCCCACGCACTCCAGATTTACATGTACCCAGGCCAATCGCGTGTGAAACTTCACGCGAACCCCAGGAATACACGCACCCCACTCGCACAGGGCCTATCGCGTGTGAAACTTCCCGCAACCCCAGATTTACACGCACCCCGCTCGCCCAAGGCCAATCGCGTGTGAAACTTCCCGCGCACCCCCGAAATACACGCACACGCTATTTTTGACACAGCGGATGTTCGTGTTTGTCGCGTACCCCTTTGCACGTCATTTGTCCTAGAGGGCCACAGTACGGGACAATCATCAGAGCTGTATATACGTGCTTTTCGTTAGCACACATTTTGGCGCACATTTTTTTCATGCGCAGGGACGCTACCGCCTGCCTTCGTGTGGCATACATGTTTAGGCCTGTGCACATCTTCGCTGGTGCGCTGGTTTTCCGTATTCGATTCCATGAATACGTGTTGTAGGCGAGCGTGTGGGCGTACCACGCACTTGCCTCCTGTACTTCCCCCGTGACGCCCACATTTTCATGCGTTGTTCCCCATTCCGCGTGTTACGCCCCGTGTTTTACGCCTACTTTTGTTATGTGCTCCGCGCTATGTGCGCTTTCGCTGTGGCGGTAGCGCACGCCGTTAGATGACCTGTGCGCTGGCATGCGCCACGCAGATTTTCAGCGCACATCCCAAATTTTACTCGCGCACGGACTTCCATGAATCGATGTGCGCAGGTTTTGCTGCGATTTTCGCACTTGCACTGCGATTTGCACGGTTTCGCATGCTTGCGCGGGAATTTTCAGCGCACATTAATCCATGAATCGGCCTCTTAAGATCACAGTTCTGTTTATAATTAATTGTTAAAAGGAAGAAGAAACAGAGGATGTTGGAATTGTTTTGTAGTACCACATATCCATCAACCACTCTTCTATTTTCAAAGAACCTGGGGTTTTCTAAAAGCAAAGAAGGACTGGTTTGTCAAGGCCACACAGGAGGAATTCCTTCTTTCCAGAGATGCTTAGTTTCACAGCACGGCCCATTCGTAAGAGAATCAGATTGTAATCAGAGCCTATAACCAAGTTGCCCTTAGTAAATATTTCATTACGGAAGGCCTTTCACCAACTGCAGTCGCTAAACATATGCAAGAGATCTGTTCCATCCAGCCCGACTCGCCAGATTTCAACCCCATCCTGGCTATCTTTTGTGGAGACCAGTAGACCCTAAACAGTGCCTTCAGTGGCACCAAACCAAGGCTCAGATCTAGTGACAAGCTTAACATGAACACCAGTGTTCTCAGCCACGCGTCTTCAGAAATATTGTGCCACAACGTGATCAATCATTTAGCTCTAACATCTGCAGGGGCAGGTCATGGTATAAGCAGTGCAGCTCAAGGAGGTATATAACCGCAGAATACATTTCTAATTGTGCTCATAACTGTTTCAGGAGTTATAATTCTTTTTCTTTGTTTCTTGTATGGCACACATACACAGGTGGTGTTCTTTGGTTTTTCTCGGGGTTATGCATGCCTCTACCTTTGGGCATTACATACCTGGGTCTGTTATTATTGAGTGTACGTTACACCAGAAAGTTAGTCGGCGTCATTGAAGATGTTGAGTAAATGTAATTGTTTCTTATGTTTGTTTTCATGAGAACAGTGATCAGACTGCCTCAAAATGTCTTTTATGTTTCTACATTTATTAAATTAACAAAGAATTTATGTTCTAAACTACTGTGTTGAATGGTTTCATTGCCCTATTCACTTAGGCTTCTAATAGATTCTTGAAAATTGTAATCCAAGAGAGTCCTGGTTTCTTGTGCTTTGTAGTATGTGATAAGCAGTGCCTATAGTGGATGTCTGGAGAAGAGCTCCTCTCACGATCAGCCTTATAAGGAGCTATAATCCTGTAGAGATAGCAGACTTCTTTGCACATCTATATGAAATGGAAACCACATGTGGTGCTGAATATAGAGATGCTGTGTTTAGTTGACCTTACTTGAAAAGGTAGAAAGTGTGCCAACTTTGCTTTGCTGGATCCACCTTGCACCCGTGCAGTGTGCCGGGGTGCTTGCAGCACTAGGCACGGTCCTGATCAGAAGGTAGTGAGCATGCCAGTGTCTCAACCCTGGATATGTGTGAGTTTGTTGGGCTGGCTCCATGTGCACAGATATGCATAACACCCCATGATTGTTATGGTTGAACTGTAATCGGATGGTGTGCTTGACCCAGAAAGTGTGTGGGGGCACTTCAAGTAACACAGAGGGGATTGGAATAGTTGCCTTACAGATGCTTAATCCCAGAAATGAGAGGAAATCCTAAAAGCTTGGTCCAAGAGCAGAACACAGCCCTGGCACTCCGATTCCTACTTGGTTGCGATTGCCACAGAGAGAGGTTTGGACTAAATACATTCCAACCTGAGAGGTTGTTCCCAGTTATATAATACGCTCTCAAAGACGGTAGTCTCCTCCAGCCCTTTGCTGGATTACACAAACTGCAATTCCCTATTCTGAGAGGCTGAAGACACTTTATGCAATAGGAGGTCACGGCTGTGTGGCTATGACGTGGAGCTTGGTGTTTGGTAATGTCCAGACAACCAAAGCAAAGGAAGGCATGTTTTTTCATAATTGTTCCTTTGATCATCTCATATATTCTGTGTTTATCATTCATTGCAAATGGATTTTTTTGTTACTGGTAGTAAGCTTACTGATGCCAGAAAGGTTATTAATTGCCTAATAATTGCTAACATGAAGGCAACGCCCCTCAAAAAAGATGCAGGAGTTATCAGCATTGACATTGTGCAAGTCTCTAAACATTTCTTCTAATATTGTTACTCATTTTGTATGGTTTAATTCTGGTCAAGATCAGAATGAACAGTTTTCTTTTAGCTTGAAAGAACTGTCAATTATTGCCTCAAAAGCTAAGTTTTCACAAGTAGTTTCTAAATGGGTAGCGTGTCAGATATTCTCGCTAGGTTAGTTAACAATCTAAAACAGAACATTTCCTGTAAAAGTTGCATTTTGGATAGTGTATTGGTTCCACATTGACATTAGAAGAAATGCTCTCCTGGTCTGTGGTGTCTGTTGTGTGTTAACCTTTTCATGGAACAGTTTTGAATTCCAATTGTTTGGTTATAACTTTATTTTTATAAGTGGAGAACTAAGAACTATTTTGGTGTTTGGTGTATTTGTACTTTGCAAGGTGAGGGCAATCTGTTCTCTTGTCCTTGCATATTCAATACATGTCATTGAGGGGTAAAATGTAAGATACTGCATTATTAATCAATGCACATTGTTGTTTTCTTTGTTCTCTTTGGGTTTGCACTTTTGTTTCTTTTTTTCTTGGTCAACTATAGATAAATGCTTTGTTGCATGATACATAACTTCATTTAAAATAATTCAAATTGTTGGTTTGAAATTAATAAGTACCATTTTGTATACTGTAGATACAGCTTTTATTTAGAGAACTAGAAAGTATTGAATGCATGTTTTAATATATAGGGCTGAATTTTCCAAAAATATCAAAATAATCACAATGTGCTTAATTTGCGTTACTCTTCCGAAATTAGGAGGTCCTTTGTTCTGGAAGGTAACCTGCACATTTATAAAAGGTTGGATGGCAGGGCAAAAGAACTGCTGGCTAGGTCACTTGCATGCATTCATGTTGGAACTGTGTTTTGGCACTGCTGTATTACAGGTTTTCATTTCCCATGTAGGTGCCGGGAGCATATTTCACGTTGACAACACTTTGAAGGACTGTCGCTGTGAAATGGCAAGAACACAATAAAGCATTTCTATTCTAGTTCGATTCTTGTTTGTGGGATAGAAATGCAAGTGGCATATGAGCAGTTTATATCGCTGGCGATTCACATCAAAAAAAGTATGAAAGGGTCAGAAATTATACTGTTATCCCTTTTACATCCCCTGGCACCTTTCCAAAGAGGCTCTCGGGCACGTTTTAGTTTTCTGTGCTTTTTTAAAGCATATCCGATTCATGAACATGGGATCCATTTTTGAATGTGCAGAAATGCCCTTTGATTTGCACATATTTAAAATGGGGTGACAAAGGGCATTTCAATGTGCACAATGAGATGTTCACATTGTAATGCACTTTGACAATAGGGAGCATCTTTTTTGGTGCATTAAATGATGTGCTAGTCCAGCTCATCATGTATGTCAAAAATGTGTTGAGAATGTGGTACGTCTATGTACATAAGGTTACATTTGTGCCTTATAGTGTGAGGAAGGGGCCATCAATCAGGGATACTGAACTGTTGTTGGGGAGAATTCTCATTTATGGCTAATTTCCCTCACCTAGTGAGTCCCCCAGCTGCTTTGCTGGACTTCTGAAGTTTATTTCTTTTCCACCTGATAAGACTGAGAGCATTTTCCCCACTCTTACCTGTGTTTTGCTATGTGTTTCCATCTGTTTTTGTGATTGTGGACTCTGAAGTACACCACTTCAGTAGCCCCCTTCTTTGTGTGTGTCACACAGCACCTTCAGTGCCGTGGCACAGTGTTGTCTTTGAGACTTCCCTCGACTCCATTTCTGAGGCGACTACTGTCCCATCAACCATTACCATTAACTTTACTTAGTCAATCTACCACAGATCTAGTACACCCCATCTTACATGGAGTACTGGAAAGGGTTAACTCATAACCCTTTTTATCTGTACCTCCTAGAGCATTGTTGTGCTCTTTTAACATTTAGACTTGGCTGGTGGCAGTAGTATCTACCCTAACGTTTCTACCGCGATTATATTAGATAAACGTGGTACTGTTCTTGGCTATTAAATTAGCCTCGAACATAACCCTGCTTGACCAAATCGTCTTCCTTTTGGCTCCGGTTGGGTTTATTCGCCGTTTCTTTTTGTTAAAGTCCTTCTTGTGTTTTACTTTGTGCGGCAAACTAGGTTTGCCTTCTTTGTTCACTGTCTTTTTGGCAGGCTCCTGCCCAGAAGACCTCTTCAAGGCGCCTGGTTGTCTAGGTGGGCTGAATGTGAGGGAGGGGTGTAGGCACCCCCTGCACAGGGTATCCTAGGAAACCCAAGTTGCACTTTGTCATGATTGGCCAGGGTAGTTGTCCGGGCTGGACAACCCTCCTGCTCGGTGATTGACAGCCAGGCTGCGTGAATGGGGGTTTTTCGCATAAAAGGCAGGTCTCTTGGGCTAGAAGTCAGAGAGTCACCACTGGAACTACAAGGAACCGAAGAGAAGTGGAGAGAATGACGGTTGCTGCAACCACCCCATCCCGGTGAAGCCCTGCTGCACTCCTGAGCTATCTGCCCTTCAACGACTCAGAGAAGATCCAGTCCAGAGTCTTCTTCCCTTGAGCTTGGTGGGGATAACCAGCTCATATTTTACAGCCAGAGTATCCTCTTCCGTGGTCGAAATTGCTGCACACTGCTGTAGTGGTCCGGATAGCCACCTGAAGAGCCTCTCCTGTTTTTAAGGAGCGCACCTTTTATTCCCTGTCGCTGCTGCCGGCCTCATCCCTGTGTGGTGCAGACCCCCTTCAGATGTCCTCCTTCTTGACGAAGCTCCAGGAATCATGGGTCTGCGGGAAACCAACAGGAACAACTACCCGGCACCAGCTGCACCATTGGAACAAGGTACTGTGTTTTGTTGAGGAAACTGGGTGAATCCCTTTTTCTTCATTTGCAAGGCTTGACCTTGTCTTCCCTCCTTCTTATAACTTTTGCTTCCAAACATTGACAATATCGAAGTACTTTTGGCTCCATTGAATCGTGAACTGTTAGACTGTGTGATCTTCGACAACTGGCCCCCGGTGTCTGTTCGACCCTGGCTCTGGCCCTTTGACTTTTGAACTCCTGTCTCTGAGTGTTTCTTGATTCTGCCTGCCTAACCAAAACATTGCCTGTGATTTTTGCCTCCAACTCCCTCTGGGTATCTCAGGTGCTAAGTGTGTTTTTGCCCCGGTAGCATTTCATGTCACGGATACGCGTTTGTTTAGTAGACTGAACTGTCAAAAAGTGATCGCATTTATATCCGCGGTAATGTGTTTTTGTGCCTAAACCGGTTCATTCCAACACAGGGTACTTACCTTGAGACTTACTGTACAAAGTGAATTGGTTAGTTGTAGTATATTTAACGTGTGGTTTTTATTGAAGTTTAATAGAAGTGGTGTGTTTATAACGAATGGTTTAAAAATAAATGTACTTATATTTTTCTACCTGAAACCTTGAGTCAGTGTTTGCTTGAGTCACAGTAATAGTGGTCCCTTTGTGTAATCTCTGCTACTGTATATACTCTTGAGATAGGCCTGGCTGCTCCGCCACTGCTACCACTCTGACATAGTAGTATGGGCTTGTACCAAAGGTAAAACTTGTATCACCACCTGTTGTCTTAATTGTGTCTACTGGTCCCTAAGGGCACTGCACAGGATTCTGCCTAACAACTGGCCCTAAATTATTGACCAAGGTAATGGAGCAAAACGTTTGGAAGGATCATTACAACAAGAGATAATGACACTTTAGAAAATTGATAAGGGTATTCATAACTTCCATTGTTATAACTGTGATCTTGGTTAGGAGGACACAATGCAATAGTGTGGAGGTGCAGAAAGTTTGGCTTCAACAGTGTATTATTTTATTAGTGTTGCTCTGTGGCAACGCGTGGGTCTTGGAAGCAAGACCACGCTGAGCAAACACTGGTTTGAATCCCGGATCCGTGCTTGAAAAGAAAAACGAGCGCGTTATAAATAACCTGCACTTCCACAATTTCAATAAAAGTAGCGCCTAGACAATTTTGGGTTATGTACGCTGCAAATAAATCCTAATAAATAAAAATAAAAAACAAAAAAACAAATAAAATAGAAAATAAACAGAAGACACGCTTTTACCATCTCTTTATTCTGAATTCTTTTTTTCTGGAGGGTTTTCTTTCTAAGTAATTCAGTACCCTTGGGAGGCAGTGTGTAACTGCAGTTTGTGTTTTGTAAATTGTGATCTTTTGGCATGGAGATATAAGTAGGGTATTTTCAGGTTCTGTCATGTGAGGCATCGCTTTATTCTGATTTGTACAAAATGTAATAGCTTCATCGTTTTAATGGGCTGTGCTTTATTCTGCTGCCGCTTAGTTATGCTGTTGCGAGAGACCTTACCCTTTAATTCAACAAGAGCCACTTAGATGATGGTTGTGTAGCACGCTATGGAGGCTTCAAATGCAGGTTCTAGGGACTGAATGAGTTACATTATGTACTTACATCCTGTGGAGAAAAAAAAAATATTATTGTTTGTGAAGCAGCACCTGAAGCTGATTCAGAATTCAGATTTCTGTGGACGTTAGTAGTCTTGCAATTGTGAAGTCAATGGTTTGACATTTATATTGGTTTGATGCATATAAACGGTAGACATGTAGCAGTAACTATATCAGAGCAGTTACACTTCAAATAGGTGAGTGGATTTTTTTATCTTGCTATCTGTTGATATACGTGGTTTCTAGTTCCCAAAAAACTACATTGAAGGTCGTTTTATTGAATTGTAATGTTTACTGCCTTTTTATATGAATGGTGCCTTTTGAAATCTAGAAGTGTGTGTGTGGTAACATTTTCATTCGTATTTAGGTTATGTTTTTGGGGAAAGAGATGAGATGTGCCCCTGTATGCAAAGATTGAACTGCGCTCAATATTTGCATATTTTGCTATTGATAGCTTTGATCTAGATATACATCATATGTGAAATGACGTTGTTAGGGAGAATTCTCTGTTTAGGCTGAATTTCCTAACCTAGTGAGTCCCCCAGCAGCTTTGCTGGATTTTTGGGGTTTATTTTTTCTCCTGCCAAGAGTGAGACTCTTTTACCCTCGCTCTTGGGCATGATTTGAGTGTGTTTCTTTGACTCTAGATGTGTTTAATGGGCTATGGGGTCTTTTACTCCATAGGGCTTCATGTGTTTTTGTGATGTGTGTTACACAGCACCCTCAGTGCAGTAACACAGGGGTGTCACAGTGACCCCCCAGTATAGACTCCATACCCAGGGACTGACTACTGTCTCCCAGGGCATGTAAAGTCACCATTGACTTTACTAGTCTTGAATTCTGAACAGAACCAGTACAAACCATCATATTGTGGATGTACTGGCTGGGGCAATTCGATTGCCCTGGGGTCTGTTAGTCGAGGGGGCACGTCTCCGTCCCCCCTGATCGAGTTTTGGCTGGTGGCAGTGGATATTACTTTTTATATTCAACCGCGAATATTTCTCTATGGGATTTTCCCATTGTTCGAGGCTACTATCTTTATTTATTTAATTACGATAGCCTTGAACATACCGCCGGTTTATTTATTTAATATTAATTCTCCGGTTGGTATTTTTTGCCAAAACTCGGTTCTAAAATGGCGTTTGTGTTCTCTTCTGTGACTCCAACCCAAGTTGAGCCCTTTGTTCCACTTTTTGGCGGGCTTCTCCACAGACGCCCTCCAAAGTGGTGCCACTCTGTCTGGGGTACTTAGGAGGGGTGGCGGGGGATTTAGGCACCCTGGAATGAGTTGCATAGGCAACTCAAGTCGCACTCCGTCCTGATTGGCCCAAGTGGTGAGCCGGCCGGCTCACCACTTAGCATGTTTGAGTGACAGCTAGGCTGAGTGAATGGGGGGTTTCTGCATAAAAGCAGGGCTTTGGGGACTGGAACTTCAGAAGTCGCCAGAGGACCTACCTAAGAATCTGACGAGGGAGAAGTTGAGCCGACCTGCCACGACGACACCACCGGTGGAGCCCTGCTGGACCGTCTCACCACTTTTCCCAACGACAGAGGAGATCTCCCGCCGGAGAGTCTTCTTCCTTTGACTGGTGGGGTTAACCAGTTTCACCGTCTTTTTGCCTTCCCGACGCATCTCGTGGCTGCCTTGCCTGTGCCAAGCACCCCGGCAACCGGAATACCACGTTTTACCACGACTGCGAAATAAAGGGTAATACCTTTAACCAGAAAACTCTGCGGCTGGTTTCTTCCCTGGCAGTGTAACGACCTTCATCTTTCCTCCAAGTCAAGATCTTCTCTTCCCCTAGACATCGAGGAGACTTGCACCCGCTGCCAGGAACAACTGCCACCGCTGGAGGATCCTTCCCACTTAAGGTACCGTGTCCCGCCTGGCTTCCCTTGCCACCGACTGTACGGGGTAGATTTAGCCCCCGGCTTTCGAACCTGGGTTAGCCTGGGACACCCTGGCTAAACTTTTCTGAGCCTCTCTAAACTCTTTTCAAACTCTCTGCAAGACTTTCTAAGCCTAGTGTAACTGTGTGATCTTGGGAGCATTTGTGCTCTGCTCTCTCTAAGAGTGGGCCCAGCCTATGGACTTTGGCTCACAAGTGACTTTTGCTCGTCTGCCTTGCTAATAGTGTTCCTAAATCTTAGAGTGGTGTACCTTTCCATATTCTGTCTTTTTCCCTCCCTTTTTCATAAACTTATTGGAGTGCCATCTATAGTTAGGCGCTCACTTCTGTATGGAAATAAGTGGTGTTAACTAAGACTTATCTGATAAGGAATAAGGGTTGTATATATTCTAATAGTAACTGAGTTTAGAGTGTTTTACAATAAGAGTGCTGGAGTGTTTCAAACAGTGTGTTTTTAAATAAATAATTATATACTTTGATACCAAAGCTCTGGTCAGTGTTTGCTTGTGCTATTGTGTCTGAGTGCCTATTGTGAATACTCTGTATACTGCCCAACTCTTCTTGAGGGAAGTCTGACTGCTCAGCCACAGCTACCAGGTAAATCTGGGTGGTACAGACTGCTACTAAGTGGGTTTACTGCTAACACCTGTAGTCCTAAATCTTTTGCAGTGTTCCCAAAGGGAACTGCACAGGTTTCTGCCTAACAGACGTCATTGGTTAGATGCTGTAGAATTCCTCATCACTTAATTTAAAAATCTAAATCAAATACAAATGGGCGTGTAATTATGCACATGATCTGTGTATTTGATATCACCTTTTGTGTTGTGAAAATCATGAACATTTCTGCACATTTTAAATGATATCATGTTTTTATAATGAAAATACACTTCAAAATGTAGTTAAAAATCCTTTGTGGGCACATTTTTGGAAGTTACTGAGAGTAGTGCATGAGACATACAAATGTCATTCTTACAACTTGATTTCCTTTAGAGTGTGCAGTATCAATTGCAAAATACACATGGTGAAAATAAAGCAATTGGTACTTGTAGAACTATATTTCATCGCTTGCCCCATTTTACATTTGAAAATCATGTTTATTTTTGCATATTTCAAACTGCATCATGTATTTAGCAACATAGTAAGTTTACAATATAAGAAGAAAAAATGTCATTATTTTGTATATGTTTGGGACTATCAGAGTGCTGCATACAAGCTATATGAGGGTCATTGCTAACCCTGTCAGTGATTTAAAGTCTGAACTACTAAGTCAAATATATGTAAACAATGATATCACAAAAGCATTTAGATGGTTAGCGCTAATCACTTTTTAACAAGCAATTACCACTTTAATTATAAAAAGAATGTCGAAGGAAAAACATGTTTTAGTTTTGGCTTCAGTGTGAATGTACACTGCTAGTTTAATGTACATTTTGGAGGTAACTACTGCATTTTGCAAAAACGCTGGATTACATGTTTTAAATGGTTGACTGGTATGCATGCCGTCAGTATGTCTTCTTAGATATAGATTGCAGTTGCCCCTCAAAGAGTGAAGCTGTAAAGGTTTTGAGAGAATGGGGGTGTTGGAGCAGGCTCTTACAGAGGTGAAATATTCAACTGAACTGTTGAGCAGAGATGAGCAAGTTCAAGGAAGTGTTACTACATTTGATTGGTGGATACTCTTGTGTCTGCTTCAGTTCAGCCAATTCGACTGACAAGGCTATGTCTGGCAAGAAAGAGAAGAAGGAAAGGTATTTGTCCCTCGGGCAATGTCAACAAACAACAACTGGTGTTCACACACAGGTGGAACCACCCTGCCATGCCATTTTGATGCCCTATTGCAGTGGTCCCATGTGATGTCTGCGAAAAACGTGAATGTCTGTGAACAGATGACCTAACTTGTTGGTGTTCCAGTGATTTCTGTGAGAGTGTGGTGATACCTTTGCATCATTAGCCTCGCAAGGTTTCTGTTTGTGGAGGGAGAGCTGAACTTGAAAAAAATAAGGAAATGCCATATTCCATTCTCTATACTGGTAAATGGAATGAGCTCAACCTGAAGACTTTGTGGTTAATTAGAAACGTGTGGGTTTGTTGGTTGGAGGTATATGCAAATAGACTTTTCTCATAACCTCCCACAAACCATATTAGTCCTTTAAAGAATTGCTTAACGGCAAATGAGGAAAAGATCAAGAAACTTCTGACTCTAAATAAAGAAAGCCAGGTGTAATGTCAATGAAGCAGACTCTGCACTTTTTAACGACCAGTGTATGCCATCTGTTGAAAATGGCAACACTCATGATGATGCAATTTAAGTTTTTCAAAAAGATGGTATACATCTCAATGATCAGGGCAATGTGCTATGTTTGTGTATTATTCAGCATGCAATATGTCTCTTTTTGTGAAGGCTTTTTTAGAGACACTATTATTTTTTTTAAAAAAGAGAGATTTGTAATTTAAAGTTTAGCCATACCAATCTCTGTTTTTTTATCGTCTAGTCAGTGGACATCAGTGAATAACCTTTATTGTGGAAAGATAGAGCAGGGAATACATTGTCAGATTTTATTAAGGGTGTTTGCAGGTGAATTTGCAGATAATTCAATATTTCTTATCTGGCAGTATGACTATACATTGCATTTTTCTTTTTAAATCAAAAAATACTTTTTTAAATAGTATGATTCTGTACGATGGATTGTTCCATGTACTCTGTTGTGAGAGATACCATTTTGGAAATTAGTTACTTCCACACCTTAAAATATTCTCTGGCTAGGTCACTAACTTACTTGATAAGCTAGCCTTCAAATACTTCAGTAGGTGTTCCTTAAAATAACATTTAAAGATGGATAAGTATAATTCTGTAGGGTAAAATTAGTTGACAAGCATTTTCTAAAAATGAGAAAAGAAAAGGAGGTTGTTCTTTTTCAAAAAGGTATGTTTGAATAGAAATGGAGAAATTAGCATTTAGTAGTAGTAGAAGTAGTAAAGCATTTGTATAGCGCCTATCGCCATTAGTATGGTCACAACGCTCTGTAGGTTGAACGTGCTCTGGGGACCGGACTACGGGTATGGGAAGAAATTCGAGGAGGTGCTAGTATGCGTGTGTACATATTGCCCTGTGCTTAAGATATGAGAGGTGGCAAAGTCCCTGCTAGCCACCCATTTCGAGCTGGCATGTGGATGGGTGCTGATAAGTGGTCTAGAGGGGGCTAGGTAAGAGCAGGATAGATGTTATGTGTGCATCTATGTATCAAATTAATGTTGTGAACAGGAGCTGCATTCTTATGGCAGAGGTGTTGTGCAAAATGCCTTAGAGTGGCATATGGTAGCAAATGTGTACGGTCTGCAGCCGTGCCTTCGGCTAGTTTGCCTATGCATGGAGAGTAACATGTTAAATGCATGGTCTGCGTTCTAGTATGATGGCTAAGCTCTAAAACAACGTGCTGTAATGTAGGGCCTAGGATCAGTGTAAAGGTTACCAACAACATTCATCTAGATTGAATATCGGGCCATATTCCACATTCTTCAAGGTTCCAAGCTTAGTTAATATTCTTCATTTCATCTATGTTCATTGTCCGTGCAAGATTGTGCAATTAGCTTAGATTCCCTGAAGGACTATCCAGTGTTCACCTAATTCAGTGCAATGGCTACATTTTGAGTTCATCTGGAAGTAATAAAGAGGCTGCATGCCGCAAGGATCTGGAATGAAGTGATGGCTACTTTATACATATATGGGTGTCTAGATTCAATACATTGGCTGCATTCTGCAATCTGCAAAGACCTGGGAAACAGTGATGGCTACTTTGCACAGGTACCAAGAAGATATTGATGTATTCTTCATCCACCTAGGTGCGTGCCTGGCTGCATTCTGCAATGATATAGTGTTAGTGCACTGGTTGCACTATGACACTCACCTTTAGAGAACGCAGTGTGTATACCTTAACAGTCACCTTGCAGCATGCCACCACTGACAATGAAAGTTAGGGCGTCATGCCTTACCTGGCCGTTGCATTCGATTGATTTCAATGTCTGGATGGGGTCTCCCACAGGAGAATGGGCAAGCTGTGGATGGGAGTTGTCCTTGATAGACTCCTCCATCCACCTGCTGGTCGCCATGGGCAGGAGCATCCTGGTTGAGTCCTCAAGTGCGCGTGTTCTCTGGTCACAAGAACCGACTCAGGGAAAGAACGGGAGGGTAAAAGTCAGGTTGCATGGGGGGGGCACGTTTTAGGGCCTTCTTGAATGCGAGGTGGTTCTCTTGGAGGTGGAGGTTGAAAGGGAGGGATTTCCAGATTGGGGGTGCTTGAACAGAGAAATACGATCCCCCTAGTCTGGTCAAACTGAATGGGGGAACCACCAGAAGTTGTAAGGAGCCAGATTTAAAGATTGTGTTGGGTTGCTAGTGAGAGAGTTTGTTTTGGAGGAATTCATGACCTTTCTCATGGTGGGCATGGTGGGTGATACAAATGGTTTTAAATGTGGCCCTTCGGCTGATTGGGAGCCAGTGGAGCCCCCTGAGTGCGGGGGATATGTGTTCTCCTGGGGAGAGGGCAAAGAAGAGCCTTACTGCAGAGTTTGGGATCTGTTGCAGCTTTCTGAGCTAGGAGGCAGGGGTGCCTAGGTAGAAGGAATTAGTGTAATCTAGCCGAGAGAGGATGAAGGCCAGGAATCGAGAGATTCTGTGAGGGTAGGAGTGATAGGGGAAGATTTGCTGTAGAATGCTGAGGTGATCGTGGAGAGGATGGCTGGGTTTTCTGAAGAGATGAAGTCAAATATAATGTGTTTGTTTTTGGTGACAGATCTGGCATTGATAGGAATGCATGAGAGAGGGTGGGGAGTGGCAGTGGGAGGGGGAGTGGGCAGGGCAGGGGTCTATGTGTAGGGGAGAGCATGCTGGGTGGCAGACTTCTAAGGGGGTTCAAGCCGAGGACAATTGGACGGGGTTGCTCAGAGGAAGTGGAGGGTTGATCAGGGGTGGGAAGAGGGGATAGTGAGGGAGGAGTGTTTCTTGGTGTGCAGGGGGTGAGTATATGCTGGGAGTGGACTGGGGCTGGGGGAACAGTGCAAGAGAATGAGGGGGGTCCTTGGAGTCCACAGGGGGGCAGGAGGCAGAGCTTAGAGACTTGGATTGGGAGGAGAAGAGTGGATGGATGGGGTTAGGAATGGGGGAGGTTGTGAGGGTAAAGGAGATCAGAGCGCATCGGTTCTAGGAGGGAGAATAGGGGATGATTGTAGGGATGAGAGATTGCAGTGAGAGCTGCTTCTGGGATTTGGGTGGTGTGAAGCTATCAATAGTATTACTGTCAGTATGGAAATCACATGTAGGTGCCAATGAAAATGCATTTTTCATGTTGAGAGGAGAAAGTTGAGAACATTATATCAGATTGGTAACAATTGCAGTTAACGTGTAATGTCACTTTTGCTGTCAGTTAGTGATCTGTATGAAATGGAAACCGAAGTGGTATGAGCCTGGTGTTTGCAGATTGTTTTATTTATTTGCCAGTAAATGCAGTTTTATGTTATTTGTGTGTGATTTTGTTTAAACAAAAAAAAAACTAGAACAGTAATAAGAACGGTAGGAAGAGACATATGAGGAGGTATATAAACTGCGTAGGGCTTGAGGGTACATATAATTAAGGGATGGGACAGTTCCTGTGGTTTGCCATCATGCTCCTGACTGGTTCCTCTCTGCAGAGCAGGGAATCACAATAGAGGCACACAATGGATGTGTGTGCAATCAGCGGACCTTCTGCCCCCTGAACGGAGTCAGAAGCGGATGTAAGAGCCCCCTGCCCAGCTGGTGCGGCATTCGACTGGCCAGTGGGGGGGGGGTGGTGGTAGTGGCTAGAGGTCTTCTCATTGGAATTGCAGTTCACAGTGCAGCTGGGTGGATGCTGCGTGCATGCGGGTGCGTGGCAACAGTAGCAAAAGAGCACTTCCCAGCTGTGCACTGGCTGAATGTGAGGCTACACTCACTGCAGTCAATCAGGGACACCTGAGCCTTTGTTCCACTCCCAATAATAGAAAAGAACCATCATGCCCCGGACTCGTTTAGAGAAGACCGTGCGGTCACTTCCACCTCCTGTTCCTCCTCCTGTTCCTGCTTGTCCTGTTCCTTTTCTTAAGTACCTCTGTCTCCCTGCTCTCCTCTCCCTCCTCCGCAAGGAGGGATTGGTTGCGGTGGCCCCTGGCAGAGCGTTGGGGACCTACTGTTGCCATCACTGCTGCCATTGTGAGACATACTCAGAAGTAAATACAATAAATGGGAGGGTAACTTGGGGTGAGTTATTTTCAGGCATATTTCTTGGTGGCGGATCACAGAAATTGAAAAATTGAGGGAAAGCCCCAAAAACTCAAGATAACTCCTGGGAATTGTTATAGCACCTAGAAAAGGGATGAGATTATAGATAAAAGCTGTCAATAACTGATCTAAAAAGCTTTATATGTGTCAGCAGACAAGATTTGCTTTCTAAAGGCAGAGTGGTCATGTCAAAGGGGCGTTGTATGTATTATGATATCCTTAGATATTTGTGAAGACGTTATTCCATGATGGTGTAATCTAGCTGGTGGTGGGCCTCTTGAACTTGTACACAGCACTTCATGTGTCTGTTTACAGACTAAACGTAGGGTAGGGGTGTTAGGCAGGGGTGCAGATTGGCCCCATGTCTTTTCAACCTATACCTAGTGGATGTCGGTCAGGTTTTATTACCAAGTGCCCTGGCGAGACCCAAGATTGGGTCCAGAAATATATTGTGGCTGGCATACGCGGACGATGTACTCCTATTGGACTACACGCCCGTGGGTTTGCAGAGGCAGCTGGACGCCTTCACTCAGTACACAGAGGAAAATGAACTAACCATAAACCCTAATAAATCGAATGTAGTTACGTTACATCAGCCAGGGAAGTGTGTTCCTAGATTTGCTTGGCATCTCAAAGGAATATTGGTACCAGTGGTGCCAGAGGTTAAATATCTGGGATTTTTGCTTGCATCAACAAGCCCAAGTCTGGTCCCTTTTGTGGAGAGATTGGATCGTGTGGCGGAGCAGCTCTGTTCCCAAATGAAGAGACTGAGTGCACAGTATTGTAGGTTTTCCATACTCAGTGATCTGTTTTTACACTTTTAAAGTCATTCCTAAAATCTTATATGGTCTGGAGATAGACCCCTGCTCCATACATTGGGTGAGGATAGAGGGGCGTATCTGGAAAAGAGCACTGTGCCTTCCACTATTGCTTCCAATGGCCAGTCTGTGGTACCAGTTGGGTTTAAAATGTAGGCGGCCCACTTTGATAGCAGATTAATTTGACACTACAGGCACATATTAGTACTGGAGAAGGAATCTCTGTATGAAGATCTAGCCCTTCATCTATCGCTGGGGGCACCTTCTGCTGACCCAATTGCAGGAACTTGTGAATAAGATCTTATCCAATATTAATAGGCCAATGGAAAATCTAATGGTAAACCCAGTGGGTGTTAAGGAAGCAATATTGGGCCACGACTGGGCTTGTACTGTAGATACAATGCAATCCTCAGTTATTGCTGTCTCCCATTCAATTCAGGCTAAGCCTAGAGGCTCTCTTCCGCCTTATCTCTCCCAGATTCCTAACTGCAGGGGGAGAACAGAATTCTTAAGGTTTAGGATGAATGTTATACCTACCGGGGAGATAAAGGGGATACGGTGAAGAACTAAAGGGGTGCAGGGGATCCCTGTGTTTAGTCTACGCAGTTCTCAACAAGTGCAATCCCTGAGGCACATTCTCATTGAATGTCGTGTGATCCAAAGCCTTCGAGTAAAGCACTTTTCTCGTTTTCTGTTGCACGAGGATTGGCTCACATCCCTGCATTTTGGGAGAGATTGGCCTTGGGGCACGAACTAAGTGTGGTACTGGAGGTATTAAGATTTTAAATGTTTTAGGCTTTTTAAAATTGGAATGTAGGTTTTATAATGTCTGAGAAGAATCAAGTCAATTAATTAATTGTGGGAATATTGAGTTTTCATACCTGTTCTTCATTCTTATCTGTGTGTTTTTTCTCATTTTTTTCTTCTCATTTCTGTTCCCTTTCTTTTCTGTTCCCTTTGTTCTGGGTACTCCACAACCGTGGATGGTTGGTTCGAGGCTTAGAATGTATTGGGGGAATGATAAAAATGAATGTATAATGAGATGATGGATTATGAGTGTCTGTTTTGTTTCCTTGTTTCTGTTTTTTGCTTCTCTTTCTCTTCTGTTGTTGCTTACTAATAATAATAATAATTTGGCATTTATATAGCGCTACGAACCCTCAGTTATCTGAGTGCTGCTTATTATTACCCATGGTGTGTGGTGCTCATTTATTGACCTCGGAAGGATGAAAGGCTGAGTTTGGCCCCGCCGGGATTCAAACCTGCGTTAGCAGGCTCTGCACGGGTGTCAAAGCGAGTGCTCTACTCGCTGTAAGCATTATGAATTTGTGAAAAGTCTTTTGACTACAACACAATATTTCTTTTTAAAAAGCATGTCACATGCCCTCAGTCATTGGCAACAGTTCACCTACAGACTATTAACCATGTACACTGTCGTGTATTCAGCTATTTCTGGGGTGGCCATACATTTTGAAACCTCAACATTCAGCTTTTGAACCAGACGCAGGGGAATATACAGACATCTGTGTACAGCATACATGTGACAGCTGGTATGCATACTCAGACATATAGATAGGCAAGAGCCAGTGTAGAACAATAGTTTATATAGATAGTATTGGACTAAGCGTATGCATTCACTACAGATACATATTTCACGACTGAAGCACTAACACAAGGCCACGAGGCCTCAAGTAGCCATGCATTCACTTTACATACATATGTCATTACGGAAATGCCAACACAAGTCCTTAAAAGCTAAGGCATTCAATGTGCACCCATATATAGCTTTTGAAGTGCCTCGAATGAGCTTGCCTATTGAGAATATTAGTTAGATAAATACATTAAGATTTGATTTACCTTGCTGACACACTGTCAGGAAAAACTCCGATTGTGAAAAGTCCCTTCTGTGATCTTATGGACTAATTAGACCAAGCAAGACGGAACATATGACGAGGATCTAGATAGATCAAGAAAAGGACAAGGTTGCAATTGGTAACGAGACAATGTTTATCAAATAAGATAACAGGAGAAAGGACACTGGGCTTGATCGCATTTTAATTAAAAAACATTGTAATACAACCAGGATTCTTGCAACTCATTCAAAACAAAGACCACTGTCTGAGCTAAAATGGATACATTTGTTGTCAATATTATGCACATTTAAATATACTGAAACAGCCTTTCCCTCCCAACATTAAATGGAACGCCTGAAAGAGAAGCATGGTACAATATGTAAAGAATAGGAAATAAGTATACAGCATACTCATAGAATTACGCCAGTCTTTCTATTTTTTTACTGCCTGCTAAATAAAGCAACATTTTACATGACTTTTTCTCAGAGCAGAGCTCCCAAATAAGTCAAGGAGACAAACTGGAAAATAGGAAGCACTTTTGGTTTGTAAACGATTTCATATTCCTAGCCTTTGAAGGAGAGCTATTCTTCTAAGAGGACACATGGTCGAAGTCCCCAAACGTGGAATTCACGTCAACACTGTCATTTGATTGCAGACAGAAAATAGAGTTCAAATACATTCAAATGTGACATTCGAATCCGTTGTCAAACATTTCTAAAAAAAAAAAAAAGCATAAATATATATATTAAAGGGTGGCTGTTCTCATCCTACAGTTAGGATTAAACCACTTTGCATTGACGTTTCCCAAAATACTATTGCTAACTTTTGACTCATTGGACAGATATAGATGATGTTTTCCAAAAAATACTTTTCGTGGGCCCATCCTAAATGGACATTTCAGAGTAAATGTGGTAAACTGTTCATAATTTATTCATGAATAAATATCAGCTGTTTCCAGTCTATTCTCATTCATTTTTCCATAGAGAAATAGGTTCTTCAATTGAAGACTCAAAACGAAAATAAAACTAATGGACGGATTTGCATTAAATAAGAAACAAGTAGGGCACAAAGTGTCACAGATGTGCCCTTATTTTGATTTGATGTACATCTGCCCAATATTTTTAAAGTAGTTTGATGGAGAAGGGGGTGCCCCTGGTCCCAAGAAAATTCGATATATATCCCGAGATGTATTGCAACAGTGAGTCTTTTCAGAAATGAAAAGCCACTGCTTTTTTCCCCGTACAAACTATTTCCACAGTATTTCGGAGGGAAGTCGAAAAATAAAAGAAAAATGTGTCACTTGAACCAGCGAGTGAAAGGGTGATACGAGGATGTGGTGAGGGTGAATTTACAGGATTTCCATGTGGGACACAGAAAGAAAATGCAGTGCTTCATGTACATTTTAAGTGGGGATAGAGAACACTTTTAAATTGTTCCGTTTTTTACATTTCCCCATTAATAGGAAAACTATGTAATGAGTACCGCAGGAATAGAACGCAGCATGGGGTTTACAGCAGGGATTTCCATGGGGAAGCTACTGCAGAAAATAAAGGAGAAAAGAAAAAAGCAGGGAATAGGCAGAAGCGGATTGAACACTCGCCAGGCCCCTGTGCCCTGCCCCATCACTTCCCAGTCTCTCAGAGACACGCAGACCCAGCTCCAGCTCCTATCACCTTTTTATTTCCTTCATTCCTGGGCCAGTGGAAAGCAGATACAGTGGACGTCACCTGATACATTCCTCCCACAAGGAAGAAGGAGCTGCCATGGCCACTGGGCCTATATTTAGCAGGGTGCCGGTGGTCATGGTCTGCACTCTGTAAGTGTTCCTGAAGGTGCGTGCATGCTGAAGGCCCGGGAGACAGTGCAATGAAGAGAGAAGTTTGTTTCTGCAACATCAGATCGCATAGGCAGCCAGGAAAACCAAGTGTTACCTCGGTCTCTCCCTTTGTGCCTGCTTGCATTGCACACTTCACTGACCCATGTTGCTGTGACCTTGGCCCTGGGGGTTTAATGGCTCATTCCCACACCCATCCCTTGGGGTCCTGTCCTGATTTCCTGGCATTTCTTCTACTTTCTTGCCCCGGATGCACCATTCCTCCTCTCCTTCTAATTCACTGGAGCTGGGTCGATTATCTCTTTTCCCCTGAGGCCCTATTCCCTTTTCTAGGCCTTTCTCTACCAATCTGAAGCCCTCCCCCGAACCTTGTGCTCCTGACCTTGTGGGTTACTTTGGCTGGGCCCACAACTTCAATCCCCTGGGAGCCTGCATAGATTTGCTGGATTTTTCTGTCCAAGTTACACTCCTTCACCATCCATTCCCGGACCTTGGGGGCTCCCCCTTTCCCAGCCTTTGTGCCCCATGCTGTAAACCATCCTCCTCCTGCCCCTCCACCACATAGTGGGAGCCACCTTCCCTTGACAAAATGACTTTGCAGGCCACTTAAGGCCCGATGGCAATGGCACATCAGAAAGGTTTTGTGGCGCACACAGTTGGCATCACACAAACATACCTCTTATGGTATAATTTGTGGCAAAAGGCATTTTGCTTATACGGAGCACAGTGAGGTAGCACATTAGGACTCCTAGGAATCTGAGGCACTGACTGTTAGGCTTTTCTTTGTGGACTCTCTGGGTTTTTGAAGGCCCTGTACAACAAAAGACATGCAGGCTCGATAATTACTATGGTATGGCTTGACATGAGAAACATCACAGAAAATAACTTTAAAAAAAGTGACATTGATCTTCAGTACTCTATGTCATCATTGTTATTAACGTTAAGAGGTTTTTATGTGTAAGCCAAGAGGAGTTTCTTGTGCAATATATGAATCAACACTACATTATTAATATGTAACATGGCAGCTCAGTGGGTTGAGCGCTCGCTTCTGTGATGTGTGTGTGATCTTCAGGTCAAATACTCTAATACTGGCCAGGACAACATAGCCTTTCATCTTTTGAGGTCAATAAATCAGTGCCAACTTTGGTTGGGTGATAATTGTATGTGAATATGTTCTATGTATAGTGGTTTGGTGAAAGGGCTATTTAAATTACCAATAATTATCATTAACTACAGTTTCCTGAGAGCAGACTTTATTTCATAGCAAAGGGTGCAAACTGAATTGCTTTTATGGGCTTCCAATGTTAGTAGATCAGGCATGATGAGAGTACATGATTTGCCCAGGATTACACACTTTGTTTCAGTAGTGAAACCAGTATTTTGTCCCAGGTGGAGATGTAAGAACTTGACCACATAACTTCCCAGTTCTACTGCAATTCAGTATTTGCTAAGGTTTGGTAATCAAAAGGTTAAATAATTGTGTGTCTAACAATGCTTTGTAAACAAATCACATAATAAATTGACCTTACAATGTATATACATTATGGAAATGGGTCAAGCAAAAAGAATATGATAGGTTTATTTTTCCCATCCAGGAGAAGTTTATGCTGTGTACTATATGAATGGATAGTATACATTATTATTATGTAACAAGGTAGCTCAGTGGGATGAGCGCTCACTTCTGCAATGTGTGTGTGATCTGCAGGTCGGAGACTCTAATACTGGCAAGGCCAACTTGGCATTTCATCCTTCCGAGGTCGATAAATCAGTACCAACTTTGGTTGGGTGATAATTGTATGTGACTATGTTCTATGTGTAGTGGTTTGGCGAAAGCACTATTTAAATAACCAATAATTATAATTAACTAGAGTTTAGTGACTCTTGAGAGTAGACTTTATGTCATAGCAAAAGTTGCAAACTGAATTGCTTTTATGGGCTCCCAATTTTGGTAGCTCAGGCATGATGAAATTGCATGATTTGCCAGGGATTACACACTTGTTTAAGTTGTGAAGCTAGTATTTTGTCCCAAGTGAAGATGTAAGACCTTTATGACATATCTTCCCAGATATAATTTATATCAGTACTTGCTCAGGTTTGGGAGTCAAAAGGTTAAATAATACTTTTCTAGCAATGCCTTGAAAAGTACACAAATCAAATGATACGATAACCTGACAGTATATACATTGTTATAGAAACAGGTCAAGCAAATGAATGTGATTATACATTTTTTTGCCCATCCTGGATGCAAAGTTTTCCTGTGTAAACTAAAAGCATTTTGTGGTGTGCAATATATGAATGGAAACATTATTATTAATATGTAACAACTCTATAGTTTGGGTGCACTCCTTTAATTACATCTGTGATATTTAATGACATTTGATGTGTGTGGGGTAAGGACTCCGGGGCCATGCATAAAATGGATTTGCATGCTGTAGGAATTATCCTGTGATGTATTCCCATTGCCCACGTTCATAAGGCCCCCATTTTACTATGTTTTTCTTTTTAAGACTTGCCCTCTGTCAGTCATCAAACATTGGATCCAACTAACCTTCTTAGAGCCATTTTTCAAGGAAATTGTTTGGCCTGTGGCCTTATAAGCTGCAAGTAATTTTTCTATTGCCCTTAGCCTTCAAACATGTTAAGTTTCAACAGTTTCAGGCTTGATCCTCCAATATAACCATTGATAGCAAAGCCTGTTGAGGAGGCCCAGCTGTTTCCTTTTAGTCATACTGCTAAACACAGGTAAATGTAATAAAGTCAACTTTAATAAAAATAGCTTTTGTCCTGAAACTTCATCATTGTGCACTTGTGGCCACAATTAACTCCGCCCACCCTAAGAACTGCCTCCATGACCCGCCCACCTAGGGCCTTTTGTCAGATGCTGCCCACTGGGCACTTTGACTTAAATCTTCCACTGGGCATAGGCAATTGGCTACTGCCCAATGCCACAAATGTGGGATCTGCTTAGTTAGTAGAGAGAGGGGATGGGCCTTTAATAATTGTGGCAACATGGACAGTGATCATTGCCAATGAGCCCCAGAGAAGATATAGCATAACAAAACCCTTGAAATTCAGCAAAAGAACTTTTGTTAAAACGGAGTTGAGATGATCTGATTTATCACAATACCCATGAAATTCAGCGGGTGTGGAAAGTGATGCTCATTACCCCAAATTGTAAAGTTGAAGGTAGCCGATCGGTCAATGTCAGTTTTCACGTTATCTGAACGCATTTTCAAATTCAGGTTTTATATGTTATGTTATGTTATCTTGCATTTGTATAGCACCTACTGCCATAGTTCTTGGTGTCAAAGCGCTTTTGTCTTTCAGAGAGGCAAAGGAGGACTATGACAGACAATTCAGTAGCAGTAGGGATGGATAAGGAGCTCAGGAATGCATGATAAGGAAAAGGTGGAAGAGCTTATATGCACTCCTAGTGATTTAAAGGCATCACCAATCTACCTTATGTCCCAGTCATTTGGGTACATTTTGGACAAGTTGAACTTATACCCCATCAATACACTATATTGCTGATTCAGCCCTACAGTATACATGAGGGATATTGACAGTGTTCTTGTCCCTTTGTCAGTATGCGAGTGATATGTGGGTCATAGCAGATGCTTGGTATTAGAGTTCAAGAGCCAGGTTGAAAATAACAGGGGGACAGCAGGCAAATTTGTCGAGTCCCCCTTTTCAAGACAAATTCCTCAAAGATATTGCTTGTCATTATCAACCTGGCCTTGGTCTCATAGTAAATGACCTTGATCAACCTTGAGAATGACAGTGATAACCCAAATGCAGGCATGGTTTGACTGTGGAGCAACCAGTGCACCTAGTCAAAGGTCTTTTTTCTGTTGAGGTGAGCCTGGTTACTAGAATTTATTGCATGCTGAAAAGTGGCATTACGCACTTTTCAGCGGGCAAAACTCACCAATTCATGGATCGGACTTTGCGTGTATTTCCAGGACTTTGCGTGGGTCCTTCACGACTTTGCGTGCCGTCGAGCACAGTGCCAGAATACTCCACGCAAAGTGTGGGACGGGCCTGTGCAAACAAATTACTAGGGGACGGAATAGGCTTATTCCCCGTTCTCCCTGCAAAAGGAGGAAGAACAAGGAATAACCTGGGCTTGTTGAGGGACAGGTAATACAGAGAAATCACACACTCAGTGAAGCGCAGACATAACCGTGCATGAACCAGGGAATGTTCACTGGGATGAAAGGACGCTCAAAGGAGACAGGAAGCAGCCAAGATTGTGTATGGAACTTTGGACATATCGGAGAAAATGCAGCTCAGATAATAACCTAAATAAAGTGAAGTGAGAAAGCCTTTCAGGAAGATTGATAGAGGCACCAATCACAAATTATGCTTCCTGTTGGATTGCACAACTTTCTTGCTGTCATGATAAAAGGATGCCTGTTTAAAGTGTCAAATATGGATAAATGTGCACGCTTAATAATATTTTTCAACAAGTGTAAAAGTGAACCTTATCAACTACAACCATTTTGAAGGCCCTACATGTGATTCCAGAAACTGGCTAGGTGATGCAAAGCATATTGGGGGTCATTACGACCCTGGCGGTACCTGTGCCAGTAAATACTGGACCCGGTAATTGCCCATTTCCGGCCGCCGGAAAATATAACTCCCCATTCCTATTGAGTCCCATTGGACTCAAAGGGAATGGGGAGGACGGATGCACCGACACCATTCATGAATGGTGCCAGTGCATCCGTCGAGTTCTGCAAGCAGGTGCCGTTCAGCCTGCCAGGTCAGACCTGGCGGGCTGAAAGGCTCCTGCACACAGAACTCGTAGTTTGTCAGTCCGGAAACAACAGTACCGGCAAGTTTACCGGTACCGTTGTTTCCAGAACGGCAAACTCGCAATGAGGCCCATTGTCTCAGAAGGATAGCTCAGGGGCAACGCGCTGCCTTGGCAGCAAGTCGACGCTGAGCAACACAGATTCGACCCTCGTGTCTGCGCTTAGAAACCTCTGGGTATTAAGCGCGTTATAAATAACCCATTACAATTTACAATTTACATGCACAAAAATGCATACCAGTCAGAACATTTGCCTCTTGTAGAAAAATACTAAGTCCCACGTATGTGGTTATCAGCAAAATAGCTCAGCCTGGGTCCCAGAACACTTGTCTTCTCAGACTTGAAGCTTAAAAAGAGCTTGATTTCTTAGTATATTCTCACAATTGGAATGCCATATGCAGAGAAAAATGTATCTGTAATTTTAGATGTGTTCCTTTCTTTTTAATGGTGAACTCATTGGAAAATGCAATTATAAATGTATAGGTGCACTTGTACATTTTCAAATAAATGAATGTAAAATGCAAGGTAGAACCGAAATCTCATTCGTAGAACCAGTGTCTTTCTTTTGCCATGTTTTCACTTTGCTTCAAATAATGCTGTGACGCATTTAAACCTCAAAAGGAAACCACCCTGACACCCTTCCTTGGGGTAACCTGAAACTGCTTGAAAAATACTTTTCTGAATCGTAACCTTAGTTCTGGAATGCAGTTATAAGATATGAGGTCCTACAAGCTCAGATCTATCTTGCTGACACTGGTTTATCACCTTAAGTTTGTGGATACTGTCACATGTCTGCGACCTCTCAAATATATAACTTCAGACTCCCTCATAAAATCCATTAGCTAAAAGTCATGGAACTGTTATCCGGTATTCCGTGCACAGCAAAATAAACTTTGCCTTGGCATAATTTCATGTCAGGAAAGAGAAGATGCATCAACAGTGACCTCTAGTGGTCGAGGTCAGCAACTCTTCACTTGTAGATTGAAGAACAAGTTATTTGTGTGTCTTTGAAATTAAAAAGTTAATTATTAAATAAAATAATATATTTTGAATGCAAGGTCCGATCAACGTGGGGCCAGTTGCAAATCATAGATAGAAGGATGTCTTTTCACCCCATATGGAGGAATTCGCAGGGTTCTAACAGGTAACTAATACAATGTGGTGCAGATTGATGAAATGGGGTGAAACTGCATAAGGAACAACACTTCGCCAGGCCACACACCCTCAAACCCACAAAACCTACCACAAACCCACAGACACATTTTGACTTATATATATATATATATATATATATATATATATATATATATATATATATATATATATATATATAGATAGATATAGATAGAGATGGGAAAGTAATGTTTGCATGCAAGCCAGTAGAGAGGTTAATGCCGGCAGGTAAAACTTGTTTGACTAACCAATTGTATATGAGACTATAACATTGTGGTGATCTCCATGGTGCAACGCTGGAGACCACCTTGGTTTAAGATTACTCTATTCTTTTACATACGTTTCAAATTTTGAGCAATCACTGTCTGTTTATTGCCTGGAATTACAGGATGGGATTGTATATCAGGGAACCTGAGATTAGGCATGTCACCCTAACTGAACCCATACATCTATAAGTAAACCTATGTATACTATTGTAAACAAGGACATTTTAATTATCCTTGGAGGCGATGTGGAATGGCTTCTCTAGTATAACTCAAATTGGAGCCTTTCTTTAGTTGTTTCCATGCTCCTTGATTAAACTCCTTCTTCTTTGCTATCAGCTCTTGGTAGCTGTTCCTATAATGTATGCTTGTCCCTTCCCCTTACCCTTCTTTGCTTCACTAAGCACTTAAGTCTTTGAAACCCTACATTCCCTATCATACAACTGGCACTTTGCTTCTGTTTAGCCCCCTTATTTCCCTGTATTTTAGGGGTATGTGTGACCGAGGGTGTTAACTAGTTCACTGTGAAATTCGAGTGGCTCATCTAATTAGCCTAAATTTGAATATTTGTTGAAAATGGCAAAAATCTCCACATTAAAGAGGGCAAAACCACCTGGGCCTTGTCTATTTTTGTCCATTGAGTTTGTACTAGGGCTAGTAAAGGGTTATGACTACTTTTTTGATCCCTCGGATAATTACTGGAGGAGTTAAAGGACAATATTGGGGGCTCCTGATCAATCTCAACCAGTTCTACCACTTCAGAGAATGTCACTGCCCCCCAAGAGCTGACATCCAAAAACATGTAATCAAAATGTGAAGTTTTGTGTATGGCTCTATAGGTCGGGCTTGCTGGGCTGTCCCCTGCCATTTTCCCGTTACAAGACCTCAGGCTTAGGGAAAATAGGCAGGTGGCTGCCTGCTCTGCTAGTTTATAAACCCTACTTGTGGGGATTGCATCGAGTTGCACAATACCCCAAAAATGGTCCTCCATTTCGGTTAGAGATTCTGCTGATGGACAAGGTTCGGTTCAATCTACAGGTTCAAGTCCCCAACAACTACCATTGTGTTCCCATTCTCTAACTCAGAGAATAGATTGAAACTCTTCCAATGCATTTACCAACAAGTAAGTATTATTTCTCAATGTGTGTATTTTAAGTGCCGTGATATTCAAAGAGTCTACATCAAGAGTAATCTATCTGGCCTTCAATGACTGGTTAATCCACCACTGGGTCTACCCTTGGGACTGTTACTCATAGTAGTGTGATAAGTAGAATATCCATTTAGATGTGTTTTCTCTATTGTCCATGTTTCCTGAAGACATACAATCTCAAAGCCAGTGAAAAATTGCAGCCATTCAGGATCCTCCACTTTTCCCTTCAGGCCACATATGTTCCATGAGAGAAAAGAAATGTCCAGACTACTTGCCTCAGGGTGTTTAGTGGCTTTCCTTTCCTTATCCAGGGGATGAATTAAACGATTGCTAGTAGGCAGAATTCAACTTCATTCTAAATCAATGAATTAACTATATACAGAGCTGATCCACTCTCTGGCCTGAGTGGAGACAATAAGCCACGAGGGTGTGTTTTTTCGATATTAGTTTCTGGTTCACTTGCAGAAAAAGGAGTTAAATTGGTTATTCATGGTTGAGCCTGGTGCAATTGAATTTGAGATATAGATGCAGGTAAGGACCTATATGCAATACTAAGGTGCCCCTCAGCCAATACCTGAGACAGGAGTATGTTGTAATTGGTTTTAGGGTGTTCCATCTTCCTTTTGAGGTTGCTGTTGCTAAGGTATTGAAGGGAGGGAGGTGTATTGTAATTGGTTCTGTAGGTTGGCTGGTGATGTCATTTGGAGTATGGAGTGTTGATGGATGAGATGTGTGTAAGGTTCCACGGATGTCAGTTGGACCTGCTGAACTGGGCAGGGTGGATGTCCCAATGCTTTCTCTACTATGTGACTACAGAGAAATAAACCTATATGTAAACTTACCTTCTGGTTCCTGGCATTGTGCGAGAAGGTGACTCCGTTTACATCAGAGTACTATTCTGATTACATCCCAGTTAGGGACCAGGTACCAGGGAGCCACCAACTTCCTTTAGATGTGACCATATTATTGAGAGGCAGCCCTTCCTGTGCCTTAGCCAGTGTATGCATTTCTTTTGAGTGAATCACCTCCTTCTTTGGAAATGGTCAATCATTTTGGAACTTTAGTCATATACGCTGTTCTTTTCTTGCTTGGCACTCTGACCCATTGGGCTGTGAAACCTTTGATATGGCACTGAGTTGCAATAGTCATAGGTGTAGACTTTTCAGACTGAGCGAACCCATTGATGTTCTGAGTTCCATAAACTTGGACTTGGGATCGGCAGAGCTGCTTCTATCCCTATTGGTGTTAAGTTAGAGAGTGAAAGGGGGTTTGAAGTTGATCAAGTCCTTCTAATGGTCTTACTGGTGGGATGTGATGGTCCAAGCCTGGTAACTGGTTTTGATTTCTCATCTTCATTCAGCTGTGCTAAAGAGAATTTGTCAAGAGGTGATGAACAAACTTGGGGTTTGACTTCTGATTAGAATCTACAAGAGCTGCAGTGAACTGTGCTAACGGGCCAATTTCCCTTGCACGAGAAAAACATAAGTGCTCCAAAAGCAGAGTCAGTATATTTAATTGTGTTGTTAAATTATTCATTTCATTTCTCAATAATAATAAGGGTTCAAATCAATAGCTATTCTGCAGGGATTTATCCCGCTCCGTTATTTGTAATCCTGCTTGTTACCTTTTGACTCAGGGCCGAAGACTTGTCAATAAGGATAGGTTTCTAGCTGTTATGCTCCATCACCTGACCTACAGGCTCCATGCTGTTGCCCTGTGACATGCGGCTGGTTAGGATTTCCATTACTTCATTACTAGATCCGTAAATTCCAAAGGCAAATATCTGTTGGTGCTGGTATAATGGCTCCAGAAAGAGAGCCGAGAATCTGAGTTAAAAGAAGTCCGACTAAGAACGTGAATGAAAAGACAGAGAGTAACAAAGAAACTCATAGACCCAAGAAGAACAAAATACAATCATTTTGACAGAAACCAAATAACAAAAGACCATACCTCTCTCTTCAGCTTCTTATAGATATCACAATCCAAGTAGTAGCAGAGACCTGGAACCCGCTGAAAGGTCCCTGATAAAATGTTAATCTTAAATGTGTTTTCATTCCTACAGTTTACTTGACCAACCCACATGAACTACACCCTAAGGAGAGTGTCCTTGAGAAAACTGCCTAAATTCAAGGTCATGAAATCCCAGACATTCATCAAATCAATTCAGAAATATTCAGGAACTCACACTTTCTCCATTAATTTGAGATTAAAGATAAAAGGTTTTTCGCACATGTCCAAGTTCAGGGACAAGTGTGGCTTACCGGCTCTCATAGATACAGGGTCCCCAGCGACCTTAATATCTAGAGAAGTGCTTTAGACTCTCAATCAAGGAATGCGGAAAAGCCACTGTATTTCCCTCAAACCTCTACTTGGAGAACTGCACAAGTTTGATCGGAAGCAAATCAAACTAGGGTGACACTGTCTCACCCATCCGCTGACAGTCATAGCTCCCCAGAGCACACCTGTTTTACTGGGACTTCAGAGGCTTTCACCTCACATAGATTATCTTAACCAAATCCTTTCAATTCAAACTTGCTGCCCGATCAAACTCAAATTAAAGAGAAGTGCTAACTATGTCAGTTTGAATGGCACCTGTCATTTGATTAAAAAACATCCTGACTCGGTAGAGATTCATTTCCGAAACACAAAAGTCCCAGACAACACAAGTATACCTGTAAAAGAACAAGATGGAAGTGAAGGGACTTCCACAGAACCTTGGAGAATAAATCTTCCTCCAAACAACCAGTGGTTCTCCACTTTGGAGAGAAGCCCACAGAAAAGTCTTCCCTGTACAAATTAATGAAGATAAGGAAACAGTTTTCTCAAAATGTTCCATAACTCCATAAAGAGGTTTTATTAGATAAAGATTACTCAGGAAATTGCAAAAGGATCAGAAGATTCCCACTTTTCATATGATTGATCAATTAGAATATGGACTTAATGTGATGGATTCAAAACACATGATTGCCATCGGGTGCATTCTGGAGACCCAAATTGGAAATAAAAAGATAAATCGTCATTGTTGGGTCTTGCGAGATGTTAGCTCTGATTTTTATATCAGCAATGATATATCACATCGATTTTTAATTGATTTGGATCTTATGAATAACAAAGTCTGGTCCAGAATCAGAGGAAACCTGATGTACATCAATGATCTAGAAAAGGCATTTTTCTTAGACCAATAGCTGCCTTATGCTGCTGAAGTTCAAATCAAAGAAATTACTATTCCATTAAATTCATGACAATTGCCTGTAAAAATTAGAAAGGACAGAAGAAGCTTTTATTAATTTAACTAACATTCTCCAGCACCAAGGTTTCTCCCTGCATTCATCTCCGTTAGTAGATCACAAAGATGGCACAATCCAAAAATTAGTTGACAATAGCGATTCCCAAAGCATCACCTTATCCCCAGATACTACCATTGGACTGGCTGTTGATTTCTATGGATTTATCAAATTCTACTATGGGCCATATACCAGAAGATTGTTTTTGCAATACTGATGGTAACCGACCAGAAACCGACAAAGCAGGATTTTTATGGGGTAAACCCTGTGCCCTTATGGAATGGAGGATATTACCTGTGATACCCTGGAAGATTGCATAGCATTCAAAGTCCCCAATAACTACCTCAACACTAGGGAATCAACTGACCAAGTAGACGCTATAAGGAAAGACCTCTCTACCCAATTAGAAGACACTTCAGAAATAGCCACCCCAGAAATATCTCCAGGCTTCCACCAGATGGTAGGAGAACATATCAGTATGGCTGAGGCCTGTGAGACAGAAGAGCAAAAACAAAAGTTAATACAGATATTTATGGATTTTCAGAAAGTTCTCTCTGCAGATTCATATGATTGTAGACATATGTCTCTTCACCATACAAGCATATGTACAGTCCATAACATAGTGCCAGTATTTTTCAGACCATAGCGATTACCTCTAGCATCCATGGAACAACTCACAGAGATTATCAAGAACTTGGAATCATATGGAAATATTCAACTAATCCACAGTACCTCTAATAACCCAGTATTAGGAATACTGAAACCCAATGGACAATGGAGACTCTGTTCAGACCTACAGGAATTGACTAAAAGGATAAATATGTCACAATGGCCTCTTCCTTATTGTTAGGCAGAAACCTGTGCAGTTCCCTTGGGGAACACTGCAAAAGATTTAAGACTACAGGTATAGCAGTAAACCCACTTGGTAGCAGTCTGCACCACCCAGATTTACCTGGTAGCTGTGGCTGAGCAGTCAGACTTCCCTCAAGAAGAGTTAGGCAGTATGCAAAGTATACACAATATGTACTCAGACACAATAGCACAAGCAAACACTGACCAGAGCTTGGTTTCAAAAGTATATAAGTATTTATTTTCAAGAACACATAAGTTGAAAACACTCTAGCAAAATATAGTAAAACACTCTAAACACAGTTATATGGAAAGCAGTCCCAATCCTTATTCCTATCTAGACAACTCTAGGTTAACACCACATAATTCAAACAGAGGTGAGCGCTTAACGTTAGATGACACTCTAGTAGGTAAAAAGAAGGGAGAAGGAGCAGAATTAGGATAAACACACCACTCTAAGGTTAAGAACACTTTTTGTAAGGTCAAAGAAGCACAAAGTCACAGGTGAGCAAAAGTCACTAAGCAGGGCCCACTCTTAGAGCAGACAGAGCGAAAACGTGCCCAAGATCACACAGTTGGTAGGGATTCAGAGTCTTGCAAAAGAGTTCGGAAAAGAGTTAGAGAGGCTTAGAAAGTTTAGCCAAAGCGTCCCAGGTAATCCCAGGATCGAAAGCCGGGGGCTAAAACTACCCCGTACAGTCAGTGGCAAGGGAAGCCAGGTGGAACACGGTACCTTAACGGAAAGGATCCTCCAGCGGGGGCAGTTGTTCCAGGCAGTGGCAGCAAGGCTCGACGTCGGTCAGGGGAGAAGAAGATCTCGCTGAAGAGCAGAAGAAGAAGGTCGTTGCACTGCCCGGGAAGAAACCAGCCGCGGAGTCCTCCGGTTAAAGGGTCGTACCGACTTTCGCGGTTGGGGTAAAAGTGGTGGGTATTCCGGTTGCCAGGGTGCTTGGCACTGGCAAGGCGGCCACGAGATACCTCGAAGAGCGGAAAGAAGGTGAAAACTGGTTGTCCCCACCAGTCAACGGAAGGAGCCACTCCGTTAAGAGTTCTCCTCGGTCGCCGGGAAAAGTGGTGAGATGGTTCAGCAGGGCTCCACCGGCGGTGTCGTCGTAGCAGATCAGCTCAGCTCGTCCCTCGTTGGATTCTTAGGTCCTGTGGCGACTTCTGAAGTTCCAGTCCCCAAAGCCCTGCTTTTATGCAGCAAACCCCCATTCACCCAGCCTAGCTGTCACTCAAACATGCTAAGTGGTGAGCCGGCCGGCTCACCACTTGGGCCAATCAGGACGGAGTGCGACTTGAGTTACCTAGGTAACTCAGTCCAGGGTGCCTAAATCCCCCTCCACCCCTCCTAAGTACCCCAGACAGAGTGGCACCACTTTGGAGGGCTTCTGTGGAGAAGCCCGCCAAAAGTGGGACAAAGGGCTCCACTTTGGGTCAGAGTTACAGAGGCGAATGCCAACGCCATTTTAGCATCAAGTCTTGGCAAAAAATCCCAACCGGAGTTACAATAATAAATATATAAACCGGCGGTATGTTTAAGGCTACCGTAAATAAATAATTAAATGTGTTAGCCTAAAACAATGGGAAATCCCATAGGAAAATATTCGCGGTCGAATATAAAACGTAGTTTCCACTGCCACCAGCCAAAACTCGATCAGGGGGGACGGAGACGTGCCCCCTCGACTAACAGACCCTGGGGCAATCGAATTGCCCCAGCCAGTACGTCCACAATATGATGGTTTGTACTGGTTCTGTTCAGGATTTAAGACTAGTAAAGTCTTTGGTGACTTTACATGCCCTGGGAGACAGTAGTCAGTCCCAGGGTATGGAGTCTATGTTGGGGAGTCCCTAGGACACCCCTGGGTTACGGCACAGAGGGTGCTGTGTAACCCACATCACAAAAATATATGAGGTCCTATGGAGTAAAAGACCCCATAGCCCATTCAACACAAGGTTTACCCAAGAAAACACACTTCAACATGCCCAAGAGTGAGGGTAAAAAGAGTCTCACTCTTGGCAGGAGAAAAAAATAAACCCCATCAATCCAGCAAAGCTGCTGGGGAACTCACTAGGTAGGGAAATTCAGCCTAAACAGAGAATTCTCCCTAACACTTATATTGATCAGCGCCTTGCACAGATCCAGGGTTTGAAAGTATATACTGCCCTTGATTTGAATAATGGATATCGGACTGTCTTAGTACACCATGAATGCCAATACAAACTTGCAGCAGTACACATGGACAGGAACTAATTTTGGGTGTACTAACAGTGGATATTAGTTCAATATCTTCCTACATAAGACCATGCCTGATATTGTAGAAAGAGGGACTTTGGCTTATGTGGATGATCCATTAATTAAAAGAAAAACTGTGGAAGTACAGCTGGAGGAATTCTGCCATGCATGCAGGTATGAGGTTATCACTTCAGAAAGCACAATGATGCAAAACTAAAGTGAACGTTCTGGGCCATCATATCACAGCAAAGGGTCTTAATACTCAGAAGAAGGTTTAGGCTCTACTAAAATTGAAGTACCCTACAAATCTACGTGATGACTCAGCTTCTTAGGATTGTCTAACTACAGTTGGAAATCCAAAGAGGATTATGCAGAGACCACTCAACCCTTGTTCCATATTTTGAAAGCAGGGGTCAAGTGGAATGGCGGAGACTCCCTAACAGAGGCTTAGAGACAACTGAAAAGGAGTTTTTCCCAAGCTCCATGCTTGGATCATCCCATCAAAAACAAGGGTTTCTTCCTGGAAACAGGCTTTTCAGACACCTGCTTGGCCACAGTCTTGTATCAGATGTGTGACCAGGTTAATAAAGTGATTTCTTACACAGGCGAAACATTATAACCTGTAGAGATCACATTTAGTGCATGTAAGAAATCACACCTGGCAATGTTATGGGTGTCAATGGGGAAATTATTGTTGAGACCTCCCACCAGCCTCTACAATATTTGCAGAGTGACCGGATAGAATTGGGAATGTCCCTAACTCCTGGATTACTTCCTAGATACATTCAAATCAGGTTATCCTGTAGAAATCAGATAAACGAAATGAGTGCAATTGCGCAGGGATTAGATGATCTTCATAATTGTGTAAAAGGTGAAAAGTTAAAAACCACCAATAATGTGCAGGCATATCTAGCCTCTCCTCATGAAGTATATGACAAGAACACCTGCCAGAGAATGCCCATAGTCTATGTGGATGGATGTTTCTACCATATTAAAGAAAATGATGAGAAAAAATGAATTGGTGTCATTGGGAATGCATGGGTGAAGGACACCCCTGAACCCAGGTTAATTAGAAAAATTGCTCCCCGGAGTAGTCAGGTGACGGAACTGATCGCAATGTATAAAGCTGTCCTTACTGACAAACATCACCAGCTCCAAAAAATAGTAACCGATTTAGACTATGGGCCTCATCACAAGTTGGGCAGTAGCCCTTAAATGTGGTGGTAATGCTATTAACGCTGCATTTAAGGGATGGCACAATCACAAGTCTGGCCACATTCACCTCCAGCTATGAGCTACGAGCAGCTATGAGCTGGAGGTGAATGCGCCAGCAGAGAGGGCATTCTCGGCACTATTAGCGTTGGCACAATTTGTGCAAGCGCTAATAGCTCCCCAATGGACCCAATGGGGATTTACTGCTACTCGTGATACGGCGCTAATAGCTATGTCCAAAATGGATTCTTAAGCACTTAGTAAACTGGAAAGCCAGAAGTATGCCTTGTGCAACCAACAAACCCCTGACACGTGGGAGGTTAATCCAAACAATAGTTGATTTAGTTACATCAAACAATATGACCCTATTTTGGCAGAAAATAAAGAGACACTCAAACGTTGATGGTCCCGATACAGCAGGTAAGGTCCCGATACAGCAGGAAACAATTTGGCTGATCAACTGCCAAACCCAGAGCAATCCAAGGAAAGTATATTGACATGGAACAGCTCCTTGGAGAAATTCAGATAACTGTAGTGACTCGATCACAAACTCAAGCTGAAAGCAAGCTTTCTATTCTGTAATGGAGTAGAGCTGCTCTAGACCAAGATTTAATTATCACACGGAAAGAAAACCCAATCATAGGACGAACCTATAAATATCTAGAAGACCCAGAAAACCTTCATTTATCTGAACCAGATTGGCAGGGAAAGGAAGATTGCTGGGTGTGAATGAAATTCCAGAAGATGTTTGAAATTCAGGATGGATTTTGGGTTTGGAAATCCCAATCTAGTTATTGTCAATGGGTGGTACCTACCTCATTCTGAAGTATAAATATTAAACAATGCCCATTAATGCAGAAACAGCTGATCATAAGGGTTTTCAAAAGACAATGGAGATCCTATGTGAGGTCACTTATTGACCACACATGGGACTAGACCTAAACATTTATTTAAAAGGTGACCTAGTGTGCGCTCAGTTCCAGCCAAGTTCTCCCACTCACAGGGCACCTTTAGAAAAGAGATGAATGACCTTACCAGATCAACTTTATTGGTCCAGTTATCAGTTCTGTATGCAACAACCAATACATGTTTAGTGTTACGTGTCTCATTACCAAGTGCGTCAAATGTCTTCCTGCTTCAAACTGCACAGCAGCGACAACAGCTATGTTATTAAGGAACCACATATTCTTACTGAGGGAGTCATTTCACCAGTGTGGTTCTGACTAAAATGTGGGAAATTCTTGGAGTGAAGAGAAAACTGCATCTTGCCTGCAAATAGTATTAGTATTGGGGTATTTATTGAGTGCAGGCATAGCTTTGTGAAGCTGCAGAGCACTTTACAATCAATGGGGGGAGTGATGGAAGCAGAGTAACAAGGGAGCTGGGAGCTAATAACAGGGAGTAGGGCAGGCAATTTGCCACTAAGGGATCTACAAGCAACTAGGGGAGCAAAGAGTGGGGAGCAGATCACCCAGTCTCAGTTAGAGTGGAGAGTGGAGGGTGTGTGGATCTAGGTGTTAGGCCTTCCAACCGGCATCCAGTGGGGGGTTGAGTGATATAACAAGACCTAGTTGGTATCTAAAAGAGGTTTGTGGTGGATTCAGACTCCATTTGAGACTTACGATTACAGCTAGTCCTGATGGCTCTGAGGTCTACATCCACATCTGCAACGAAAATGTCCCCTTTTGATCTCATGAACGGTAGGAAAATGGTCTTGCCTCAACAACTGTCATACCAAACACAGAAACATATGTTGATCAACGCCTCTATCACTCATGAGTATGTGGAGAACTTGCAAAAGCACCTCCAGCATGCTTTTGTGTATGCACAGAGAAATCTTAAAAAGCTGCGGTAAGTACCAAAACCTACTATGACCTGCAGACGTCAAACAAAGATTGTGAGGTAGCTGACAGAGTTTATCTGCATATTTTCTGAAGCAACCATTTCAAAGAACACAATTTCCTTGCTGTCTGGAAGCCATCATGTGACATTGCTGATAAAATCTTTCCCATTTCATAACAAATATGAATTCCAAAAGAGAAACAGACAGAGGAATGCTGGATCTATGTGGACTAGCTAAAAGCGTGTCACCCTTTAAATGCTCTTCATCGTAGAGGGGTTTTGTAGGGAAAATTGGATCTGTCAGAGAAAATGCAGCTGCACAATGGCCTAAAATAAAAGAAAACTGAGAAAAGTTTTTCTGGAAGAGTGAGGGAGGCACCAATCACAAATTATGCCTCCTGTTGGATTGCATATTTCGCTCTCTATCATGATAAAAGAGATGCCCATTTAAAGTGCAAATTACGCATAAATGCACATGCTTAAGAATATTTTTTAACAAGTGTAAAAGTGTACCTTATTAAGTGCATCTATTTCCAAGACCTTAAATGTGATCCCACAGACTAGCTAGGTGATGCAAAGCTCAAGGACAAAAACGCACAGAAGTCGGAACTGTTGCCACTTGTACCAAAAGGCCCAAGCTTGTGGTTATCAGCAAATTAACAGTGCCTGGCTCCCAGAACACTTATTTTCCCAGCCTTGAAGCTTAGAAATAACTCAGTTTCTCAGCATATTCTTATAATTTGTCTGCCATGTGGACAGAAAAGGAATCTGTAATTTTAAAATGTGTTTCTTTCTTTTCAATGTTGAGCTTATTGGAAAATGCAGTTATAAATGAATCGGTTCACTTGTGAAAGTTCATATTATATAATGTGAAATGCAAGGTAGGACTACAATCTAATTCCTAATACGATTGTCTTGCTTTTGCCATGGTTTTATTTCACTTCAAATCATGCTGTGATCCATCTAAAAGTGAAACGGAAACATCCAAATACATATTGCTCGGCCTAACTTGAAACGGTTTGCAAAATGCCTTTTCTAAAGCCTAACCCCAGTTCAGGAATGCAGCCACAAGACATGAGGACACACAAGTAAAAATCTAATTTGAAGACATTGGTTTTTCACATGAAGCGTGTGGATACTGCAAGGGAATAGAGGGCAGGAGGAAAGGGGAATGCTAAAGTGATAAAGATACTGGTGCAGTCTCACATATGATGCACTGTGTCTCCCATTTAAATTGAGTAAGAAGTGAGAAGCAATTTACTTAAACACCAATGCATTTTGCACTGACCAGTAAGATTTAAAACTGAATGCAAGTTTGATGCAACTTGAATGCAGAGTGCTTTTGTAAGATTATGCACCATTAAATACAATCATTGCGCCATGCCAAAACAGAATCACATATGCCATAGTATATTCTCAACACACTATCATCTCAGGTGATAACATGTGATACGCATTCGATGTGAGTTTAGACATAAATCAAATATGTGAGCAATCAAAATTAAACACTGAGAATTCCTTACATCCGTAAAGAATTGTCTGAAGTGTTAAAACCCTGCAGTCCCTTGTTTTGAAATGCACATATGTGTAATGCTGGAAAAAATAGAGGAGCCCCTTGTGGGCATGCGTGATTGGGGTATCATGTAATATTATCCCCATATATATGGTCGCCGTAAATAATATCGCCGGGAAAAGGTTGCGGCGATATTATATGGGTGACCATATATATGGGGTGGGGGCAAAAAAATAAAAATGTAAAAAAATGTAAAAAACTAATTTTAAAAAAGGTTTGGGGGTTGCGGAGGTGTCCCCCGCATGTTCCATGCAATAATGTCGCCACAAAAAACGGCAATTTTTTGGCGATATTTGTGCATGGCGAGATTTTTGTGGCAACGTTATTAATGGAACCGTGATTGGGGTCAAGATACAATGGTAAACAGAGAAATGTCCAGGCTGCTAACAACTTTATATGTTGTATACATTCTGATTATTTCCAGAAGATTCACATCGTACAAAATGAGTCACGAGGAGTATCTCAAATGTTTGTTAATTTTTTATGTGCAATAAAAAATAGTTTTTTGTATTTTTATATTTCTAAGGCATAGAAACAAAACACAAAGAGCATATCTACATGACATAAATTGTGAAGCAAATACTAAATCAAAGCAATAAAAAGTTCAAAAAATAATAAACAAATAAACATTAAAATCATAGATAGGTTATTTACAATTCAAGTTATGAGGTACTGTAAGGTATAGTTAATAATAGACTGAAATGAAATTAAGGGCACAGTGTATTAATAATCATGCCTTGAATCTGCCTACGTGAGCGTTTGGAGTCTAATGTTTTACAGTGGCCCTTCTCATCTTCCGGGCATTGATACACGTTTGCTGCCCTCAGTGCCTCACTGAGTCCAGACTCTTTTTTGATCAGTCACCCCTGCACTGCCTCTGGGCTTACAACGCACTTAGGGGCTGTAACTGCAACCCTACAGTCCCTTGTTCTCCTTGCACTACCCAGAGCCTTGTTGCCTTGGCTGCACTTACTCAGAGCATTGCTGCCCTGTTTTTCCCTCCCCTCTCTCTTGCACTTCCCCCTTCCCTTTCCCCTTGCACTTCTCATTCGTGCCCCTGCACGATATGAATGACACACGGCCTAGTAAGATCGTTTGTCTTGTCCTCCCTCTATCTTCCCTCTCTTGTCTTGTCGCACATAGAAACACTTGTGTACAGGCGGGTTATAAATGACTTGTATCATATAATTTTATCACAGATGCCGAGAAAAATATACAATGCAGCAGTAAGAAACGGCTAGTCTGGCAGCACCCATATGCCAGTCCAGCCAGGTAATTGCACTTAGCAGGACTGCTTTATCAGAAATGCCCAGTTATAAAAAAAAAAGTCATACCAAACTGAGGAATGACTAGACTGGATGCACCAAAATGCCTCTCTAGTCACTAATACCACATATCATGCCTGCTTAGCCTGGACATGGACAACCATCATGATTGTTTGCACAATCCTGCCCCCCCACACACATCCCCTCTCCCTCCCACCACAACCTCCATAATCAGCTCCTTGGCCCAGAATTACCTCCACATCCCTCTTCCTTGTCCCAGAGCTTATGTATGAGGCTCCTTGCCTCATAGGTAAGTACTGAGATGAGGAGGAGTGGGACTAGGAGTAATGAAGACTACAGGTAGCTAAGTGAGGCATTCCCTCAATGCACCTCTACCTCATCCCAGTACTTGTGTATGAGGCAGAGTGCCTCATATACAAGTACTGGGACGAGGAAGATTAGGGCTAGGAGTAATGAAGATTACAATAAGTAATCGAGGCATTAAACACAAGTAGTGGTGCAACACCATTCAGTTGACTGGGATTCAGCACTCCCCACCCCCTGAAATGTTTGGCTATGTTGACTCGACCTGGCTGACCTTCAGAGCTGTTGCTGGACAGAACAGGACACAGATGTTAAACGGCACCCGGGTTTTGCTGTTAACAAGGGCCCAGCAATTACTAACATAAAGCATTTCACTGTTAATACCTGCATTCAAATGCCACATTTTTTAGACAACTGAAATCGTGATGTGGGTTTAGTACTTGCATGCCAGGGGAGTGATTGGAAGGGTAGAGAGGGAACAGGAGACCACTCATTCTCGCAGCAGTCAACAAGTGGAAGCTTTCAACCCTAAAGGAGAGAGTTAACTGCTTGTAACATTGAAGCTGCACTAGAATAGTCTAATTGAAATGCGTAAAGAAATTAGATGCCCACAAACAAATAAGTTTGGCCCTCTACCACCGCCCATGAAGTTAGCACCTCTCCCAACATTTGAAGGGTTAACCCCCCCCTGAAATGTAGGTTTTGTTGCACCCCTGAACGCAAGCACACACACCATTCACCATATACACCCATGCACACCTAGCCATCCATACATTTAAGTGTGCACCCATTCACCATACATTCACACACACACACGTCATGGGGCTGAGGGGGGCCCTATTACTTCAAAAAGAAATAGTTTCTTTTTGAAGTCACTCTGATTTCATAAAGAAATTATTTCCGTTAAGGACCGAACCATAACGGAAATCATTTATTTATGAAGGCAGAGTGACTTAAAAAATAAACTTTCTTTTTGAAGTCATAGGGCTCCCCCCACCCCATGGCATGCAGGCCATGGGATGGGGGGATCCCTCGAACTTCAAAAATAAAGTTTCTTTTTGTAGTCCCTCTGCCTTCATAAAGAAACTATTTCTGTTACAGAAATAATTTCTTTATGAATGCAAAGTGAAATCAAAACGGAAAAAAATAAGTTTTAAAAAATAAAATATGTTTCTTTTTTTTTCTCCAAGTGGGGCCCCCTCCCAGGACATGTGCTGGTGGGGCCCCCCGCACCACCGGGAGTGCGTGGCCCCCGTTACGCCAGTGTGCGGAAGGATGAATACAGTTAAATGAGTGAAGGCAGGAAGAGCACTGTAGTATCGTGTAGTGCAATGGCCTTACAATTAGCGTTGCAGCGAACACGCGCCCTCAGGGGTGGACTGGCAACCAAAAGAGGCCTGGAAATCATTTTCAAAGTGGCCCTATATTGCACATTTTCAACAAGACCAACCCTTTTCCTATGGGAAAATTTGGAAATGCCACCCAAAAGAGGCCCACGATGCAGAGGCCTACCGGGAAATCTCCAGAGTTCCCTGTAGGCCACTCCACCCCTGCCTTTAAAGATTACGTGGAGACTTCTGTTCACGCATTTGAGAATAACTTGACAGAGGCACGAACAGTTTTTCCTGGGACCTGCAGCACGTTCTGGAGCAAAGGGCCACATCAGACATGCCAACATGCTCCATTCCTTTCATGAAAACCGACTCCAGTCCCGATTTTAATGGGACTTTTAGCCCCAGATTGTCCCATTATAACTGAGGCCTACAAGCCCCAAAATGCAAGGATAAAACCAGGACTGAACTTACATCCCCAAATGGACTGGGGCATGTATGCCACATATGCATTGGAATTAAATTGAATACGTTTCACACAGCATTTTAGTTTAATATTCGTTTGTGAGCAGCGTAGATAATAAGTAGCACTTCAACCCCTTTGGGAGACACCACATCCAGCCTAGCAAAAAGTGCAACGTCATTGTATTTCTTTTGCGCGGGACTTCGGTACTTAAAAGCGTTAACCTGTTTACAACCCCTCCTTTCCGAGGAAACGAGCTGCCTTGCTGTAATCTAACCGTTCCCTGGCAATAGTGGGAGGGAGCGCCCTCTCCTGACCTTTAGCAGGCTGCCGGCAGAAACTGGTTCCATCCAGCCACAGTCATCATTGCAGCTTCCATGACTCCGCCAGAAAGTGTGTGACTGGGACAGCAGGGACGGGCCAAGTTTGATGAACCTGGCAGGCGCAAGTGGGTAAATAAAGCCCTCCGGCAATGCATAAATTCAATGTCACTTCGCCACAGTTAAGAAATGCGCTAGCTCAGCGTGTTCGTCACATTCTGTAAACAAAAGGCTCTGCAGCCTTTGATAGCTCTGTGACCAGTTTCCAAACGAATGCACCCTCGCCTACCCACCACTGCAAAGGCCTCATGTATTTTCGATAACACAGATAAAGCTCCATATATTTCCCTTGCATTTGGCGCTCAGAGCAGATGTAGCTTCTGGTTTTGCAATGTGGCATTTTTTTATTTTTATTTTATCGTGGAGATGGGGAGGCAAGAGGCCAACACTTTGATCTACTCACCCAACATCAAAGAAAACCTATGCATTCAAACTTTTTTTTTTAATTTTTCGCATTAACAATTTTGATAGGGACTTTTGAGATGCAGTCTCCTTAGTAAGCCAAGTTCATGACACATCAGCTCAACCAATCACCGATTGTTCTGATTTCCGAGGCATAAATATGTCTGTACCGTCAATCTGATGTATTCCTCTTCTTTAGCGCTCAGAAACCACTTCAAATGCTCTCATGAAAAAAAGCAGGCCAAAACTGGTTTTCCATCTCCTCAGTCACCGGGAACTGAAAGGAGGAAAAAAACTGGGTGGGCAGAAGGAACACATAAATATACCATTGCTAGTATTTAAGGTAATCGATTATGACATCAAGATCTGAGGCCTTTTAACAAGACACCTAAGCAGCCTTTCCCAAAAGGGGTTATGTCAGTTTATATAAACGCTCTGATGTACAGCAGCCATCCATATGTAGCCTGTGGCCCCTCAGTGCCCAGCTAGTAGGGGCGGTAGGCTGAGTAGTGTAGGCTCCCTTTGCTCCTGTTACATGACCCCTACCTAAGTAATAACATAGCAGACCAATTTTGTTGTGGAAAAATTATAGGCCGTAGGCATTATATTTTCTTACAAAAAATACATAACAATAACACCATCATTAGCTTTTGGGCACCTTGTGTCCAGTTTTGGAGTTGCCTGAGGCTTCTCCCGAGTCTTTGTTACCCTTGGGCCTCCGTTCCTGGGCACAAGCAGCCACACCTGAGTGGGCGTTGCCTCGCCCGCTCAGGTCCCCCCAAAAAGCGCTTCTACCTGCATCCCCGTTCCTGCAGTGCCCAGAAAATGTTGTCAGAAAAAAAACCCATCCCCTTAGTTGACAGGTGTACCCAGTCATGGTGAAACATGTCTGGATTGTTTTGTGAGAGACCATGTTTTATGAAATGGAGCACTGTGCTCTTACATTATTTCTCCACTGCTTTAACTTCCTTCTTGCTGTCTCGATTGTCCTCCCAGTGCATCCCCGAGAGGCCCCACCAGGACGTAATGGTGCTCTTGAAGTGGAGTTCTTGCTTTACTTTCTCAATCCATCTGCCTGCCCGTGTCATGAAGGAGTGCCCTACTATCCATGCCGATTTGTAGGGGCCTGTCTCTGTTGAAATGGGGAAAATAGAGTGTTTCATATCAGTTCCTCTCTTATGTATTTTTTAAAACATTGCGACTTCCACCCCCAATTCTTTTTACCCCTTTTGCCCCCAAGCCCCTAGCCCCCAGTCCATGCCGAAGTTGCTGCTCCTATCCTGAATGAGGGTGTTCCAAACTCAGCTGGATCCCATCCTGCTTTGGACACTGCTTGTTTCAGTACCGCCTGAAACTGGTACCTGCTGAGTGCGCTGCCGTCCCTATGTATTAACAGTTGCCCGTCGACCTCGGACGAATATCTAGGAATTCTTGGGTGATACATCTGGGACAGTGGTCCTTCTCTTTGATGCAATTGAGGTCTATCACTCTCCCCTTCCCTGCTTTGTCCGTTTTCAGATTTCCTTAACATTATGGACATACCCTTGCTTCCCATACTAATATTGCTTTTTGCCAGGCCATCCCCTGCTACCGTTTTACGGGCTACTAGCTCCCCTACCCTGAAAGCCCTGTAATATGCCAATGCAAATTCTGTCCTGAACAAGGCTGTTTCATATATGCTACTGCATGTACTTTGTAATACTTTTAATAGAATCACTAGCTTCCCAAAGTTTAGTGGCCTTCTGCTGTCTGGTTTCTTCCCCTCCAACTTTGCCCAACCTTTCATTGCATATTTTATTCTCGGGCTGTTAGTTGGATCTGATACCCCAGTTATCTTTGTTGTGTATGCCACTGCGGCCAGGTGTGCTGCCGCCCAGGTTTTCTTTTTTCCTTTGGCAAAAGCTTTTTTCAAAAATTCACACATTTTTTCCGATTAAATTTCCCCCACATCTTGCACTTTTGTTTCCAACAACACATCTTTCACATGCTTTTCGTACTGCTTACCCGTCTTGTACGTTAGGGTGTTCCTGGTCAGCTTGTGTATGACCCGTTCCGTTCCCTGGGGTTCTCCAATTTCTTTAGAGTTGACCTCGAGGCCAACCGTTCTTTCCTTTCCAATGCTTTTAACGGGACCCATGCCTTTTGTGGCATGGGCGTTCATTCCCTGTCAGTGTCCGGTCTCAGCTCCCTGAACCTTCCCCACTGAAAACGAGATAATGCATCAGCTACCATATTTGCTTCTCCCGCGATGTCTCGCCCTTATCCATGCATTCATTTTTAGACATTCCAGTGTGATGGCTCTCATCAATTCCAATACTATTGGACATGACGCGCTACCTTTATTTAACACGTGCACTACTGCCATATTATCCGACCATACTGCCAGCTCCTTGTTTTTTAGCTCTTCCCCCCCACGCGCATAATGCTACCCAGATTGGAAAGAGTTCCAGCAGCGTTATGTTCCTTGCCCATTCTGCCTCCTGCCATGTTTTAGGCCATTTTTCCACGCACCATCTTTTCCCTAGTATTGCGCCAAAACCCAAACCCCCCGCCGCATCAGTGAACAGCACCCTTTTCTCTTCATTGTTTATAGGTGATCGCCAGATGACTGCCCCATTGAAAGACTTCATGAATTCTGCCCAGATTTCTATGTCTCACTTAATTCCTCCCCCTATCCTCACCCTGTGGTGTCCCATCTTTTCCCCTCTTGTTCTTAGCTCAATGCTTCTTTGGAACACTTTTCCTTGTGGTATGACCCGTCCCGCAAAGATAGGTTTCCCTGCTAGTGCTTGCAGTTCTCTCACCGTAGCCTTGTTCCTCCCTTTTAGCTCTTTTATTGTTTCCAGCAGGTCTGCTACCTTGTCCTCAGGGATCCGGCATACCCCCTGTCTTGAGTCAATTTCTATCCCTAGGAATTGGATAACCTGTGGTGGGCCCATTGTTTTTTCCCCCGCCAGTGGAAAACCCCACTCGCTTGTTATCTCTACAAATTTGTCCAGCATTGCTTTGCATAGTTATGATCCTTTGGGCCCATACGAACAAAAAATCGTCCAGGTAATGCATGATCTTGGCCTCCCCCATTTCTTTTGCGACTGCCCAATGCAGAAATGAGCTTACCCTCTCGAAGTATGCACATGAGACGGCACAGCCCATCGGCAGACATTTGTCTATGAAGTACTCCCCCTCCCAATGCATGCACAACCACTTCTGTGATTTGCTGTTGACTGGCAACAGCCGGAAGGCTGACTTAATGTCTGCTTTTGCCATCCATGCCCCTTTTCCAGCTTTCCTGACTAATTCCACTGCTTCCTGGAAGTCAGAGTAGGTTACTGTTGCTTCGTCCTGCGGAATGCCGTCATTGACCAAAGCCCCAGGGGGATATGATAAATGATGGATCAGTCTGTATTCCCCCTCCTCCTTTTTTGGGACTAGCCCCAGTGGTGAGCATATGAAATTTTCAAATGGCAATGCTGAAAAAGGGCCCCCGATCCTACCTAGTTCCACCTCTTTCTGGATTTTTCTGGTCACCATCTCTTTGTTCTCCATGGCAGATTTTAGGTTTTTGGGGATAATCTGTGATCCTTGCCCTGAAAATGGGATGTTAAAACCTTCTTGAAAACCCTGTCTGATCATTTTTGCAGCTTCCTGGTCTGGGAATGTTTGGAGCCACCCTTCCATCCTCTCAATTTTTACCGGTGTAGCCCCCTTCCCTCCCCAACCCATAGTTCCGCTTCTCGTTGCTTCTGTTGCTGGGTGCTGTCGCCCTTGTGCACTTGGAGCTGCTATGGTCGCCTTTACAATTCTCGCACTTGTGGCTGAATTTGCACTTCCAGTCCCCACTGCATGGTACCCCTTTTTCAAAATTTCGACAATACCCTGGCTCTGCCCGTGCTGTCCACGTGTTCCTGCTGCCACCTCCCTGCGCAGTTGGTGGCAAGTTGTTCTGCCATCCTCTCTGTGAACCATATTGCCTGCTCCGAAAGCGTTGATCCCTAGATCTGTCATAGTTACTTTCGTATCTTCTGTTATTGTATCTATAATCAGATCTGTAATCATTCTGCCAATACTGCCTCTTCTGCTGCCCCCCCCCCTGAGTTCCGCTCCCTGTTTTCCCATCTTTCCTTTAATACGTTAAATATGTAAAGGTTGAAATTTTCTTCATCCCATCCCATATCTGGAAATCAGTCCATTTCTTTTCTGAACTCGTGGTCATACTCCTGCCATGCATCCCCCCCAAATGTCTTGTATACCTTCAACACCCTCTGCTGATATGCCACCAATGCTACCCCGTCCTCTGGGAATTTGTGTAATATGATTGTGGACATTATCTGGAAGGCGGCCATCCAGTTGTCAAAACTTTTAACTATTGTTCCCCTCCTTAGCAGCCATTTCTCATCTTCTTTTATGCCCTCTATAGACACATCCATCCCCCTTTTCTGGCAGCCTAATAGAGAAAAATATCAATAAGCTCCTTTCTTCATATCTTTTCCTTTACCTTGTCATTTATATACCAAGCCATTGCCTTCATGGACCTGCCCTGTGCATCCTTACCTATTGTAGGTCTGCCGTATTTTGTCATGACTGGTCCCCCCCTCCTTGTCTATTGCAACTGTTGCTGCTACCGTTGGTGGTGCCACCACCTGTGGTGGTTTCCCTGCTACTGGTATCGCTGCTGCCCCTATTGGTGCTACCGGTTGTGGATTGGTACCCTGTGGTACTCCTCTGGGATTTGGTGCTATCGGTGCCACTGGTGGTGCAACTCCCTGCGCTGGGCTGCCTGCCACTGGTGCTACTGGTTGCGGATTGGTACCTCGTGGTACCCCTCCTGGATTTGGTACTGCTGGTGCCCCCTGTGGTGTTGGGACCGGGGTTTCTGTGGGTTCCGCCCCTGCCCCCCTACCCCTTTCTGCTTCTCCTTTCTCACCACCCCTTTCCACTTTACCCATGCCTTTAGATGATCCCTCTCCTCATCCTCACTGCTCCCTTCCTCTGATGAAGAATACCCCTGCTCCTCCCTGGGTCCCCTATTGCCTCTACCCCTTCTGCCATTGGTTCTGGGCGACTTACCCGTACCCGTGACTCATGTTTTCAACATTTTAACAATTTTTCTACCAACATCAATATTCACAATACCTTTGTTTTTCCTGTTCTTCTTCTTCTTCCTGGGTGTTTCTGGCTGGTCCTGCGATTTCCTTGGCTCTTCTCTCCTCCTCTTCTGTCCTTGCGGCACTTCATCTTCTCCTTCGCTGCTGCTGGGCTCAACAAACAAAAAAGGTGACATTGCCTTTGCCCTCTCCTCCTTTTGCATCACATCCAGCACCCATTGTGCCCCATACTCCTTCTCTGCATTCTTTGCCCATTCACTGAACTCCTGGGCCCTTCTTGCCCTTTCTTCTGCCATCCTCCTTGTCTGAATGCCTTCTTTCTGCAGTGTTGATTTCCTCCCTTCTTTCTCCCTTGTCCTGTGCTTTTATTGTGTTGGCTCCCTGACTCTTGCCTTCGTGCTTGTTGAATTGTGCTGTCAATGAAGCCCAGGTTTTGCTTCCCACTGTTATTTTTCCTATCCCTTTAGAGTGATTTGAAAAACAAGCCCACGAGATTCCGGACCTTGGATTAGAAACTCAGGTCTCCAGCCTTCCAAGACCAAGCACTTATCGTTTGAGCCACTGGTGGCCGTGCTAGCCTGGTAAATATTGTTCCTGCTGTTCCTTTAATCCCGTGTTTATGTTCTTAGAGGCCGTGCCCTACCCACGTTGTGGGACGTGCTTCCTAGGCAACAGCCCGGGGAAAAGTATCAAATTTCTGGCCGGCGCGAATGCTTGCACTTGTGTGCTACGCCCGTGACTTACGGACCGCTACTCCTGGCTTTCTTAATTCCAGGTTGCCCGCAACGGCTCCTCCACTCGACCGGATGGATCCCGCTAGTGAAGCTGCTGATGTCGGATGTCCGGATCGCGGCGTCGCTGTACTCCTCTGGGCTTCATCCTGTGCGCGCCGGCTGGACGATGGCTGGCCGATGCGGTCTCCGACCTCCGCAGTTTGTATCCCTCACTGTAACCGACTTCCCCCATCCCGGCTCACAGCAGTCTCTTCGTCTTGGCTCTGGTGAGGTAAGGTGACACAAAGCTTTCTCCTTCTCAGCTACACGGCTAACGCAAGTTTACCCGCTTCGCTAAAAGAGAGGAAAAGATAAAAGAGGAAAAGAAACCATGAACCCGCAAAGAGTAAATGTTTTTTCTTTCCCTCTTATCCAGGTCCTAGGAGCTTGCCCGAGAGAGGTGAGCTCCTTACCTGGTTTGTCATGCCTCTCCTTTCCTGGGGTTACTTATACCCCTGAGCCCTTTTGTTCTGCCCTTGGGGGCCGGGCTTACCCCGGCCCCCTGCTGTTACCTCTCGCACCTTTCCCAGGTGCCATTTCCTACCCTTCCTGGACCTTTTGTGCTGCGGGCATCATTTGGGCGCCCCTCCGTACTGCTTTCGTGCCGTTTCCCCCCCCCACCCTGCGCCTAACCTCCCAGGCCCTCTATCGTCCCGTATTTCATACAGTCCGGGGCCTGGGGCATGTGCTTGTCCCCTAAGGGAACACCTAGAAATAAAGGAGCAGACACCAGGATAAATAACATATTTTAATACATGTGTAGGGTGTCCCATGTGTGTTTTGGAAGAATCGAGTCAGTCCACCATGTAGCTGGATGGAACGTCAAGAAAAGAAAGAAAGAGAAAAGAACAAGGAAATAGAACTCCTGTTCCCGTGAATGGGCTTGGCAGTGGAGACAAAAGAATCCAAAGAGGATTTATAAAGAGGACAGATGAGAAGCAACAGTTCGGGAGAAGAAAAGAAAGCAGTGAAGAGGAAAGACTTACCTCGGAGGGTCGCTGCCTCAAGAGGCCCCCCAGGATCTGAATCCTGAAGATGGTGTCGGGTGGCGCATGGGGAGCTCCTCAAAGACTGAACCAGGGGGCTGAGCTGCTGATGCAAGGGGAAGCTTGCCCACCCGAGAGCCCTGGCATCTGTCAGGCCACCCTGGGGTCAGACCGAACGGGCCAGTGGTATTCATGGCTCAGGCAGCATGTCGGCTTCTGCCTGGGCCATTAAATAACAGCACAGCCCGGGCCATGTGGGGGCAGCCCGGGCCATGTGGGGGCAGCCCAGACTAGGCTGACCAGCGTGCCCCTAATGGCCAGCCTTGTTGCCAGCGAAGCAGCCCCATCAAAAAGTCCTACCAGTCTTTGTATGTCAGGCGCAGCCTGGGAGCTGAAAAGCGCAAAGCCTGCTCAACCCTGCAGGGTGGAGTGTTGAAGATAAGTCCCTGGCTGGCCTCGCCGGCCAGCCTGGATGAAGAGAAGGAGGAGAGGAGGAGGAAGTCCCTGGTAGCTCCGTTGAGCGGACTGGGTGAAGGAAAGCCCCAGGACACGCAGCAGACGCATTGCATAGGGGACGGGCCAGAAGAAGTCTGCAGCACATGGTAGTGATCTCAGGCGGTGTCCCTGTTGCCATGAGGATACCGCCTGACCATAAAATGGCCACAGGTGCAGCAGCGGTCACGTAGGCATCCCCATGGCAATGAGTATGCTACATGACTCCAAGATGGCGGGCCACAGCAGTGATTTGGGGCAGCCCCCGTGCTAATGGGATCGCCCAAAGAATTTGAAGAATGCCACGGACGCAGCAGTGATAGCGGGGAGGCCCCCAGTCAACAGGGCCCACCCTGAAAACTGAACAAGACCGCAAAGTACAACAGTGAGTGTGTCGGACTCCCACTTGCGCCGGGGGCTGCTAAGGACTTCTGAAGAGAGCGGGCTGCGCGTTGAGTGGGGGTGGCCCCATGTTGTGGATGGGCCACCCTGAAGAAAGAAGAGGGACAGGCCCCAGCTATCATCAGTATGGGACAGGCCCTGCCAGTTTTTGTGCTAGCCCAACATCCAGCATTGCCTTCAGCCAGCTTTGTCGCTAGCCACCATCCAGCATTGCCTTCAGCCAGCGTCACAGCCAGCACAGAGCCAGCGCTACCAAGGATAGACCCACAAAGGTACTATGAAGGGGGCGACTGACCGCAGCAGTCACCCCATTGTGACATATTTTTTTATGTAGTATGTATGTTGTTTGTCAATGTATATATGTATATTCACCGAAAAAAACTTTAAAGTGCAGTTAACACTTGAAATTCAGCAGATGTGGGAAATGATGACCAGCTTAACTCGACGCACTCCTGTTGGTGTCCCCCATTATGCCATGACCCCATAATGCTATTTTGTATGTCATTATGAATCCCTTCTCTTATAATATGTATGTTCCCATATGTTTTGCAACAGGAACGCGCCGAGTTAAGCTGGTCATGATATCCCACATCTGCTGAATTTCAAGGGTTTTGTTGCATTAAATCTGTTCATCTTAACTGTACTTTAACTAAAGTCGGCCGTGTCCATGGTATATGTTTCCCCCATATGTTTCTTTTACAGCCACTATAAATGTCGTTTGGGCCCACTAGGCAGGGCCTTTGGCCCTGGCCAGTGAGCACTGCCTTCGGCCATGTCCACTGTGTATTGTAAAAGACCACCGGGCCACTAGCCTTCGACAATGTCCACTGTACATATTCCCCCAATATGTTTCTTTTGGACCCACAAGGTGGCTATGACCTTCTGCCATGGCCACTATACATGCCATTGCCACTATGCACTATTCACACCATTCTTAATAACTTGTTCATTTTTTGACACATTTTTCCCAAATGTGCAGTTTGGGGGGACCTTGACAATCACTTGGTTTAAAATGTCATCCAATTCCATCCTGCAAGTCAAAAGTCATTAGTCTCTCTCAGCCTCTCCTGCAAAGCACCAAAACTGATATGAAGGTTTAAAAAAAAATATATTTTACTAGCATTTTCATTGATTGAATACAAAAGAAGGGAAGAAAAATAAAACAACAACCCCCCTCCACCCAATCACACCCCTCCCGATCACAGTTCTTTTGATCTTTCAACCACATAAATAACCTTCTGATTCCCTCAGTTCATTGACCTCATTGCTAGTCTTTGGAGTTCACATAATGTACAGTAAACAAATATTTTGAGGGCAACATTGTAGCATAAAATCACTTCTCAGATAATCCAACATTACCCCCCAATCACTCATAAACATCTCAGCCTCCCCCTGAATCCTATAAGTTATCCATTCCATTGACAGTATCTCCCATAGATTATGCAGCCAGTGCGTTATTGTCGGGGGTCTGAGCCTTTCCAATTTTTTGCAGTCACCAACCACACCAATGATAGCATAGATATTAAAGCTTTTTCAGCTGGTTTCGGGATTTGGTGCAATTACGGCCCAAGCAGCCCACACAGACCCTCTCCCATTGAAAGAGTGCATGTTCCTGGGTAAATATTTTTCAATTGTTTTTTAACTTCATTGAAAAAAAATTAATCTTTGGACAGCCCCACCAAATATGTTTCCAGTTCCCCTCCATGTTACATCCCCTCCAACAATTTGATGACATTGTATTGTACAATCTGTGGAACCTTTGAGGTGTATAATGCCATTTTGCCATCATTGTGTACAACATCTCCCTTAGTTGTAAGGCGCAGGTCAATTTTGGGATGTTCCTCCACAATTCTTCCCATTACTCGTGAGAGATTTCTTCTCCTATCGTTCCCTCATATGCCGATTGATAAGGCCAAATGTTTTGCGGGCTACAGGCTTGTACTATCTGATATAATTGTGATACTAATTGTCTATCTCCTGTGTGGGTAGTTCTGTGTGTCTCAAACTGTGTTAGAGGTCTCACTGCAGCTTGCCTGATTTCAGATTACGTCAGCCAATGTCTCAGCTGACTGTACTCAAATCTATCTCTCTTTAAGGCCTAGATTTATTTACATCCTTCAAACGTCACTATGTCTCCTCCCCATGTCATGTCTGCTAATTTCAGGTTATCTTATTTTTTCCATTGACTGAATGCCCCTTTTAGCATGCCCAGGGAATATTGGGGATGATCAAATAAGGGTTTAAATTGGGAGGGGCATGTCGATAAGTGACCCTTCTTCAGTCGGTCCCATATGTCACACATTGTCTTGAGTACCACACTCCTCCGAGCACTAAAAGGTCTTTCCCTTTCTGGTAACCATAGGAGACCTGCCAATGATATCCCTGTCGCTGCTCTATCCATTTGGGACCAAATTGTAATCTTACTGTTAGTAAACCATTTGTGAATCACCCGCAGTTGAGCCGCTTCGTAGGATCTAGTCATGGTGGGAAGGCCCAGACCCGCCCTTATGCCTGGGTGTTATTAACAACTCAAGGGAGACTGGGGTGTTTGTTTTGCCAGACACATGTTTGTTATCATTGTATGAAGTGGTTTAATAAATATCTGAGGGATTGGGATTGGTGGGCCTGAAACAGATAAAGTAGTCTTGGTAGAGTCACCATTTTAACCATATTAATGCAACCCAGCCAGGACGCTCTAAGGGGGGGTCCATCTATTGAAGTCTTCTTGTATTTTCTGTAATGCGTCCAAATAATTTGCCTTGTATAGGTGAGTGACATTATTTATCAATTAAGTTGCTTCCAGATGTTCGAAATGGGGAAAAGGTATGCATGTTAAGTGTTTGATCCCTTGAGAGACCTAAACCCATTAATGCAGATTTTGTCATGTTTATTTTAAGGCCTGACATCTTCTCCTCCTCTTCCAGTGTTGTTATCAATGCTGAGATCGATGTATCAGGTTTCGTCAATGTCATTAACACGTTGTCTGCGTATGCCGCAGTCTTGTGCACTTCCCCACCAAAGGAGATACACCTTATCCTCTTATTTTGACAAATTGAAAATAATAATGGTTCCAAATAAATTGCATATAATAGGGGGGAAAGAGGACAACCTTGTCTTGTCCCACGTTGGATAAGCTTGAATTAATAGAGAGGCGCATTATTGGATCCCTACAGTTGACCTCTCCCATTTGTAAAAAGTTTGAGCCAAAGCCCATCTGTTTCATTGTCTCAAATAGATAGGGCCATTCTACTCTATCAACATGCCTTTTCTGCATCTAGGGAGATTACTACTTTCTCTATAAGGTGTACAACCCTTCTAGTGTTGTCCCATGTTTGTCTCCCCAGTACACAACCTGATTGATCTTGACCTATCATATTTTAATCTTGCTGCTAGGATCCCTGTATATTTTTTAACATTGGTATTCAACAAAGATATAGGTCCATAGGAATTGCAGTGTGTCAAAACTTTGTTTGGTTTCCTTAGCAAAATCACCTTTGCTTCTATCATTGATCGAGTTATATTCCCGCTACGTTGAAACAAATTGAATACCTTTGTTAATATGGGAACTAGTTCTTTTTTGAAGATCCTATAAAAGCCGTCTGAAAATCCATCTGGTCCTAGCGCCTTATTTGTAGGGAGCCACATTTATCATTTTTCCACCTCTTCTTCTCTTGTGCCTCCAACTAGAATCTCCCTGTCTCCCAAAGTTACTTTTGGCATCTGTAATTCATTCAAGAACCCTTTAATTATTACCGGTTCTGGGCATTCCGTGGAGTACAGTTGTTTATAGTATAACGAAAACGATTGTACAATATCATCTGTTACTGTAGCTATGGGTCTGTCGCTTTGTTCTATCCCGTTAATATGACATTTTGAAATCTGTTATTTCAATTGCCTTGTGAGTAATGTAGCTGCCTTATTAGCTTTAATATAATAACGTTGTTTTATATTGAGGAGGGATTTTTCAGCCCATCTAGTACAAAGTAATTCTAGCTGTCTTTTAGCGTCTTTAAATATGTTATACCCTTTCCTACTCTTTTTCTCTGCCATTTCCATTTGTGTTTTAGTCAATATGTCCTCCCATTCTTTTTTCCAACCTGTCCCTCTAATACTATGTGTATAAACTCTTCCTGTCTGTAGTTGGGAGCAGACAATGTACCTAGGGTTATATCCTTATTCCCTATAGTTAGTCATAAAAATACATATCTACCATTAGGATCCACCACCGTACCGAGTACCTTAGCATCTAATGTATCTTTGTGGCAAACCATAACTCTGATAGTTTTCCCCTTTGCATTATCCTGAAAAATCTGCGAAAATTGACTCAGTCGAAATATAGATTTGTCTACTTTTCTAATGTGAGTTTCTTGGAGCATAACTATATCCACTAATCCCCTTCTTATCTGCATCTGCAGAATTTTTTCTCTTTGTCGGGGTATTCAGTCCTCGTATGTTATGGGATAATATTCTTATAGAAGCCATAGCTTTGTATATATATTTTTTCTATGTGGTCTACGTGTTTTATTAAGCCATCAGAACCTTTTCCTATAGGACTGTGATCTCTCCCCAACCCAATTTCATCCATTACCCCCCACCCATCCCTCTCCGGATCTGGGCCTGGTATCCTACGATTCATCCCAATACTTCTTGGGAACTGGCCCAAATTCAAACCGGTACTAACTGTGAGACAACTAACCCCTCAAGCGATTCCAAAACCAAACCGAGTCCGACACCGGTCTGTTTCTTCACTGACCAAGTCCTGCATCCACATTTGTCCTAGTCACTTTATACCCCCACACCCCAACATGCCGTAGTATACACTGGTGTTCTGTCCCGTTCCACGGTTCCATGAGTAAATCTCCATCGACCCCATCAACGTTTACCATCTTCTTGCTGCTTGGTGGGAGTACCTTTTAACTTCTCTCCTCCCTTTCGGACCAGACCAGTCCCAAGAAGATCTCGTTCCTTGCCCAACGAGACCCCGTCAATCCTCTCCTGTCACCCTGTTGTCTTCTTCCAAAATTAAGACTGACAGGCCTTCCGAACATGTGGTAGCTCTATGCTGTTTGCCATCCCATGACAACAGTATGCCAAAAGAGAAAGTCCATTTGTGTGGAATATTTCTGTCTGACAGAGCCCTAGTAACTGGTCCCATTGCTCTCCTCTTCTGTAGCGTAATTACACCAAATCTTGAAAGAGTAGTACCTTTGATCCATTAACTTTAATGTCCACCTGTCCATGGGCCGCCTTAAGTGTTCCCTCTTTAACGTTGCATGAACCAAGCACATCCAAAACATCCCGAGGCCTGTCCCCCGGTTCAGATCTGCTTGGACCTACCCAGTGAATTCGATCTATACAAATGTCTTCGGCACATCTTCTGACAACAAGTTTGCAAAACAATGTTGAATTACAGCTTTGAGGTCTGCATCGTTGGTTGTTTCAGCCAATCCCTTTATCCTAATGTTTGATCTCCGGGAAGGAGTCTCTGAGTCTTCTGTTTGTATTTCCAAATTGTGAATAGGCCTTGAGATTTGTTCAAACAGTTCTGAGTTTTGCTTTACTTCAGTAGAAACCTCTGCTAGACCTTGTTCCATGATCTCCACATATGTCACTGTCATCCTATCTTCCATTCCTCTAAGGCAGGCCGTTAAGTCCTCCTTGTTAAGTACCATGTCCCTGCTTTCTTCGGATTCCTCCTCCCTTCTTCAAAGACTTCCCCTCTCCCCTACAGGGTTCTCTTCAGAGTGTTGTCACCAGCACTTCTCTAATTGGCCCTCCTTTACGTCCCGGACCACACCCGTTTTTGCAGGGGTTGCCTTCCCTTTTGGATCCTAGCATCAGAGGGATTATGCCAGCCACAAAGTCCTATCACCGACCAAATGAGGATATTCTGTCCGGGTGATTGTATTCTCAGAGGAACAGAAAAGGGAGCAAGCTGTCTCTGTGAGCCCTCAAGGGCTTAAACCTCTCTGCAGCAGCTTTTCAAAAGGGCAATTGATCCATTGCAGTCGCTGAGCGCACTCCATGAAGGAGGAGAGCAGGGGACACAACCTCCAATATTATCTCTGTGCTGCAGTCTTCTCCTTCCGCACCTAGATCATCCAGTTCCAGGCTTTACCTGGTCCCCACTGTTACCCGAACCCTGTACTACCATCAGGGGTCCAGGTTTATCTGATTCTGTTGTGCCGCCAGCAGTATATAATGATAATTTCGCCCCCCACTGAATGTCGGCTGGGCACTCCTCATTATGCCTGCTGCCACTACTCATCCAGGCATTACAGCCAGATTACCTTCAGCATATATTCACCTTTCCCTCCTTCATTCCAATTCACTACAGGTCTGCTTTATATCGCTTTTGCAATCCGGACCAGCATTATTTCCCTTTCCCATCAGCGAGGAAGCCGTGGTCATGTAAAGTCTCTCACTGTGTCACTTAGCTCCTGTTACTGCTTCTAGTCAGCAGCTGCTTCCCAGCAGATTTGTGAAGCAGGCTAATGAAACCAATGTTACTGGGGGGGTGTCATCTTTTGGTCGCAGTCACCAAATCTCTCCACTTGCACCCCGGTTCTGGGGTCCCAATGTTTATCCCAGCTACTTGTAAGCATCTGCTCATGGCCTCACTGCCATGTCATTCCTCCTGGGGTCGGGACGCTTCAGATCGCCTCTGCCTGTCACACCCCAATCAAATGCATTCCAAGGATTGGGGGGGCACACCTCGGTCGGTACGATGCCTTGCTCGGACAGTTTTTCTTACTTTTTATAACAGCTTCTGTGGGCCCGGCTCGGAACTCGATAAATTGCACTCTCACACTCCGGCGGCCATTTTGGAATCCGACATGAAGGTTTTAAGGTGCAAGGGGCACCCCCTTCTCTTTCAAATACTTTGAAAACTACTGGATGCATTTACCCCACACCAGTCAAGGAAATTAAGTAAATGCTTTGTGCCTAAATTGTTTCTTATTCAGTCAAAATCCGCTAAGTGGTTTCCACGCTCGGCTGTTAAAAAAACTGCACTGTCTTTCGATGGGAAAATTGAATGGGTTGAAAACTGTGAAACTTTGCTGTTTTTAATAACATTTTCATTTTCTAACGTATTGTTCCCAAAATTTGCCCGTGACAAAATTTTTCTTTTGAAATCTTCATTCTAATCTATCCAGCAATCCAAAGTTAACATTAGAATTTTGGGGGGAGAATGGCTGCTTTTTAATTTCTGAAAATCCTGTCAGCCTCTCTGTTGCAATGCTCCATGGGCGATAGCTATATTTCTGGGAGACGAGGGCACCCTCCTCTCCTTCAAATATTTTAAAAACTACTGGATGCAATAACCACTGACCCCTCCTGGAAATCGATTCAATGATTCGTGGCTAAATTGTTTGGTACCTGGTTTCATTCCGGCCAGAGATATTGGCTGTGAAGCAAAACCTTTTTCTCTATGGGAAAATGAATGGGGACTAGGCCGAAACAGCATTTTTTTAACTTTCCTAATACTTTTGTATTATTTAACGGATCTTTACCAACATATCCAGCCCGGCGGGGAGGGCAGGAGTGGGGGTGGCATGAGTGCAACTTTGTTTGCAAAATGTCAGCTAAATCCATCATACGTATCAAAAGTTATTAGCAATTCATTTTGTTGGATTCCTATGGAATAAAATGCTCAACTATAGTGCGGCAACTGCCGCACTATAATGTAGTTATATGAATGTATTTATTAATTAAATGTTATGTAGCATAATTGTTAAGTAGGGGGAAGTGTAGAGTTGGGGTTTTAGGGGAAATGTTAAGTAGGAGTAGGACATTATATTTATATGGTCTTTTATTAAGAAAGGGGCTAGAGGGGCAGCACCCTGGCATGAGGTAACGGAAGGGTGTGGTGATATGCCTAATGCCGCTTTGTGAGATGGGACCACCCACAGAGGTCATCCTCTATGCTCACACCTCTGTGTGGGTGGTACCTGAGTTAGATAAGTGGTGTATTGTGTCAGACTCGCCCTATGTGTCGCCAATATCCCTCCAAGGAAGGGTGAGCTGACGTTGCATGTCCCCTGTCAGTATGGAGCTCGGACCAGGCGAATCCTAGGGAAAAAATGAGTCATATAAATAAAGAGAGGTCCCCATTGGGATACCTATCAAATTCACTCTGGTGGGCCTCATTACGAGGTTGGCGATAGAACCCACCGGTAGACGATGGGCGACCACCGATCCCGTAACTTTGTTTCCACCGCCTGACATCACAGTGCCACCAGGATATCATCAGCAGCAGCAGAACGGTAAATCACCATTCCCATGGCCATGGGCATGGGGTCACTGAAGCACTGGCACCGTTGCTAACAGTGCCAGTGCTTCAGTGAAAATACTGCTGATAGGGGCCTGAACTCCTGACAGGTCAGGCATGCAGGGGTTTCCGTGCCCCTAACAGCAAACTCTTGGTTAGGTGGTCTGGAAAGGGTGCCAGTACGTTGGTACCGGCACCCTTGTTTCCAGACCACCAAACTTGTAATGAGGCCCGGTGCCTGTGCCCCTCAGTGATCTATGAATTTAGGGTGTAGCCCATCTCCTGTTAACAACAATTTTATTTAGCAGGTGCAGCCTCCCTACCTACCCAGCGGGCTTGGGGTGGTGGTATCCATGGGAACTGTCCATGCTCCCTTGAGTGATCCTCTGGGCCAAAACCCACCCAAACAACCAAGTAATGGAGTTGACCTCCTCTAGTACATGAGTTGAGGATGGCACTCACTTTGCATTCGGGATACCCTTTCACTAAAATGGGTGGAGGGCGACTGGTGCGTGTAGTGGGTGATGCAGGCTTCAGAAGGGCGGTGTGAAACACTGGATGGATTTGCATTTGAGCTGGTAGCTTTAGTCGCATGGCTACCGAGTTAATCACTGCCTCAATTACAAAAAGGGCAATATACGAGGGCTGTAATTTACGAGGCCCTAGTAGCTGAAGATGTCGGGTCGGAAACTATGTTTAATCTTCTATGCTGTAATGGGGTTCTGTTCTGCGTTTTCTGTCTGTGTACAGTTTTTAGGATCCTTTGGCAATTTCCAGATTGGTGTGTATGTCTTTCAACGGATGGATCAACTGGTCTTCATGTGTTCGTACAGAGGTAAGAGGGCTTTCGACAGATGGCTGGACAGACGGTTGTACACAAGGGTGGAAAGAATGGTGAGTGTTTTGTGGCTGAGTGCCAAGCATTGTTTTACGCCAATTCAGCTAGCTAAATGGCTGTTACCCAAGCCCCCTCGGCACTATGAGCGAAACAACGAAGGTACTATCATTATCTGCACTGGCTGTGGCATTAAGGGCTAACACACAGCCTTGCTTGAACATCACGAATTTGCCGCCAAATGAAACTGAAACCCTGATGTGGGAGGGGGGGGGAGTCAGCCAGGCAAAACCTGACAATGCCTCTGAGGCAGTTGGAGTGCCCACGCTGAATGCCTCAAATGCCACTAATGGCGAAACCGTGGAAATAAACACAGCACTGTTCTCTTCACCATCCGATGTTACTGACACAGAGTTAATGAATATACAAATTCCACTGTCACAAACTGTCCTTAATGGGGAAACGGACCACACAACAAAATAAACCCTGTGTGACTAGTGGCATAGCTGGCGAATTGCCAATTGGACAAAAATCAGTGACTTTGGCAAATATGCAGAACAGCAAATAATTTGACCAGGATAAAATAACCCTCCAGTTTCCTTCAATCTCTCAGCAATTGAAAGGGCCTAACACTGAGGCGTTGGAAACATAGACTGCAAAGGAAAACAGTATAATTACTAAGGGTATTCTAACAAGTCAGCTGGCTGATTGTTCTGATCAGAGTATCCTTGGTATTTCTACTAATCATGAAATGTCGGACGCAAGCCTTACAACTTCACGTTGTAAAAATGGTCCTACCTTTTTTGATTTAGCAGCTCGGGAAGCACGCTTAACTGAACAATTAAAGATGGACTTCCTAATTATCAAAGACAAACTAAATGTGAGCTTTCTAAATCACACAAAGAAAACTATGAGTAAAGACAATACTGAGATGAATCTCGAACTGACAACAAAGGAAGGTCTTTCAAAGAAGAAGGATTATCATCAAAGTCTGACAAGCACACCACAGTTGATTCTCTCGCTGATGACACAAGCAAGGAGGAGATCAATCTTTACCTTTCCATCACCGTTGGAATCTAATATAAACAACGCTTTGTAAGAGCGAAGTTCTCGCCCCTTAGCAAACAAGAAGAGACAACCAATCTAATGGAAAACTAAATTTGGAAACCTTAAAAACACCAGAACGGGTTCATAAGAAGCCTTTGCCTAACGTGGCCGACATTGGAGACAAAACAAATCTGTCATCTGCAGTAGCACTGCAAATTCATAATAATGTACTTGCAGCATCCTCCTTAGCGTTCATTCAATTCGTAAAACCAAGGTGCAATGTAGTCAAACATCTCAGCAAAACTCGAGCAGATTGAAAGCTGCAATGATACATTACAACTACGACTTGATAGAGAATTTGAACTCACCTTAGGATGGCAACATAAACTAAGTGCTCTTGCCATGAAGGAAGAATCATTTAAAGACGATCTAATGGAAGCTATGCTAGAAACATTGATATTGATGCACCACACTGAAAAGCAACACACATGTCTACAGGAATGTATTTGTACTAGATCTCTTAGCCAGAGAAATATACAAATACTGGTTGATATTTCAGAAAAACTATGCATACAAATCCCTAACTTAAGTAGTAAAAGTGTAGGTACGGCTTGTGATTCTGTGCAACACATGAATCCAAAGCGGCCAAATTCAAATCAGCGGGTGGCCAATGCAACAGCAGAAAATCCCACACTGCCGAATCAAATTTCTGGTGATTTAAATGAGATTGTACCAACAAATGCTTCTGAAGGAAGTAGGGACTTGTTGCCAATCCAGATGACTCCAACCGAAAAGACTATTGTTGCCCAAGGAGGCCATCCTCACTGCAAAATCAGCAACAGTGTGATAAGTGACACTGTACCATCCACAGAAAAAGGGCTGCCTCTATTTCGAATATTTACCAGGTCTGCACAAACCCTGGAGATTGAAGAAAAAAACCTTACGAAAAGAAAAATTAGAAGAAAAGAAAAATCAATAAAATGCTCTAAATCAAACACGCGGAAATTTATAAGAAATCTGTCAACTTCTCCAAGACAAGGTTTGTTTGTACGGAAGTCAACAACGATGGCCTCTCAAAAAAATAAAGATGAAGCTACTCAAAGGGCTACTGAACAGAACATACCTGGAGTCATCCACAATCCATCAAAACGAGCACGACTGGAATCAAATTAAGTATCCTCCCGTGGATCGTCGCCGTCAATCGATCTGTGTGAGTTCTCAACTTACTCCATCGAAGAGGACGAAGTCACCGATGACGAGAGAAACGAGCCAGAGACTCATAGACCGTCTGTCAAAAATCCAGCTAAGGAAACAAAATCAAAATCAACAGCGACATTTCCACTGTAGGTCCCTGTTTGGATACCAGTCCCGCAATTGGCAGTGAAAAATACTGCAGAACTATTAAATCAACCAGCAATCATCGGTCAATCTTTGAAACAAACGGGGAGAGATGAAAAAAAGGCAAGTTCGATATCTGCATCATCTTTAAACCCTAAATTAACCTTCAAGCAACTGCAAATGCAAAGCAAAGCAGTTGGAAAAGAGGAGCGGAATACGAATACTACAGTCCACCCGAGCAGTTCGAAATTAAGGCTCAAAAACATCCAATCTGATGAGAATTAATTAAATCTGAATTAAGGGAACGTAATGAAATTGTTTCACTGTGTTCCGATGCTCAGAAAAATAACTTCAGATGACATCATATTGGTTGAATGTATACCAGAATGATTTTCAGACAAAGTCCTGCTTCACATAAATTTGAAAGCAGTGCAAAAAACCTTACTGGATGAAAAAGATGAACTATTATTTTTTGGGTTCGACTTGGTTGAAGATTGGCAACACTATGGATGATATGGGCAGCGGCAACTCTGACTCACCAACAAATGAACAACAGCGAGCAATTCTGCGATCAATGTTGAATAATAATCAGGCAACCACAAAATATGTAGATCGTGATGCATTGCAATATAAACACGATTGCTCGCAGTCGCAGAAGCAATAGCCATCATGACCACAGGATGATACGTCATGTAGTATAATCTGCTGGACTACAAGAGGTTTCCGCCATTTATTCAATGAATTCTCACCATGTTTGGAAGAGAAATTTGCAATCTGTTTACAAGAAACCTGGCTTTGTGATCCACCGATAAAAGATGGATGTACAATAATGCTGAATCCAGCAGGGAAAAACAAATTGGGGTGCCCATTTTCTGGACTTCTAACGATGATAAAAATAAATAACTTGTGGGAAATAATTGAAAGCATGAACCCAAACATCTTTGCTCAAGAAACATTGATGAAATCTCGAGAGACTGATCATCTGCAACGGACAACATTTCTCCTAATAATTACATATTGGAATCCGGTAATGATCTCTACAAAATAATACATTAATTCTATAACCGCAATGATTG